>NC_057798.1:381864971-382189402 GCF_018294505.1 Triticum aestivum
CATACTCTTTCCTTGCAGCCGCAGGCTCTTTCATAAACATCTTGAAGACATTTTCAATGTTAGCTGGTGCTCTTACAGGAGGATCATATCCTAGAACGAAAGGGGACCGTGCAGCCTTGCCTGGCTTAACTGTTCTTTTTCGCTGTGGCTGTGTAGTGAGCCCATCTTGTGTCTGAGTAACGTTCAGGTTGATTGCTGCCTCCTCCGACTCCTCACGCATGTCTAGCTCATGTGCCGCGATCTCTTTGTTCAGGCTAACAGGTGTTGTTCCCACCGCCTTATTCGGCTCTATCACCTTGTGCACGGGGGTGCAAATTATGTCGAGCCCTGTCCCTGCAATGCACATTTTCCAAACATTATCAGAACCAAAGTCAGAGCATTAGCTATGGTCTTAGTATTATTAATCACATGTTCTATCACCTTGGGGTTCATTTTTTTCATCTGTTGATGCAGGTGTTGACCCGAAAGTTGAATGGTGAGGTGTCATACATCTCATGGGACAGTTTTTTTACCTTCTAGTGTCACCGCTTCGCTGAAATCATCCATCAGGTCTTTGCTCCTAAAAACCTGTGAAATCTAATTTGAATCTGCTTGGACCAGTAATTTGAATCTGCTTGGACCAGCCTGGGTAATGTCATGCTGAATGTGAACCGGGTGTTGTTTTGTAGCCACAATTGTCAATTCCCTGCCCGACGACAGGACTGGTTCATCGTTGTCTATTCCGAGGTCATATGAGGGAACCTCTGTGTTCAGCCCTGAATCAGGGCCATAAATCCATCGTCTACCATCTGCTG
Source organism: Triticum aestivum (assembly GCF_018294505.1). Taxonomy (NCBI): domain Eukaryota; kingdom Viridiplantae; phylum Streptophyta; class Magnoliopsida; order Poales; family Poaceae; genus Triticum; species Triticum aestivum. Next base: position 381,865,766 of record NC_057798.1, read on the forward strand.
ATTTGGCCTGAATTGGCATCTGTTCATGCAATTCAGTATCATTGGTTACATCATTTCCTTGGTTTGCTGCTGCGATTAGTTCGTCTAGATTCTTAATTTTCGGGTCAGGATCCTCCTCTGTCTCTTCGACCCTTGCTCTCTGATGACCCACAAGTATAGGGGATCTATCGTAGTCCTTTCGATAAGTAAGAGTGTCTAACCCAACGCGGAGCAGAAGGAAATGACAAGCGGTTTTCAGTAAGGTATTCTCTGCAAGCACTGAAATTGTAGGTAACGGATAGTTTTGCGACAAGATAATTTGTAACGGCTAACAAGCAATGAAAGTAAATAAAGTGCAACAAGGTGGCCCAATCCTTTTTGTAGCAAAGGACAAGCCTGGACAATTTCTTATAATGAGAAAAGCGCTCTCGAGGACACATGGGAATTATCGTCAAGCTAGTTTTCATCATGCTCATATGATTCGCATTCGGTACTTTGATAATTTGATATGTGGGTGGACCGGTGCTTTGGTACTGCCCTTTATTGGACAAGAATCCCACGTATGATTAACCTCTATTGCAAGCATTCGCAACTACAAAAGAAGTATTAAGGTAAACGTAACCATAGCATGAAACTAGTGGATCCAAATCAGCCCTTACGTCACTCTAGCATGAAACGTAACCATAGCATGAAACGTCACCATAGCATGAAACTAGGGTTTAAGCTTTCGTCACTCTAGCAACCCATCATCTACTTATTACTTCCCAATGCCTTCCTCTAGGCCCAAATAATGGTGAAGTGTCATGTAGTCGATGTTCACATAACACCACTAGAGGAGAGACAACATACATCTCATCGAAATATCGAACGAATACCAAATTCACATGACTACTAATAGCAAGACTTCACCCATGTCCTCAGGAACAAACGTAACTACTCACAAAGCATATTCATGTTCATGATCAGAGGAGTATTAATATGCATTAAGGATCTGAACATATGATCTTCCACCAAGTAAACCAATTAGCATCAACTACAAGGAGTAATCAACACTACTAGCAATCCACAGGTACCAATTTGTGGTTTTGATACAAGATTGGATACAAGAGATGAATTAGGGTTTTGAGAGGAGATGATGTTGGTGAAGATGTTAATGGAGATTAACCCCCTCCCGATGAGAGGATCATTGGTGATGACGATGGTGATGATTTCCCCCTCCCGGAGGGAAGTTTCCCAGGCAGAACAGCTCCGCCGGAGCCCTAGATTGGTTCTGCCAAGGTTCCGCCTCGTGGCTGCGGAGTTTCGTCTCGTAAGCTTGCCTTTGATTTTTTCAGGGTAAAAGCCTTCATATAGCAGAAGATGGGCACTGGAGGGCCACCAGGGGGCCTAGGAGACAGGGGGCACGCCTAGTAGGGGGGGGGCGCCCCCCATCCTTCTGGCCAGGGTGTGGGCCCCCTCTGGTATTTCCTTCGCTCAATAATTCTTATTAATTCCAAAAGTGACTTCCGTGGAGTTTCAGGATTTTTGGAGCTGTGCAGAATAGGTTTTTAATATTTGCTCCTTTTCTAGCCAGAATTCCAGCTGCCGGCATTCTCCCTCTTCATGATAAACCTTGTAAAATAAGAGAGAATAGCCATTAGTATTGTGACATAACGTGTAATAACAGCCCATAATGCAATAAATATCGATATAAAAGCATGATGCAAAATGGACGTATCAACTCCCCCAAGCTTAGACCTCGCTTGTCCTCGAGCGGAAGCCGAAATCGAACAATATGTCCACATGTTTAGAGATAGAGGTGTCGATAAAAATAAAATACGGACATGAGGGCATCATGATCATTCTTATAACATCAACATATATTGATTTTGTCATATGATTTCTCATGCTCAAGTAACAATCTATTCACAATGTCAAGTATGGATCATAAACTTCATTGAGAACTAACAAACTAAAATCTCAGTCATTGAAGCAATTGCAATTTATCATAACATCGGAAAGAGTCAAGAAAAGAGCTTTTCAGCAAGTCCACATACTCAACTATCATGTAGTCTTCTACAATTGCTAACACTTACGCAATACTTATGGTTATGGAGTCTTAATCGGATACTGAGAAAGATAGGGGCTTATTGTGTTGCCTCCCAACGTATTTACCTTTGGGTGATGTCAACTGTCAGTGTCAAAACCGACGGATCTCGGGTAGGGGGTCCCGAACTGTGTGTCTAGGCGGATGTTAACAAGAGACGAGGGACACGATGTTTTTACCCAGGTTCGGACCCTCTCGATGGAGGTAAAACCCTACTCCTACTTGATTAATATTGATGATATGGGTAGTACAAGAGTAGATCTACCACGAGATCAGAGAGGCTAAACCCTAGAAGCTAGCCTATGGTATGATTGTTGTTCGTCCTACGGACTAAAACCCTCCGGTTTATATAGGCACTGAAGAGGGTTAGGGTTACACAGAGTCGGTTACAATGGTAGGAGATCTACATATCCATATCGCCAAGCTTGCCTTCCACGCCAAGGAAAGTTCCATCCGGACACGGGACGAAGTCTTCAATCTTATATATTCATAGTCCAGGAGTCCGACCAAAGGTGATAGTTCGGCTATCCAGACACCCCCTAATCCAGGACTCCCTCAGTAGCCCCTGAACCAGGCTTCAATGACGACGAGTCCAGCGCGCATATTGTCTTCGGCATTGCAAGGCGGGTTCCTCCTCCGAATACTTCATAGAAGATTTTGAACACAAGGATAGTGTCCGGCTCTGCAAAATAAGTTCCACATACCACCGTAGAGAGAATAATATTCACACAAATTCAATCTGCTGACGTATTCCGTGGCGTGACATCACACCGCGGCCAAGTCTTTATTCGAATCGTTTTATTGTCCCACCTCAGCACGTTTAGCGAGGCGGTTACCTTGACACGTCTTGTCAAAGCAGATATCGTGTCCCCTTATTCTGGGATTCTCATCAATACAGGCGTGGGTAACCCAACCGCGCCATTGATTACGGCGCTTGGGAGATAAGCGAGTTTTACCAGGCTGGCGGGGACGCATAGCTTTGTCCGCCCATATAAGGGGATAAGGATCCACTCTTTCCATTTACGCCTTCTTCCTCCTTTGCTTATCCATCTCCGTGCACTCGAGCTCCAACGCCCAAGCCCGCACTTCCCACCTCAACCTTCTCCAGTCATGTCCGGAGCGGGAGGCAGGTGGATGGCCTCCTCTGTCACAGAGGGGCACATCAAAAAGTTGAGGAAGGCCGGATACTTGTCCAGCGACATCGCGCACCGGCTCCCAGATGAGGGGCAGCTCATCCCCACCCCTAGGCCCCATGAGAGGGTGGTGTTCCTCACCCACCTCCTCCGCAGACTAGGTTTTCCACTTCACCGATTTGTTCGGGGGCTCATGTTCTACTACGGCCTGGATTTCTATGATCTGGCCCCGAATTTCATCCTCAACATCTCGGCGTTCATCGTCGTGTGCGAGGCCTTTCTCCGCATCCAGCCCCACTTCGGCTTATGGCTGAAGACCTTCAATGTCAAGCCGAAGGGAGTGGGCGGCCGCCAAGCGAAGTGCGGAGGCGCCATGGTGGGCAAAATGCCCAATGTCACATGGCTCGAGGGCTCCTTTGTGGAAATCATCAAGGGGTGGCAATCGGGGTGGTTCTATATCACCGAGCGGCACGACCCTGAATGGGCAGCGGCCCCCGAATTCCGATCTGGCATCCCCACACGGCTCACCTCTTGAAAAGAGACGGGCCTGTCGTGGGGTAATTCGGAAGAGGTGACCGGACTCCAAACCTGCGTCCAAAACCTAATGGACAAGAAGGTTAAACTCGTCACCGTAGTCCAGGTCATGCTCTTCTGCCGCATCCTCCCGTGTCAACGACGGGCCTTTAACCTGTGGGAATTCGACTCGGCCCAGCACCAAACTTTGTCCAGGCTTTTCGACACAACGCACGAAGACGCCTGGAAGGTACTATTCAAGGGCTCCGAGGTTCACCCTCCCACTACCGAGGATCGCGGATTCTGCGTGAAACGCCAAGCCAGCGCGGTAAGTTCATTATGCCCATCACAGGATATTTACTTTTCATAGTTTGACTCTATGCGGGATCTAAGCTCCCGTTTCTTTGACAGGACTGGCAGAAGAAGTCCGGACAGGTCGACTGTCCAGCTCCTTTGCCAGAAGACCCAGCGGACGCCCGATTGACGGGGCTGCTGGTTCCGGCACCTCACGTGGTGCCAGAGAAGAAGGCCAAGAAGAAGACCACGGGAACTCGAAAGAGTTCCCGGTGCCAGGTGTTATCGGACTCATCGTCCGATGACCCTGAGGCGGGCTCCTCCCGTGAAGACGAGGAGGAAAAAGAGGCCTCTCCCCCAGCGGGGGGAGAAGAAAAGGAAGGCCGCCCCAACTGGGGAGGCCGGAGGGTCCAAGAAGGGAAGGACCCTTCCTCCGGACTTTTCCACCGGCGCCGACGACGGCGAAGAGGAGTGGCCACCGAGGGATAAGCCTCCGGCGACATCTTAAGTGCACGGATACCAGAATAACTCATGGTGTTTCGTTTGTCATATAGGGTCTCCTAACACCGTAGACAACCCTGCAGTCCGCCCAAGGACGGGCTCGACACTTCAACGAGTGGCTCCTTGGCTCCGTCGGACGTGAATAGTACTTCACTTCTGGCCGCCTCCTCTCCTCGCGCTGCGGACGATGCCGGGGTGGGGTCCCAAAAGGGGCCCAGCTAGGAGGAGGAGGTCCCGGAGGCGCCGCAAGGCAACCTCCCGGACTCCGGGCATAAGGGGTATCAAACCCCAAAGGGCTCTAAGTCGGGCCCTGGGTCGGACTCCACACCGGAACCTTCAGTGGTTCCGGAGTCCGGCAGGCGACCCCTTCGTAAGAAGGGCGAGACTGTGACACCGGTGACCTCCGTCCAACCGGAGGCACCGGATAATTTGCTGGAGGCGCTTAACGGCGCCTCCATCGACGAGGGGCACCGCACTGTTGTGAGTGTGGTGATCCAGAAAGTCCAGTCCGCCAAGAGCGGGCTGACCGAAGCCTGTGCCAGCCTTCTAACAGGCTTTGAGATATGTATTTAAGATATGTAAAAATATTATTGCATAGACAGTAGCCCCTGATGCTCAGTTTGGTGTTCAGAAAGAAAAGCTGAACTGAGGATCTAAAAAGATGTACGCAGGAGTCTAACATAGGTATGTCAATATGGGGAATGCAGGCTGTGCTGCTGACCTCTGCCGCACTGACTGCGGAGGTCGATGCATTGAAGCAGAGCCTCGAGTGGTCTGAGAACGAACTCGGCCTTGCCAAAAAGCGGCTCGAGGACAAGGAAGGTAAGTTGTACCTTATGGAAGTATATAAAAGATATGGTTGCAAAAAATAGCAGGAATAACGTGAGAATTGCAGGGGCCACGAACGAGGTGGCGCCCCTGAAGGAAGCGGTGTCCAAGGCCGAAGGCAATGCGGCCGCGGAGCGCACCGAGCGAGAGAAGCAGGAGGCGCGGGTGGCGGAGGTACGGCAAGAGCTCCAGGCTCTCGTGGAAAAATACGAGAGTTTGGAGCGTGACTCAAAGACTCAAGAGTCCGAGCTCGCCTCGGCTCTTGAGAGCGCCAAAGCCGCTAAGGCCGAAGCCAAAAATCCCTCCAGGAAATTGAGGCGATGAAGAAGATAGCGGCGGGTAAGGCATTCTTCATGCAAAGCAAACACGTGAAAGTGAATTACTTGTTACTTACCCGAATCCGGAGCTCTCCAGGAGTATTCGCAGATCTGCCCCGCAGTGTGTCCGACGCTGCCGCATTCTACCGGGCCAAGGAGGGTAGCTCGACGGAGAAGGTGTTCTGGTCTTAGTATGCTGAAGCCGGACACCCGGTGCCCTTGAGCGGTCAGCTGAAGCAGCTGGTCGAGCTCCATAAGGTGGCCGAACAGGTCATGAAGGGCCTCATAGTTCGGCTGTGGCCTAAGAAAGCCATTCCTGGGAGCTACTTTGGGCTGGTAAGGCGGCTTGTGGATGCCTGTCCATGGATTGAAGTCGTCAAGCGCTCCGTCTGTATCGGAGGTGCCCGTAGGGCCCTTGCCCATGCTAAAGTGCACTGGGGCAAGATGGATCCTGAGAAGCTTGTGACGGACGCTCCACCGCCGGGCAAAGAGTATCGCACGCCCGAGATGTATTATGCGGGCGTCCTGAAGGGTGCCCGCCTTATAGCGGGTGACTGCTCCAAAGATGTAATTTTTGAGTAAACTCGCATTTGTTATCCTGTACGCTTGAAAACTAGTTCATATGCGGTAAGCAACGCTTGTGAATTTAAAATATTACCTTCTATGCAGTCGTTTATTAATTTTGAGAGATGGCGAGTCGTCGGCTTCTGCCCCCGTGCCGCGAGTGCTGGGGTGTTCGGGATAAACTTGAGCGCTCTTTTTCCCATTCTTGGGTCCTTCGAGGGAGGCGCTCAACGCAACGAACAAGGCAACCGGACTATAATGCTTGAACACTCTCACTTAGCCATAGAATTCTATAATTTTAAATTTCGGCGAAGCCCCTAGTATTCGTAAGACCGAATTCGGGGCGCTATCCACGACTGGGCCGGACAAAGCCGGCTCCTCGCTCTAAGCGGCATAAGTCTTTAGGGACTCGGAAACCTCTCGAACAGCGACCGGCTCTCGCCTTATCATGACGGTCAGTTTTAGCTTTCTCCACTGAGGTGCTCAACGCAGCTCAACCGAGGCACAATCGCAGTGGTTCTCCCAGCGCTACCTTAGCCGATATAACAGAACGTAAGGTACCAAAACATGGGAGCCGAGCAAACCCAACTATTGACCCAAGACATGATTCGGAGCCGATGCATACAATGTTATAAGTTCGGGGTGCCGCACTTGTGAAAGTGTTCGGACTTATCACACCATATTTTGGGGTACTTAAGCCCCTGGTGTATTTGGCCGTACCAAAGCGTACGGGTGCAACATGTCATAAGTGAACATATATAGGTTAAGAAAAAAAAGGAATGCAATAATAGACAAAAGCTATGTATTGTTTTTTTAAAGGGCTGCTGTAAAAGCAGAATGATACAAATAGTGCGATAAGCAAGGGACGGGACTATTTGACATGTCCTCCTCCAGAAGCAGGCTGCGGGATGATATGTAAAACAGGTATACTGCTCGTTATAGAGACCACCTGGACACTTGACGTAGCTTTCTGCTTCCCCGGCTGTTGCATCATGTGTTCGGTGATTCTACTGCCGGACATGGCTTCTTGATAAAGGAGTCCTGAAAGTAAGAAAAATAATTACACAATCGGGAGCCCCTGGTGCGGTTGAGCCGCATTCTGGGCCTGCCGTGGTCGTGTCCCTCCCCCTATGCCCATGGTATTTCCAGAGCGTAATTATGTACACATAGTACTGGTTTTGCAGTTTCACGAGGGCTGGGGTTGGGGCCGCATTGCTACGCGTGCTCGGGACGTGCCGAGCGGTCTTGTTGTAGGTTACTCCGAGCGCGCTTGACGGTGTCCGGACGTTTAATATCCGGACTCGAGAATTGTCTTCAGAGACTGCTTTGTATTTCCGCCGTGAGAGCCGTCGTATGCTCCTCCGTTCGGAGAGAGCGTTCGGTGTTTCCATTGACCGTAATGACTCCTCGATGGCCTGTCATCTTGAGCTTGAGATATGCGTAGTGCGGCACCGCATTGAACTTTGCAAATGCGGTTCGTCCGAGCAATGCGTGATAGCCGTTGCGGAACGGGACTATGTCGAAGATTAACTCCTCGCTTTGGAAGTTATCCGGAGATCCGAAGACCACTTCAAGTGTAACTGAGCCTGTACAGTTGGCCTCTACATCTGGTATGACGCCTTTAAAGGTCGTCTTTGTGGGTTTAATCCTTGAGGGGTCTATGCCCATTTTGCGCACTGTTTCCTAATAAAGCAGATTCAGGCTGCTGCCACCGTCCATCAGGACTCTAGTGAGGTGAAATCCATCAACGATTGGGTCTAGAACCAATGCGGCGAATCCGCCGTGACGGATGCTAGTGGCGTGGTCCCTTCGATCAAAAGTGATCGGGTAAGAGGACCACGGGTTGAACTTTGGGGCGACTGGCTCCGTCGCATATACGTACCTTAGTGCACGCTTCCGCTCCCTTTTGGGTATGTGGGTTGCGTATATCATGTTCACCGTCCGCACTTGTAGGGGGAAGCCCTTCTGTCCTCTATTGTTCGGCGGCCGGGGTTCCTCCTCGTCGTCGCTATGCAGCCCCTTGTCATTGTTTTCGGCATGTAACTTGACTGCCTGCTTGAACACCCAACAATCCATGTTGGTGTGGTTGGCTGGTTTTTCGGGGGTGCCGTGTATCTAGCACGAGCGATCGAGTATTCGGTCCAAATTGGACGGGCCCGGAGTATTTCTTTTGAATGCCTTTTTCCGCTGACCGGGTTTAGAGCCTCTGAATCCGGCATTGACTGCCGTATCTTCAGCATTATCGCCGTTAATGCGGCGCTTGTGCTTGCTGCGACGCGACCTACCATTGCTGTCCTTAGTATCTGAATTACCAGGGCTCTTGGTCATGTTGTTACTATGAGCTAGCCAGCTGTCTTCTCCCGTGCAAAAGCGGGTCATGAGTGTTGTGAGGGCTGCCATGGATTTCAGCTTTTCCTGTCCTAGGTGCCGGGCGAGCCACTCGTCGCGGATGTTATGTTTGAAGGCTGCAAGGGCCTCTGCATCCGGATAGTCGACGATTTGATTTTTCTTGGTTAGGAACCGTGTCCAGAATTGTCTGGCTGATTCTTCTGGCTGCTGAATTATGTGGCTTTGGTCATTGGCGTCTGGTGGTCGCACATAGGTGCCCTGCAAAATGTCGAGGAATGCGGCTTCCAGGTCTTCCCAACAACTAATTGACTCCGCTGGCAAGCTGTTAAGCCAATGCCGAGCGGGTCCTTTAAGCTTGAGTGAGAGGTATTTGATGGCGTGTAGATCATCACCACGGGCCATGTGGATATGAAGGAGATAGTCCTTGATCCAAACCGCAGGATCTGTTGTGCCATCGTATGATTCAATGTTCATGGGTTTGAAACCCTCAGGGATCTGATGATCCATCACTTCGTCTGTGAAGCATAGTGGGTGTGCGGCACCTCTGTATTGGGCTATATCACGACGTAGCTCAAATGGGTTTTGTCTGCTGTGTTCGGCCCGGCCGGATTTGCTGTATCCGGCGTGACGGTTGTCATCACGTGTAGTGAGGCGCCCATGCGATCCGTAGATCGATCTTGTCTACCTTGCCTTGTCCTCCAATATATCTCGCAGGTGTGGCGCACTTCCCCGTGCCTTGGTATTTTTTGAGCGGCGCCAGGGTGCGGCTTGAGTGGAGGGTCGGGAGACCTCTCTGTCGCAGCCACGAGGTGGCCGGTCGGCCGCATCCTGCGCTGGTGACGTAGGTTTGAGTGCTTCCTCTTCTAATCGGGGTAGCAGCCTGCGTTTTGGGTAGCTCTTGGAGGGGCGTTCGAGTTCGTACTCTTCGGCCGCAAGGACTTCAGTCCATCTGTCAGTTAGCAAATCTTGATCAGCTCTAAGCTACTGCTGCTTTTTTTTGAGGCTTCTTGCCGTGGACATAAGCCTGTGTTTGAAACGCTCCTGTTCGACGGGATCCTCAGGCACGACAAATTCGTCGTCGTCGAGGCTTGCCTCGTCTTCGGATGGAGGCATGTAATTATCGTCCTCTACCTCTCTGTCTGCCGCTCTCTCATGAGGGCTGGCTTCTCCATCCTCCTGTGATGAATCCTGCTGGAGGGGGTTGTCTTTGGCACTTTTCGGGGTGTTATTGTCTCCCGTGCCGGAATCACCATTTTTGCTGTGGCAGGATTTAGAGCGGCGCCGCTGACGCCGGCGCTTAGGCTGTTTCTTGGAGGGGTCATCCTCCGTTGTTCCATCGCCGTTCCCGTCTTTTGGGATGTCCACCATGTAAATGTCGTAGGACGAGGTGGCCTTCCAGTGCCCTGTAGGTACTGGTTCTTGGTCGTCTACTGCATCGTCGTGCATACCGTCGATGTCTTCGGAGTCGAAGTCGAGCATGTCGGTTAAATCATCGACAGTGGCTACGAAGTGGGTGGTGGATGGGTTTTGAATTTCTTCGTCGTCCGCATCCCAGCCTTCCTGACCGTGGTCCGGCCAGGGCTCTCCTGATAAAGAGAGAGACTTTAATGAATTCTGGATGTCGCCAAAGGGCGAGTGCTGAAAGATGTCCACGGCGGTGAACTCCATGACCGGTGCCCAATCGGGTTCGATTGGCAGGGGCGCGGGAGGTCTGGAGTCCGAAGACGAGTCTGGTACCTTGGAGTTACGCGCCTTGCAAAGGACAGGGATAGTATTCGGCTCCATCGCCGTAGAGATAGCAGCCCCCGAGGCGGTGTCCAGCCACCCGTCGTTGGTCGCCGCAGTCGGCTCTGAACTAAGGGTCGGAGCGGACACTTGTGTGGCCTCCAGGGCACTGTCCGACGGCAGAGTTAGATCGTGCCCATCGTGATAGTGCGACGCGCTCAGCCGTGGCTCGGGCCCGTCGAAGATCAAGTCTCCACAGACGTCAGCCGTATAGTTCAAATTTCCAAATCTGACCTGATGGCTAGGGGCATAGCTTTCAATCTGCTTCAGATGGCCAAGCGAATTGGCCCGCAGTGCAAAGCCGCCGAATACGAAGATCTATCTGGGGAAAAAAGTCTCACCGTGGACCGCATCGTTGTTGATGATCGGAGGAGCCATCGGGCCTAAAAATGACGACACAGAGGAACTCTCAACGAAAGCACCAATGTCGGTGTCAAAACCGGCAGATCTCGGGTAGGGGGTCCCGAACTGTGCGTTTAGGCGGATGGTAACAGGAGACAAGGGACACGATGTTTTTACCCAGGTTCGGGCCCTCTCGATGGAGGTAAAACCCTACTCCTGCTTGATTAATATTGATGATATGGGTAGTACAAGAGTAGATCTACCACGAGATCAGAGAGGCTAAACCCTAGAAGCTAGCCTATGGTATGATTTTTGTTCGTCCTACGGACTAAAACCCTCTGGTTTATATAGGCACCGAAGAGGGTTAGGGTTACACAAAGTCGGTTACAATGGTAGTAGATCTACATATCCGTATCGCCAACTTGCCTTTCACGCCAAGGAAAGTCCCATCCGGACACAGGACAAAGTCTTCAATCTTGTATCTTCATAGTCCAGGAGTCCTGCCAAAGGTGATAGTTCGGCTATCCGGACACCCCCTAATCCAGGACTCCCTCATTAACAATAATAGTTCATGCTAACTTACATCCAATTGTATATATATATATATATCAGGATCTTTCCAACACGAGGTGCTTGCCAAAGAATAAAATGAAAAAGGGAAAGGTGAAGATCACCTTGACTCTTGCATAAAGTAAAAGACATAAAGTAAAAGATAGGCCCTTCGCAGAGGAAAGCAGATGTTGTCATGTGCTTTTAGGGTTGGACGCTCAAAATCTTGATGCAAAAGAACGTCACTTGATATTGCCACTTGTGATATGAACCTTTATTATGCAGTCCGTCGCTTTTATTACTTCCATATCACATGATCGTATAAAGCTTATTTTCTCCGCACTAATAAGTCATACATATTTAGAGAGCAATTTTTATTGCTTGCAACATGACAACTTACTTGAAGGATCTTACTCAATCCATAGGTAGGTATGGTGGGCTCTCATAGCAAAATTGGGTTTAAGGATATTTGGAAGCACAAGTAGTATCTCTACTTGGTGCAAGGAATTTTTGGCTGGCATGAGGGGGAAAGGCAAGCTCAACATGTTGGGAAGATCAATAACAATATACTTTAACTGAGATGTGAGAAAACATAAACCATTACGTTGTCTTCCTTGTCCAACATCAACTCTTTAGCATGTCATACTTAATGAGTGCTCACAATCATAAAAGATGTCCAAGATAGTATATTTATATGTGAAAACCTCTCCTTTCTTATTACTTGGCATCTCCCCCAAGTTTGGCAGTTGCCAAGGGGTGTGCCCATACCCATGTAATTATGTCCTCGGAGGTGATGAAGGTGGTGATGATGATGGTGGATAATCGCACATTGAGCGTAAAAGCTCCTCCAACTTGCTGATAATGCCCTTGAGTCCGACGATATGATCCTTCAACAAAATACTTTCTTGTGTGAGATACTTGTTTTGTATGCAAGCTAACTCAATCATCTTGAAAGCTTCAATCTCAGTTGGAGTAAAGAGGTTGGGTAGAGGTTGAGGGATGTCTTCTTCTTCCACCGCCGGAGCTTGATCCTCCATGGCCTTCTTGATCCCTTCACCCTTGTTAATCTCCTCCGGTTCTTCTCTTTTCAGCTCTATCTTCAATAGCCAAGCATCCTTGTCTTCATTGTTGAAGGAGGGTGACGTCATGATGCTCTAGATCTGTCAGAAAAACAACTCGAAATGAAAATAGAGGATTTTTGCGTGATACGGTGGTAAAAACCTCCGGGAGATTATATAATGAATTTTTACCGACCAAAAGAAGTAACGTGCAAGAAAACGGAGTCCGGGAGGTACACGAGGTGCCCACGAAACAGGGGGCGTGCCCAGGGGTGGTGGGCGCGCCCTCCACCCTCGTGGAGGCCTCGTGTCCTTCCCGAATTACTTCTTGCTTTCTAAAATTCATAAATATTCCAAAATGGAGGAAAATTGCCATTAGAATTGTTTTGGAGTCGGTTTACTTACCGTACCACATACCTATTCCTTTTTGGAGTCTGAAATATTCTGAAAAGTGTCCCTTATGTATTCCTCCAGGGTTATGGTTTCAATAATATTGGTTTCAACATTTATAGGATTACCTGAGATATAATGTTTGATTCTTTGACCGTTCACCACCCTCGGACTTGTGCCTTCGAAGTTGTTGATTTTTATGGCACCGGAACGATAGACCTCCTCGATAACGTAAGGACCTGCAAAAAATCTTAAACGAGAGTTGAATAGCAACACATAATCACCTACGTTAAACTCACGCTTTTTTATCCTTTTGTCATGCCATCTTTTAACGTTTTTTTTGAACAGTTTGGCATTCTCATAGGCTTGGGTTCTCCATTCATCAAGTGACCTAATGTCAAACAACCTCTTCTCACCGGCAAGTTTGAAGTCATAGTCGAGCTCTTTAATATCCCAATATGCTTTATGTTCAAGTTCGAGAGGTAAGTGACATGCTTTTCCATAAACCATCTTATACGGAGACATACCCATAGGATTTTTATATGCAGTTCTATAGGCCCATAATGCATCATCAAGTTTCTTGGACCAATTCTTTCTAGATCTATTGATAGTCTTTTGCAAAATTAATTTGAGCTCTCTATTGCTCAAGTCTACTTGACCACTAGACTGTGGGTGATAAGGAGATGCAATTGTATGATTAACATCATACTTAGCAAGCATCTTATGGAAAGCACCATGAATAAAATGTGAACCACCATCAGTCATAAGATATCTAGGGACTCCAAACCTAGAAAAATTAACTTCTTAAAGCATTTTAATAGAGGTGTTATGATCAACACTACTAGTTGGAATAGCTTCTACCCACTTAGTAACGCAATCAACAGGAACTAAAATATGTGTGTAACCATTAGAGGCAGGAAAATGTTCCATATAATCAAAGCCCCAAACATCAAATGGTTCAATAACAAGAGAATAGTTCATAGGCATTTCTTCATGTCTACTAATATTACCAATTCTTTGACATTCATCACAAGACAAGACAAACTTACGAGCATCTATGAAGAGAGTAGGCCAATAAAAACCGGATTGCAATACCTTATGTGCAGTTCTATCTCCAGCGTGGTGTCCTCCATATGGTTCGGAGTGACACTTGCATAGGATTTGTTCCTGTTCATGCTCAGGTACACAATGTCTAATAACACCATCTACTCCTTTGTAAAGGTGTGGGTCATCCCAGAAGTAATGTCTTAAATCATAAAAGAACTTTTTCTTTTGCTAATATGTGAAGCTAGGTGGTATGAATTTAGCAACAATATAATTATCATAATCAGCATACCATGGAGCAGTACGAGAAGCATTAATGACTGCTACTTGCTCATTAGGAAATCTATCATCAATAGGTAGTGGGTCATCAAGAACATTTTCTAGTCTAGACAAGTTGTCTGCAACAGGGTTCTCGGCTCCCTTTCTATCAATAGTATGCAAATCAAATTCTTGGAGCAAGAGAACCCATCTAATAAGTCTAGACTTAGCATCTTTCTTCTCCATAAGATATTTAATAGCAGCATGATCAGTGTGAATAGCAACTATCCCTGGGTGGTTTTGGTAATTCCTAACAACATATATCTAATTGAGCTAATGCTACTTCAAGATAAATATTTTCAGGAAAGCTCAATGATTGGCATGGCATGGATAAGAAAAGTGGATCCCTCAAAATGCTAAGGACAAAAGTATTGGCTCAAGCTCAAAGCACAAGACTTTACATTTTCTATTTTAGTGATCCAAGATCACATTGAGTATATAGGAAAAGCCAATACTATCAAGGAGGGATGAGGTGTTGCTTAATGGCTTTCTTGCTCAAAATGCTTAGTGATATGCTCCAAATCCCTCAACTACTTTCTCATATCCACATATGACCTAAACCAAAAGTCAAACTCGGCCCCACCGATTCTTCCTATCCGGCGCCACCGAGTTCAGATGTCATAGCCACTGCCACAAACCCTAGGCAAATCGGTCTCACCGATAGGGATCTCGGTCTCACCGAGATGGGACTGTAATCTCTCTGTTTCCCTTCGTAACATTTTGGTCCAACCGAGATGAGCGATCGGTCACACCGAGATTGCAATGTAAACTCTCTGTTTGCCTTTCATAACGTTACGGTCTCACCGAGATGAGCGAATCGGTCCCACCGAGTTTGCCTGGCAAACCCTCTATGTGTCCATTACCAAAATCGGTCCCACCGAGTTTGTGTAATCGGTCTCACCAAGATTACGTTATGCCCTAACCCTAATCATATCGGTCCTATAGAGTTGCTTGTCGGTCCCACCAAACATCCTAACGGTCACATGATTTGCTAAATCGGTCCGACCGAGTTTTTCAATTCGGTCCCACCGAGATTGGCAAGTTGTGTGTAACAGTTAGATTTTGTGTGGAGGCTATATATACCCCTCCACCCATTCTTCATTCGTGAAGAGAGCCATCAGAACATGCCTACACTTCGAACCTATATTTTCTGAGAGAGAACCACCTACACTTGTGTTGAGGCCAACATATTCCATTCCTATCATATGAATCTTGATCTCTAGCCTTCCCCAGGTTGCTTTCCACTCAAATCTTCTTTCCACCAAATCCAAATCCCGTGAGAGAG
Organism: Triticum aestivum; assembly: GCF_018294505.1. Lineage (NCBI taxonomy): Eukaryota > Viridiplantae > Streptophyta > Magnoliopsida > Poales > Poaceae > Triticum > Triticum aestivum. The sequence continues at coordinate 381,881,101 of NC_057798.1, forward strand.
AGTTGAGTGTTGGGGAGACTATCATTTGAAGCACAAGAGCAAGATGTTCATCATCAACACACCATTTGTTACTTCTTGGAGAGTGGTGTCTCCTAGATTGGTTAGGTGTCACTTGGGAGCCTCCGACAAGATTGTGGAGTTGAACCAAGGAGTTTGTAAGGGCAAGGAGATCGCCTACTTCGTGAACATCTACCCTAGTGAGGCAAGTCCTTCGTGGGCGACGGCCATGGTGGGATAGACAAGGTTGCTTCTTCGTGGACCCTTCGTGGGTGGAGCCCTCCGTGGACTCACGCAGTCGTTACCCTTCGTGGGTTGAAGTCTCCATCAACGTGGATGTACGATAGCACCACCTATCGGAACCACGACAAAAACATCCGTGTCTCCTATTGCGTTTGGACTCTCCAAACCCTTTCCTTTACATTCTGGCAAGCTGCATGCTTTACTTTCCGCTGCTCATATACTCTTTGCATGCTTGCTTGAATTGTGTTAAGATTGCTTGACTTGTGCTAAGTGGCAAAAATCGACCAAGAACTAAAATTGGGAAAAGGCTAGATTTTTATTTGGTCAAGTAGTCTAATCACCCCCCCTCTAGACATATTTTTGATCCTACAAGTGGTAGCAGAGCTTTGGTCTCCATTTACTTTGATTTACATAGCTTTTAGTAGTCATAGCCTTGGTTTCACAACTTAGGAGAGTATGACGTCTAGCGAGGGAAATTACCACCGTAGAGGTCCTTACTTTGATGATACTAATTTTGCTAGTTGGAAGCATAAGATGAAAATGCATATTCTTGGACATAATCCCGCCGTTTGGACTATTGTGTGTATTGGCTTGCAAGGTGAATTCTTTGATGGGAGAGAACCGAACCGTGAATCTACCACGGAAGAGTTGAAGATGCTGCAATACAACGCTCAAGCTTGTGATATCCTCTTCAATGGATTGTGCCCCGAAGAATTCAACAAAATCAACCGTCTTGAAAATGCAAAGGAAATTTGGGATACTTTGATTGATATGCACGAAGGTACCGACTCCGTCAAGGAATCCTAGTTGGATGTGCTTCAAAGTCATCTTGACAAGTTCAAAATGAAGGATGGTGAAGGTGTCGCTAAAATGTACTCTAAGCTTGCTCTTATCACAAATGAGATTGCCGGCTTAGGAAGTGAAGAGATGACCGACAAATTCATCATCAAGAAGATCCTAAGAGCTTTGGATGGAAAATATGATATTGTGTGCACATTGATCCAAATTATGCCCAATTACAAAGATCTCAAGCCAACGGAAGTCATTGGAAGAATTGTTGCTCATGAGATGTCACTCAGGGATAAGGAGGAGCTCCACAACAAGTCAAGTGGTGCTTACAAAGCCTCATGTGAAGCTCCCACATCATCAAGTGAGAAACAAACCTTCAATGAAGAATTGAGCCTAATGGTGAAGAACTTCAACAAGTTCTACAAGAGTAGAAGCAAGGAAAGAAGTTCCAAGTCAAGGTCCTACAATGACAAAAGATCTTCTAGTCATCAGCGTAATTGCTACAATTGTGGAAGACCTGGACACTATGCCAATGAGTGTACGACACCCTACAAAAGAAGAGAAGATTCTCCAAAAAGAAGAAGTAGAAAAGAAGAATCACCATCAAGAAAAAGAAGGAGTAGAGATGATCGTTATGAATGAAGAACATCCCGGAGAAGCAAGGATTCGTAAAGGAAGGACAAGTCATCAAGGAGCTACACAAAACGAAGACATCAAGCTCATGTTGGTGAATGGGTATGCGGCTCCGACTCCGACAATCACTCTGAGAGAAGCTATCACTCCGACTCCGAATATACTCAAGATGAAGGTGTTGCTGGTCTAGCACTTGTGTCAACCAGCTCCTACGACATATTCGATTCACCAAATGAAGGACTTGGAAGATGCTTCATGGCTAAAGGCCCAAAGGTATCACACCCCGAGTATGTTGATTTCAATAGTGATGAAGATGACTTGTTAGGTGATGATGCTTGTTGACAACTCTAGTGATGAATACTACGATGAAACATCAATTAATCATGCTAATCAAGATAAAACGAATGGCAATGATAAGGAGAAGATTGAGCTCCTAACTAAAGAACTAAACACTCTTAAGTTAGCTCATGAAACTATCTTAGGAGGTCATCGAGAACTTTTAAGGACTCATGAGAAGTTACGCTTTGAAAAGCTCAACCTTGAGCAAGAGCATGAGTTCTTAAAGGCAATCAATGATGATCTTCGCAAGAAAAGTTCTTCTTACATTGCCAAGCGTTTACTCTTATCTGCTTACATGCCCCAAGTCAAGTCTAGTAATAAGAACAAGAAAGATTATTCCTCTAGTATTAACAATAATCATGCTAAATCCAATATTGTTGCTTCTAGTAGTTCTTTTGATTCCACTAATGATTCTCTTAGCCAAGTTACACATGAGCAAGAAAATAGCTTATTGAAGGGAATTATAGAGAAAGGTGTTTACAAGAGTGTAGCGACCAGACCTCAAACAGTCTGATCTCTGTGCTTTAGTGTCATCCCTGGATCAGTAATGCTAACACGCACAGTACTTGAAGGATTTATAACAGAGTAGCAATCACACACTTATTACATCGAATGTCTCAAAAGAGAGCTTATTACAATAAATATGGCTTAAGTCCATCTAATAGCTATAACAGCGGAAGGCTTGGAAGATAAGTGAGTCCATCAACTCCAACGACATCACTGTGTATAGAACCACGAACTAAGGCACCTTACTCGTCTTTTGAAAAGTCTGCAACATGAACGTTGCAGCCCGAAACGGGTCAGCACATGGAATATGCTGGCAATGTAACACATAGAGAGTAATGAAAGAAAAGCTATACTACATGCATATATGGCTGGTGGAAAGCTCTATGGTTACAGTTTTGCATAAAGCCAATTTTTCCCTACTGTAAAGGAATACATTTTTATTTAACTATCATGGTGGTTGTTAAACATTGAGAGCGTAAACACCCGCTCAATCCCAATTAAGCATCATCATTAAAAACCCAACAATATTAATTAAAGTAACATGATGAGATTCACATGATAATCCAAGTACTTGATACTCAAGATGTCCATAACCGGGGACACGGCTAACCATGATTAGTTTATACACTCTGCAGAGGTTTGCGCACTTTTCCCCACAAGACTCGATCTCCTCCGTTGGGATTCTCGCACTACATGATATTTGAGAAACGGATGACCGAGACATAGTCTTTCAGAAGCGCTAGCACCTTACGATCGGGTAGAAAGTACCAACCTACATCCCCTACATTTGCTAGTCTACCACTGTAAGAGTTCGCACGACTTAGTCAACTATGCTAGAGCCCATAGTAGCTTGTGGCTGCACATGAAAGTTTCTAGCATGAATAATCTCATGATCCCTTTGGGCCTGGGTGGCGGTCCATAAAGAAAACAGGCAATCGTTGGAATGCCCAGGTGCCTCAATCCACCCATATATGTATTAAAGTTGCCACCTTAAATGAACCATTAAATTAACAATCTCACATTTGTCATGGATACACTCACCCAATCCACGTCTACTAGCATAGCATAGCACAATAAGCAAATGTAGAGTAACTCCCAAGGGTTTGATAATAAAACAGGTAATAGGTACTACCTCATCTACTACCCAAAATCCCTCATATTAATAGATCCTAATCATGCAAGTGTTTGAGGATTGATCTAATGCAATAAAACTGGGTAGTAAAAAGGTATGATCAAAGTGTTACTTGCCTTGCTGATGATCCGCGAAATCTAGCGATTCAAAGTAGCAAGCGGCACACTCCGGGTACTCTATCACAAACAAACAAGCACACAATAAGTACTCATCTAATGTACAGGTAAAACTCGAGTAAGAGAACTAACCAGAAAGTTCAACTTAAGAACTCTGGTTTGCAAAAAGAACCAAATCAAACGAAACAACGGAAATCAAACGGCGAAAGAAGCAAGCTTCATTTTACTAAACTGGACCTAAGTCAAATTTTACAGTAGCAAAACTTATTTGAGTTGGTTAAACGGAGGGTTTTGAGACGAAACTCTAGGCGCTTGAATTGCCTGATTCCATTAAACGAGCAAAAAGTTATACTAGAACGAAAATCGGATCAGAAATCGTGACCAGAAATAACCGCGGAAAATCCGAGAAAAAGAAAAACTGACGAGCAGGCTAACGAACGAACGTTTGCTGTTTGCGAAAAAAACGAAAATCGTTCGTTAAAACGAACGAACGAAGGGGCGTTCGCTAAATAACTAAACCGGAAAAAATAAAACCGATCTATATAAAAGAATAAACCGCGGGTTCTAAAATAAAAACCGACGGTTTTCTCTCGAAAACCGCGGGGGCGGCTACCTCCGGCGGGTCCGGCGAGCGAGGTGGCGGACTCTAGCGGCGGCGGGGTCGGCTCCGGCGAGGGCGGGGTGCGACGGCGGCGGCTGGCGGCGTCCGCGCGGATCGGGGCGGGGCTAGGGTTTCGGGGGCGGCGGCTGGGCTGGGGCGGCTCGGCGCCTCGGGCTTTAAGTCGGTTCGTTTTTTTAAAACATTACGCGAAGAAAAACAAATAAAAGAAATACTAAACAGACTCCAAAAATTCCAAAATAAATTTTCCCCGACTTCTAAAATCAAGCTGGTTTAGATGAACATTTATTTGGGGCCTAAATGCAATTTTTAAAAAACGCGCATTTTTCCTAAATTCTAATAAAATAGCAAAACTCCAAAAATAAAACTTATTTGATTTTTTGATTAAATCCTTAATATTTCTTTATTTTGGGAAAGTCATTTTATTCCCTCTCTCATATTTTCTTTATAGAAATAATTGATGATAAAATAAATAAAGTCAAATGATCCTATTTTCAAAATTTGAGAAAACTCAAATATGAAAATAACATAATCCCCAACTCTCTCCGTGGGTCCTTGAGTTGCGTAGAATTTCTAGGATCATTTGTGTGGTGGCTCCACTGAACTTTGCAAAACTTGATAACCTTGCTGCGGGTGATTCGGCTAGCGTACTCAAGAATCTTAACTGGTTTCTCCTCATAGGTCAAATCACTGTCCAACTGAATCGCTTCCAGCGGCACTGTATCTCTCAGCGGTATATCAGCCATCTCCGCGTGGCACTTCTTCAACTGGGAAACTTGGAATACATCATGAACTCCTGACGATCCTTCGGGCAGTTCCAATTTGTAGACTATTTCTCCCATACGCTCCAAAACTTTGTATGGTCCTACAAAACGTGGTGCTAACTTTCCCTTAACTCCAAAGCGCTTAACTCCTCACAGTGGAGATACTCGAAGATAAACTCGGTCTCCGACTTCGTAAACTGTCTCCTTGTGTTTAGAATCTGCATAGCTCTTCTGCTTGGACTGGGCTACCTTGAGTCTATCGCGAATCAATTTCACTTTCTGTTCAGACTCCTTAATCAAATCCGGTCCAAATAACTGGCGGTCTCCAACTTCATCTCACGACAATAGGGTCCTGCACCTCCTTCCGTACAAAGCTTCGGAAGGGGCCATATTCAAACTGGATTGATAATTGTTGTTGTAGGAGAACTTTGCATATGGAAAATTATCGTCCCAACTAGATCCATAATCTAGCGCACAAGCTCTCAGCATATCCTCCAAAATCCGATTGACTCTCTTGGTCTGTCCATCTGTCTGCGGATGAAAGGTTGTACTGAACTCTAGCCTGGTACCCAGAGTTTCGTGCAATTGATTCCAGAACTTTGAGGTAACTGAGTTCCTCTATCTGATACAATGCTTCTCAGAACTCCATGCAGACATACGATCCTGGTTATATATATCTTTGCCAACTTAGCACTGGTGTAGGTGGTCTTCACTTGGATGAAATGAGTTACCTTCGTCAAACGATCGACTACAACCCAAATTGAGTCATAGCCTGAACAAGTCCTGGGCAATCCCATGATAAAATCCATGCCTAACTTATCCCACTTCCATTCGGGTATTGGCAATGGCTATAACAATCCTGTTGGCTTCTGATGCTCCGCCTTTACTCTCTGACATACATCAGAAACTGCTACATACTCCGCAATATCCTTCTTCATTCCGGTCCACCAGAAAGTATCCTTCAAATCCAAATACATCTTGGTATTTCTTGGGTGAATCGAATATGGTGAATCATGGGACTCTTGCAGAATCAACTTCCTGATCCCCGGGTCATTAGGCACATAAACCCGGTCTTCAAACCATAGGGTATCGTGCTCATCCTCACAAAATCCTTTAGCTTTTCCTTTGCTCATCTTCTCCTTTATAGAGGCAATCTCCTTGTCGGTCTTCTGAGCTTTTCTGATCTTATCCATCAAAGTAGATTGAATCTCCAATGCTGCTACATAGCCCCTCGGAACTATCTTCAAACATAGCTCACGAAGGTCCTCTGCTAAATCCTTCGGTAAATCCCCGGTCATTAGTGTGTTGACATGGCTCTTGAGGCTCAACGCATCGGCTACTATGTTAGCCTTTCCGGGATGATAATGCAATCTCATATCATAATCCTTGATGAGCTCCAACCATCTCCTTTGCCTGAGATTCAGCTCCTTCTGCGTGAAAATATACTTCAAACTCTTGTGATCCGTGTATACTTCACAATGGTTTCCAATGATAAAATGTCTCCAAGTCTTCAACGCATGCACTACGGCTGCTAACTCCAAATCATGGGTGGCATAATTCAACTCATGAGGTTTCAACTGTCGTGAAGCATACGAAACAACTCTTCCCTCCTGCATAAGCACTGCTCCAAGTCCTTGACGTGAAGCGTCACAATACACCTCGTAATCCTTACTCTGATCTCGCAAAATCAACACTGGCGAGGTAACCAAACGTTTCTTCAACTCCTGGAAACTGGCCTCACATTCCTCAGTCCATTTGAACTTGGTATCCTTCTTCAACAACTCCGTCATGGGCTTCACAATCTTCGAGAAATTCTCAATGAATCTCAAGTAATATCCTGCCAGTCCAAGAAAACTCCGGATCTCTCCAACTATCGTTGGTGCTACCCAATTGGTCAAAGTGACAACTTTGGTGGGATCTACTGCTATTCCTTCTCCGGATATAACATGTCCAAGGAATCCAACTTCCTTCAACCAAAACTCACATTTGCTGAACTTGGCATATAACTGATGTTCTCTGAGCTTCTCAAGTACCAAACGCAAATGCTCCTTATGCTCCTCTTCATTCTTCGAGTAGACCAAAATATCATCAATGAACACCACGACGAACTTATCCAGAAACTCCATAAACACTTTGTTCATCATGTTCATGAAATAGGAAGGTGCGTTAGTCAGACCAAATGACATAACGGTATACTCGTACAGCCCATACCTGGTGGTAAAAGCCGTCTTAGGTATATCCTGCTCTCGAATCTTCCACTGATGGTATCCTGATCGCAGATCGATCTTGAAAAATATCTTAGCTCCTTGCAATCGATCAAACAAATCATTGATCGTCGGCAGTGGGTACTTGTTCTTGATTGTTACTGCATTTAATCCTCGATAAAACAACCATCCTCAATGATCCATCGTTCTTCTCCACTAGAAGTACTGGCGATCCCCACGGTGAAGAACTTGGGTGAATATAGCCTTTATCCAGTAATTCCTTAATCTGCTTCTTAATCTCCTCCAAATCTTTTGCAGGCATCCTGTATGGTCTCTTAGATATTGGCCTTGTGCCTGCCCAAAAGCTCAATCAAAAACTCAATGTCTCTATCCGGTGGCATGCCTGGCAACTCCTTTGGAAATACATCAGGGAAATCCTTCACCACTGGTACTTCCTCCTGCACAACTCCCGATAAGGAATTTACCTGAGTCCTCTTCGGCTCATGCCGTGATACATACTTGATCCTTCTTCCTTCTGGCGTTGTGAGCAAAATCGTCTTACTAGCGCATTCAATGTTCCCTCCATACTTCGATAACCAATACATGCCTAATATCACATCCAATCCTTGCGATTCCAATACTATTAGGTCCGAGGGAAACACGTAGTTACCAATCCTTAATGGTAACCGATCACACCATAGACTAGCCATATATTCTGCTCCTGGCGAGGTTACTAACGTGGGCGACCTAAGGGCTTGGGTTGGCAGTTTATACTTATCCACAAGTCCCCTTGATATGTATGAATGCGATGCACCAGTATCAAAAAGAACGAGTGCAGTAAATGACATAACCAAAAACTTACCTATTACTACATCTGGCTGAGCTTCAACCTCCTCCACGTTAACGTGGTTCACCTATCCCCTGTTGAAAGGGTTCGACTTCTTCCCAGAGCTTCCATTGCCATTTCCATTCTGGGCTTCAGGACATTCATGGCATAATGTCCAGTCTTCTGACACTTATAGCAAGTGACTTGGCTCGGGTCTCTCTTGGCTGGTGTTGAGGGATTGGTACGGTTCTGGCCATTGCTTCCTCCATTCCCGTTATCATTCTTGGAACCATTATGATTGTGCGAGCTACCTCCTCCATGGGTATGCTGGAACTGTCTTCCCGATTACGGGATAAAACGTGGCTTCTGCTGAGCTCCAGAATTGTACTTCCCTTGTCCATACTTCCTCTTGCAGTTCTCAATCTGCTGCTGCTTCCCTTCAATCATAAGAGCACGATCTACCAACTCCTGGTAGTTGTGGAAAGTTGCTACCATCAACTGCATGCTCAGCTCATCATTCAGTCCTTCCAGAAACTTCTCCTGCTTAGCTGCATCTGTAGCAACGTCATCTGGGGCATAACATGCTAGCTTACTAAAGTCATCCACATACTGGCCAACTGTCCGTCCTCCTTGTCGCAAGTTGCAAAACTGACACTTCTTCATGGCCATAGCTCCTGCTGAAACATGGGTAGTACGGAAAGCCTACTGGAACTGATCCCACGTGACAGTGTTGATAGGGTAAGTGGCTGTGAAATTCTCCCACCAGGATGCTGCGGGTCCTTCAAGCTGATGTGCGGCAAAACGCACCCTTTCCGCATCTGTGCATCCTACAGTGGTCAACTCCCTTGCTGTCTTGCGGAGCCAATCATTTGCAACAATCGGATCGGTGCTACTGGAGAACACCAGCAGATCCAACCTAAGAAAACGGGTTAAGTGATCGACAGGTGGTGGCGGTGGTGGGTTGTTGTTGTTATTGTTGTTGTTCCCCTGATTCTAGTTCTGGACTAGCAATTGCATCAACGCATTCTGCTGCTGGATCAACTGAGTGAGCTTCGGTGGGAAAGCAAATCCATTGTCACGCCTTGGAGGCATCTGAGGGTTTAGAAAAGGTGAGAATGTAGAATCGAATGAGGTCTAGAGAGAAAAACACTACCCATATGCACATGAGACAAAAGCAAACAAAATCACTTCATTCAATCAAACAAGCGCATACAATGGTCTAACTATCATTACAAAAGTGCTCGGACTATACTAGATACATGGGGGAATACTACTACTATTATGGTGGTCGACTAGAAAAACTGCTCCAATGAAGATTCCATGATATCTGCTCCAGCTTCATCAACATAGTCATCATCGCTATCGTCTGGGTCCGAGTCGGTGTCGTCGATGATGATGTAGTTCTCTGGACAAGTGCAATCATCTTCTCCTCCAGTTGCGGGAAATCCCATAAACACTCTTAGCTTCTTCAGATGATCATTCTTCTCCACTAGTGTTGTTATTTCCTCCTCATATCCATCGCATGTAGATTTGAGTTCTTCCTCCAGTTCCGTGATTTTGGTCATGGCCTTCTTCAGGTCTATCATGCCTGCGCACATCCGGTTCTCCTGGCATCGAATGTGCTGGTTTAACTCCTGGATGAAAGCTGCAATTGATCTATCCTTCCTGGTGCTAATCATGTCCCATTACTAATCTCGGCGCCCACAAATCTGGTAGATAGTATCCTTGAGATCCTTGTGGCAAACTTCTCCAATACGTCCCATTGCGATGTGGGCTGCCATGCTCTATCCTAGACTCCAGGTTGGTGCATCAAAGAAAAACTCTATGGGCTCAGTGACGGGCATGAACGTCCTTCCTGGTACTTGAACTTGAATCGTCCAACGCTCCTCTTCAGGTAAAGTGGCATTGTAGGTCCCGGTGAAGCTTGGAACTCCGATGTTCAGGTATCTAGTGACTTCCTTCAAGTGACGTCCAAAGGGTGTATCTTCATCTGGTTGCGTGAACTTGTTCCTTGCATCCGCCATCCTAAAAGAGTAGAAAAGATGAGGAGTCAGAAATGAAAAGAGTGAGTAGTGATCTAGGGCTTTAGCTTAGTGGTTGTGTCCTACAGTCAGCGTGTGCTCTGATACCATCTTGTAGCAACCTGACCTCAAACAGTCTGATCTCTGTGCTTTAGTGTCATCCCTGGATCAGTAATGCTGACACGCACAATACTTGAAGGATTTATAACAGAGTAGCAATCACACACTTATTACATCGAATGTCTCAAAAGATAACTTATTACAATAAATATGGCTTAAGGCCATCTAATAGCGATAACAGCAGAAGGCTTGGAACATAAGTGAGTCCATCAACTCCAACGGCATCACTGAGTATAGAACCACGACCTAAGGCACCTTACTCATCGTCTGAAAAGTCTGCAACATGAACGTTGCAGCCCGAAATGGGTCAGCACATGGAATATGCTGGCAATGTAACACATAGAGAGTAATGAAAGAAAAGCTATACTACATGCATATATAGCTGGTGGAAAGCTCTATGGTTACAGTTTTGCATAAAGCCAATTTTTCCCAACTGCAAAGGAATAAATTTCTATTTAACTATCATGGTGGTTGTTAAACATTGAGAGCGTAGACACCCTCCCAATCCCAATTAAGCATGTCATTAAAAACCCAACAATATTAATTAAAGTAACATGATGAGATTCACATGATAATCCAAGTACTAGATACTTAAGATGTCCATAACCGGGGACACGGCTAACCATGATTAGTTTATACACTCTGCAGAGGTTTGCGCACTTTTCCCCACAAGACTCGATCTCCTCCGTTGGGATTCTCGCACTACATGATGTTTGAGAAACGGATGACCGAGACATAGTCTTTCAGGAGCGCTAGCACCTTACGATCGGGTAGACAGTACCAATCTACATCCCCTACATCTGCTAGTCTACCACTATAAGAGTTCGCACGACTTAGTCAACTATGCTAGAGCCAATAGTAGCTTGTGGCTGCACACGGAAGTTTCTAGCATGAATAATCTCATGATCCCTTTGGGCCTGGGTGGCGGTCCATAAGGAAAACAGGCAATCGCTGGAATACCCAGGTGCCTCAATCCACCTAGATGTGTATTAAAGTTGCCACCTTAAATGAACCATTAAATTAACAATCTCACATATGTCATGGATATACTCACCCAATCCACGTCTACTAGCATAGCATGGCATAATAAGCAAACATAGAGTAACTCCCAAGGGTTTGATAATAAAACAGGTAATAGGTACTGCCTCATCTACTACCCAAAATCCCTCATATTAACATATCCTAATCATGCAAGTGTTTGAGGATTGATCTAATGCAATAAAATTGGGTAGTAAAAAGGTATGATCAAAGTGTTACTTGCCTTGCTGATGATCCGCGAAACCTAGCGATTCAAAGTAGCAAGCGGCGCACTTCGGGTACTCTATCACAAACAAACAAGCATACAATAAGTACTCATCTAATGCATAGGTAAAACTCAAATAAGAGAACTAACCAGAAAGGTGAACTTAAGAACTCAAGTTTGAAAAAAGAACCAAATCAAACGAAGCAACAGAAATCAAACAGCGAAAGAAACAAGCTTCGTTTTACTAATCTGGACCCAAGTCAAATTTTACAGTAGCAAAAACTTGTTTGAGTTGGTTAATCGGAAAGAGGGTTTCGAGACGAAACTCTAGGCGCTTGAATCACCTGATTCCGTTAAACGAGCGAAAAGTTATAATAGAACGAAAATCAGATCGGAAATCACGATCAGAAATAACCGCGGAAAATCCGAGAAAAAGAAAAACTGACGAATAGGCTAACGAACGAACGTTCGTTGTCTGCGAAAAAAACCCGAAAATCGTTCGTTACAACAAACGAACGAACGGGCGTTCGCTAAATAACTAAACCAGAAAAAATAAACCGATCTATATAAAAAAATAAATCGCGGGTTCTAAAATAAAAACCGACGGTTTTCTCTCGAAAACCGCGGCGGCGGCGGCGGCTACCTCCGGCGGGTCCGGCGGCGGCAGCGTCGGCTCTGGCGAGGGCAGCGGCGACGACGGGGTGCGGCGGCGGCGGTTGGCAGCGTCGGGCGGGGCGGGGCTCGGGTGGCGCGGCGGGATGCGGCGGCGGCGGCAGCTGGCGGCGGCGGCGGCAGCTGGCGGCGGCGGCTAGCGGCGGCGGTGCGGATCGGGGCAGGCCTAGGGTTTCGGGGGCGGCGGCTGGGCTAGGGCGGCTCGGCGCCTCGGGCTTTAAAGGCCCGGCCCGGTTAGTGTCCCAGGCGGACACGACCCGGTAAGTCGGTTCATTTTAAAAAAAACATTACACGCAGAAAAACGGACTCCCAAAATCCCGAAATAAATTTTCCCTGACTTCTAAAATCAAGTCGGTTTAGATGAACATTTATTTGGGGCCTAAATGCAATTTTTGAAAAACACGCATTTTTCCTAAATTCAAATAAAATAGCAAAACTCTAAAAATAAAACTTATTTGATTTTTTTATTAAATCCTCAATATTTCTTTATTTTGGGAAAGTCATTTTATTCCCTCTCTCATATTTTCTTTATAGAAATAATTGAAGATAAAATAAATAAAATCAAATGATCCTATTTTCAAAATTTGAGAAAACTCAAATATGAAAATAACGAAATCCCCAACTCTCTCCGTGGGTCCTTGAGTTGCGTAGAATTTCTAGGATCGAGCCAAAATGCAATAAATATGATATGCAATAATGATCTATTGTATAACATTCCAAATTAAAAATTTGGGATGTTACAAAGAGCCTTGCCGGGAGTAAGCAATTCGAGGAAATTGTACGCAAGCAAGGAAGGCACCGGAAGAACCAAGGTGTTGGTTTTGAACGAAAGTTCAATGCCAATGGAGTTGAGTGGGAAGAAGATCAATATCCCAAGACGAAGTTTGTTCCTCAACAAGAGAAGTATGATCCTACTTCTTTCAAAGGGACACAAGCTCAAGATGATCTTCCACCACAAGACCACAAGCAAAAAGGCAAGGATAAGCTTCAAGAGGAGATTGATGCATTTGAAGAAGGTCCAAAGGCCTTGGTCAAGTGGGCTCCCAAGACTACATCAAGTTCTACTTCAACGAGTACAACTACAACTCCAAGGATTCCCATCAAGATGATGTGGATCCCAAAGAAGAAGAACTAGAGAGTTCTTGAGGGTGACTCCGTCAACATATTTCACTCTTATCATTTTGGCAAGGACAAGTGCAATCAACTTCCACATCTTGCACTAGTTCAAGGAGTCACAAACCCTCTTGTTGGTAAGACAAGGGACAAGGTAACCTAATGCTTTCATAGACATCATCTCGTGTGTGTGCATCACTCTATGTATATGGGTATCCTTGTTTGTTCCTTGTTGGACTAACCCATGTAGGTATTGAAAGTGCAACTCATTCCAAAGGATTGCTCCAAATGATCTACATCAACATTGAGCATCCACATCTTCAACACCTACATGAAGTCATCATCGACAAAACCCAAGGTTAGTTCATCCCTCTTAGGGGGGATCTCACATCTAGGGGGAGCTTTACTCTAAGAATTGAGTGAAAGCAACTCTAATGGTGTGAACACAACAATGCTTTATGTAAAAGTGGTAACCCCACTTATGCTTAAACGATGAGTATGACCTATGATCAAATGTTCTCATTTGACTCCTAAGTCAATATACTCATATATAGATGACCTAGTCATCGCCAATTGCTTGATAGATACTAGAAGTATTTGTGCATGCATTGCCACATATTTCATTTGCCATTTTATTGTGTGAGCATGTTGGTTACATAATTTACTCATTCGAGGACATCCACTTGTAGTTTTGATTGTTTGGTTTCTTTTGTTTTGCCAAGTGGATGGACAAGAATGCCTAAGAACCTTCTCTAGCTATCTATGCTTTCATTGTCTCAAACTCTATTCATGCTACATCACAAAGTTTGATCAAGTCAGATCGAACCACTCTGTGTGAGGAGCACTCGGAGTCCCCAATTCGTCATAGACTTAAACTTCCAAAACCTCTTTGTGTGTTTCGGTCTGACCGTTTTATCCATTTCGGTCATACCAAGATCACTAAGTTGATCTAGGTTTACAATCTCGGTGCAACCGATTTGAACTTTTTGGTCACATCGAGTTGCAGTAACTGCTTGCAGTTATGCATCTCGGTGCCACCGAGTTGTTCCACTCGGTCACACCGATAGGGTCAGGCTATATATACCCCCGGGCCAAAATTTGGAATTTTTTCCGAAACCCTTCGCTCGCGCACTGCCTGCTCTGCCTCCTCGGGTCTCTGGATTGTCCTCCTCGTCGCCAGCGACCTCCAGCCGCTGGTCTCCGTCGCCGTCAACGGGATTCTGCTCCACTGTTGTCGTCGTAGCAAATCCATCGCCGCATTAGGGTATGGATTTGAACCTTGTGCTATTCCTTACTCCGGTTCCTAGCACATTGCATTGCCATGTATCTTGCCACGATTGAAATCTTCCTATCCAGCGAAATCGCTCTATAGATTAGTTTTGTATTGAAAATTTAGGGTTAGGTTTCCGCTGAATTCATCTCGGACCGAACGAGTTGTAGAAATCGGTCTCACCGATTTGGCTCAGGCCATTGCACATGTGATTCTCGGTCTAACCGAGAATTGCAAATCGGTGTGACTGAGTTCGATTCTTTGTGAAACCCTAGCAGTCTCGGTGCCACCGAACTATGACTCAGTCTGACCGAGTTCACTAGTTTAGGTTCCAAAGGCTGCTTCGGTATCACCGAGTTTACAAATCGGTAGCTCCGAAATGCTTTCTGTGGAAAACTAAAACTAAGTTTTTGACTCAATTTTTTTTGCAAAAACCTCTGTGCTTTGTGATGCTCATCTACTCTACCTCATCTACATCTATTCACAGGGTCTGTTGTCAGAGTTTGCATCATGTCATATCAGTGTGACAGTCAGAACAAGTCCGAGGAGCAAGTTCACATGAGTGAGGGCACTAGTCCCTCCAGCAGTTATGATGATGGCAGCAGGAGCACACCCAGCAACTTGCCAAAGGCAGCCACCAGGGCCAGAAAGAAGAAGACCTCAGATTCTAAAGAAGAGGACTATGTGGTTGTTGAGGATGAGGCCACTTCCAAGAAGAAAGTTATGAAGAAAGAATATGGCTCAGCTGCATCCACTAAGCCAGGAATGCAGAAGAAGGCACCTGCAAGGAGAATTCCCACTTCCAAACCTAGGAAGGTTGCCACTGGTGAAACCATGAAGTTCACCATTGAGTCTGAAGATGAAGCCGCTGGCCAAGACAAGAAGAAGAAGAGAGTCAGAACTACTACTATCAAAGTACTTGGCAAGCCCTCTATGAGGAGAGACTCTGAAGATGAAGAGGAAGAGGTTGCTGCACCAGCACCTAAAGCTCAAAAGCTGATGGGAGATGCTATAAGGTCAGGGGCTGCTCCATCTAAGCCCAAAGATGCTCCCAAGGCTGCTGCTCCTAAGCCCAAGTCTGCACCCAAGAGGAACACCAGGAGTATTTCAGCTGCAGAGAAGAACAAGGCCCCAGTGCCTGAAGCTGCTGAAGAAGAAGATGAAGATTCACTTGTCTTGAGAAAGTTGAAGCCCAAGATCCCTGATCATAATGATGCTCATCCAGTTGCAGAGGACATGAAGCTCAGGAAGGATGCAGGTCTAAGACAGTGGAGACTGACTGACCCCTATGCTGTCAGAAAGAGAACTGTTGTGGACTACAGGTTCCACACTAAAGGACAACAGGATTTCTATGAGACAGTGTTGCTTGACAAGAAGCCCATAGTATGTGACATGAGATGGGTTGACTGGGATTATATCAAGAAGAATGAAGAGCACTATCCTGGAGTTTATGACAGTTTCAAGTCTTGTGGAGTGAATGACTTTGTTGGGCAGAAGCTCACAAAGTGGAATGATGAGCTTATTATGCAGTTTTACTCCACAACTCATTTCTACCCAGATGGGAAGATAGTCTGGATGTCTGAGGGTACTAGGTACCAATCAATAGTTGAGGAATGGTCTGAATTGATCAATGCTCCAAAAGAGAATGAGGATGACTTGGATGTCTATGCCAAGAAGAAGAAAGACCACAACTCCATGGCTCACATGTACAGAAAGATCCCAGATGCCGCACTTGAGACACATAAGTTTGGATTTGTACATTATCTATTGTCAGGACTGCCTACTATCAACTGGATCTTAAGGCACACTTTGCTGCCCAAGTCAGGTGATCACAAGATGATCAGAGGCCATGCACTCAACTTGCTGCATATATTTGATGTGCCTTAGAAATTCAAAGTTATGAGCCTGATTGTGGAAACAATCAAAAGGACTGTTGCTGATCAGAAGAGGAGTTGTGGGTATGCCCCACAGATTCAAGAGCTTATAAACTCCAAGATGGGCATTGACACATATCTCTTGGACAAGGAGCACCTGCCCATCTACCCTGATTTCGAGGACAACACCGTAGTGATGGATGAAAATGAACCATCATCTGTGCAAGCACAAGAGAAGAAGGAGAAGGCAAGGGCTGAGAAGGCTGCAAAGATGCCAACTGCTGAAGAGGCATCTCAGATTCTCCTGAAGAGTAAGCAAGATCAACTTGGCTACTTGATTGCCTCCACTCTGAGGATTGAGAAGGGCTTGACCACCCTGACTCAAAACCAGGAGAGCTTGGAGATAATCATAGAGCAGAAGTTTTATGCTCTTGATGTCAAAGTGACAGAGATTCGAACTGCAGTTGAGCAACTTCAGGAGGATGTGGAGGAGAAGAAGGGCAAGTCAACTACTGATGCTTTTGCTAGAGTGCCTAGAGGATAGAGATCTGCTGCAGTGCCTGTTCCAAACACCAGAGCTACATCATCTGCACCAGCTACAGCTTCAGTACTTCCAGCTCCAGCACCCACTCCACCAGCTCCATCTACATCAACAGAAGTCTTCGTCCAAGGAGCCATCTCTACACCATCACATGAAGACCAAGCCTGAGAGTCGTTTAGCACTATGCATTTTTTATGAACTTTTTGGTAACTTGTTGCCAAAGGGGGAGAAAAATGTATAGATCATAGGCTTCGAGAGAGAGTGTTGCTTTTGTTCTCTCTTGTCTCTTTGGTGGTTGAACTTCGTTATTTGTGTGCTTGATACTTTATGCCTTGTGTGAGATACTTGGATGATCATGTGTTTGATCATATGCTACATTAATGCTTGTTGGATGATATTATCTCTTATTTCCTCATATGATTATTCACTTTGCTTGGTGATGAGTGCAAGTGTTCAATTATTATCATATTGAGCGCTCCACCAAGATGTATGTGACATGGAAGAGTAACCCATAATCCTAACTCATTGTGCATTTGCAGTCCAAAGCAAATTTTCAATAATGCACAAATTTAGGGGGAGCCCTTACTTTTCACATACTTCTCAAAGCGACAATGTTTTTCAATTTTATTATCATTTGTCGAAGCTTTGATCTATATGTTCTCATCAATTACCAAAAAGGGGGAGATTGAAAGTGCAACTATCCCTGGGTGGTTTTGGTAATTCCTAACAACATATATCTCATTGAGCTAATGCTACTTCAAGATAAATATTTCAGGAAAGCTCAATGATTGGCATGGCATGGATGAGAAAAGTGGATCCCTCAAAGTGCTAAGGACAAAAGTATTGGCTCAAGCTCAAAGCACAAGACTCTATATTTTCTATTTTAGTGATCCAAGATCACATTGAGTCTATAGGAAAAGCCAATACTATCAAGGAGGGGTGAGGTGTTGCTTAATGGCTTTCTTGCTCAAAATGCTTAGTGATATGCTCCAAAGCCCTCAACTACTTTCTCATATCCACATATGACCTAAACCAAAAGTCAAACTCGGCCCCACCAATTCTTCCTATCCGGCGCCACCGAGTTCAGATGTCATAGCCACTGCCACAAACCCTAGGCAAATCGGTCTCACCGATAGGGATCTCGGTCTCACCGAGATGGGATTGTAATCTCTCTGTTTCCCTTCGTAAGTTTCGGTCCAACCGAGATGAGCGATCGGTCCCACCGAGATTGCAATGCAAACTCTCTGTTACCCTTTCATAACGTTTTGGTCTTACCGAGATGAGCGAATCGGTCCCACCAAGTTTGCCTGGCCAACCCTCTGCGTGTCCATTACCAAAATCGGTCCCACCAAGTTTGTGTAATCGGTCTCACCGAGATTACATCATGGCCTAACCCTAATCATATCGGTCCTACCGAGTTGCATTTCGGTCCCACGAACATCCTAACGGTCACATGATTTGCTAAATCGGTCCGACCGAGTTTTTCAATTCGGTCCCACCGAGATTGGCAAGTTGTGTGTAATAGTTAGATTTTGTGTGCAGGCTATATATACCCCTCCACCCACTCTTCATTCGTGAAGAGAGCCATCAGAACATGCCTACACTTCCAACCTATATTTTCTGAGAGAGAACCACCTACACTTGTGTTGAGGCCAAGATATTCCATTCCTACCATATGAATCTTGATCTCTAGCCTTCCCCAAGTTGCTTTCCACTCAAATCTTCTTTCCACCAAATCCAAATCCTGTGAGAGAGAGTTGAGTGTTGGGGAGACTATCATTTGAAGCACAAGAGCAAGATGTTCATCATCAACACACCATTTATTACTTCTTGGAGAGTGGTGTCTCCTAGATTGGCTAGGTGTCACTTGGGAGCCTCTGACAAGATTGTGGAGTTGAACCAAGGAGTTTGTAAGGGCAAGGAGATCGCCTACTTCGTGAAGATCTACCCTAGTGAGGCAAGTCCTTCATGGGCGACGACCATGGTGGGATAGACAAGGTTGCTTCTTCGTGGGTGGAGCCCTCCGTGGACTCGCGCAACCATTACCCTTCGTGGGTTGAAGTCTCCATCAACGTGGATGTACAATAGCACCACCTATTGGAACCATGACAAAAGCATCTGTGTCTCCTATTGTGTTTGCACTCTCCAAACCCTTCCCTTTACATTCTTGCAAGTTGCATGCTTTACTTTCCGCTGCTCATATACTCTTTGCATGCTTGCTTGAATTGTGTTAAGATTGCTTGACTTGTGCTAAGTTGCTAAAATCTGCCAAGAACTAAATTGGGAAAAGGCTAAATTTTTATTTGGTAAAGTAGTCTAATCACCCCCCTCTAGACATACTTTTGATCCTACAGAAATCAATTACCATCCTATAACCTGTAATAATTCTTTGCGGGATCAACTCATCTTTATCATTAGGAACGACAGTAATAACTCCCTTTTTAGGAACGCAGTGGACATGGCTTACCCAATCCCTATCAGCAACGGGATAAATTATACCTGCCTCAAGGAGCTTTAGTATCTCCTTTCTTACCACTTCTTTCATTTTAGGATTTAACCGTCGTTGAGGATCTCTAACTGGTTTGGCATCTTTCTCCAATTTAATTTTGTGTTGGCATAGAGTGGGACTAATGCCCTTAAGATCGTCCAGAGTATATCCAATAGCAGCATGGTGCTTCTTCAGAGTTTTCAATAATCTTTCCTCCTCTTGCTCTGAAAGGTTAGCACTAATAATAACAAGATATATTTTCTTTTCATCAAGATAAGCATATTTAAGATTACCAGGTAAGGGTTTGAGCTCAAACACGGGATCACCCTTGGGTGGAGGGGGATCCCCTAGGATTTCAACAGGTAAGTTGTGTTTCAGAATAGGACCATGTTGAAGGAATACTTCATCTATTTCCCTTCTTTCATTCATAAACATATCATTTTCATGGTCTAGCAAATATTTTTCTAACAGATCAGTAGGAGGCACGGCAATAGAAGCAAGACCAATAATCTCATCCTTTCTAGGTGATTCTTTATCACGGGGTTGTCTATGAAACTTAGCAAAATTAAACTCATGAGACATATCTGTCGGTGTCAAAACCGGCGGATCTCGGGTAGGGGGTCCCGATCTGTGCGTCTAAGGCTGGTGGTAACAGGAGGCAAGGGACACAATGTTTTACCCAGGTTCGGGCCCTCTTGATGGAGGTAAAACCCTACTTCCTGCTTGATTGATATTGATGATATGAGTAGTACAAGAGTTGATCTACCACGAGATCATAGAGGCTAGACCCTAGAATCTAGCCTATGATGATTATGATTGTGATCGTGTCTCTAAGGACTAAACTCTCCGGTTTATATAGACACCAGAGAGGGCTAGGGTTTACATGGAGTCGGTTACAGAGAAGGAATATAATATCCGGATTGCCAAGCTTGTCTTCCACGCAAAGGAGAGTCCCATCCGAACACGGGACGGAGTCTTGAGTCTTGTATCTTCACACCCCAATAGTCCAGACAAAGTATATAGTCCGGCTGTCCGGATACCCCCTAATCCAGGATTCCCTCAGTAGCCCCTGAACCAGGCTTCAATGACGATGAGTCCGGCGTGCAGTTCATCTTCGTCATTGCAAGGCGGGTTCCATCTCCGAATACTCCAAAGTACCTGTCGCAACAAACAGTGTCCGGCTTGCCATCAATGTTGTACTCCTCAGCTTCTGTGCTTCAATAATGACCATCTCCACGTGTCAAGCGAATGCGAGGAGTCGAGACATTTTTGCATTTGCCACCCCCGATCCGGCAGGCAAAACCGTCTATTTGAAGGGATGGGGATTCTTAGATCCAAACCTCACCCTCTTCCTTCGAGCAAGCATCCAACGGAGCGCTCGAAAAAAACCATTCCAACATGGCCGGTCGCCGTAGCTCTTCTTCTCGTTCCCCTCGCTCCAAGCCAGGCGTCTGGGAAGAGTGCTCAGTTCCTCAAAGTCGCTTAATAGAGCTGCAGACCCAAGGGTTTCTTTCACCAGCGTTCATGGTCCCCGTCCAAGGCGGACTAGCCACCTATAATGGCGGGGAGCAAGCAGAGAGATCTCCTAATCTATCCCCGGGGGAGCGAATATGCCTCATCCCACATCTGCTGAGAGGCGTCGGGTTTCCAATCCACCCATTCATTCGCGGGCTCCTGGAGTTCTACGGCCTCCAGTTGCACAACTTCACCACTGCCTCCGTGCTGCACATAGCAGGATACGTCGCCCATTGTGAATTATTTCTGGGCTGCGAGGCTCACTTCGGGTTATGGAAGAAATTGTTCTGCCTCGTCCCTCGCAACCAGGGGGAATCCATATGTCAAGTGGGCGGAGCCGAAGTATGGCGCGTCGCCGAGACCGGATACCTGCCCGGTACTCCCAAGAAGGCACCGGAGAACTGGCCCTCGGAGTGGTTTTATGTCGATGATGTTCCCCTTTCGGATCCAGTCCGGACAGGTCTCCTTGAGTTCAGTAATGCTTCACCGAAGGCATGCTGAAGTTGGCACCCTCGGGGCCCCCATGAGGAGGATATGAGAGAAATACACTTCCTGATGAGCAGGATAAAGTTACTGGCCAAATCAGGGCTGACAATAGTCGAGGTTATGGCAATATGCATAATGCAGGGAGTGCAGCCGCTTCAATATCGGGGGAAGCCCATGTGGCACTACAACTGGGAAGATGATGCCACCCGCTGTGGTCGTAAGGGTCCGGACTCCGCCACTGCTCTGGCGAGGATATTGTCTGATTTGTATAAAGGAGAAGAAGAAGAATTCCTTCCTATTAAACCGTGGGATGGGTTTTCTATGTACAACCCCCCAAGCTGGGTAAGTCGTCACTCTTTCCCCCGCTTCACTCATTCTGGCGTTCTTTGTTAAGATTATTTACCTCGATATTTTCGAGCAGGAACTGAGGAGGGCCGTAGAAGGAATCTCCAACCCCTCCCCGCAGCCAGAGGACCCCGGAAGGGCCTTCGATCCAGGACTCGAAGAAGATCCGGATATTACTGTGGAGCTCGTCAATGGGATATTTTATCAGGCGAGCTGTGATGGCGCCTCAGTGGCTATTATCGCCGACTATCCCAGACTGCTACCTACATCATGTGTAAGCCAAGCCAAAAAACCCTATCCTCCGAAGAGGACTCCTTTCTGATGCCATGCCTTACACCTAAAGTGTCGTATTTTTGCAGAGACGACAGTCAGAGCACGGCCCCGAGCCCCTGGGGACTCATCGGCAAAGGGCGTCCGGATCGGGCAGGCTTAAGAGGAAGGCGGTTAGGGCCGAGACGCCGCTACAGAGGTATGGTAAAAACCTGCTCTATGATTATTGTGTTTGAAATGTAACAGCGTCCTTCGTGTCATGGCAGATCCGGAGATCCTGCCAATCACGCCTCCACCAGCCAGATTCCAGAACCGGCTTCGAGAGAGGAGGCGGACGCGGGGCCGATGCCGAATTGTCCTCCGACAAAGGATGCGGATATGCTCTCCGCCACGAATTATGAAGTAGAGAGCGCTATGAATCACCGACGCCGACGGGCCGTACTTCGCAAAAACATCTTTTCCGAAGAGGCATTTAATGCTTTCAATTCGGGAGACACATACATCTGAGCTGCTCAAGGCGGGCTTGCCCGAGCGACGGACCAGTATGCCAAAGATATACGGGTAAGAAAATTTAATAAGCATATATAGCAGTAGCCCCTGAGACATGAAATGGTTGGAACAACTGTTTTAAGGATCAATTTATGCACAAATCCTTGTAGATAAGAATAAACAATTGTCTCGAGAGCTGGAGGAGTGCAAGACCCAGCTGAGGGCCACGATTGCCAAGTTAGAGGAATCCCAGAAGGCCTCATCTGGTAACATTTGTCTCAATTGTACAGAAATGTACCAGTTAGTAAGTGGCTTTGTATGATAAGTCTAACAGAAAATTCTGCAGACAATACCAGGATGAATCCGGAGGTCGTAAGAGATAACGAGTCACATCTCCAAAGGCAGCTAAAAGCTGGCGAGCGTATTCTTATGCAAGTTAGGCAGGAGAAGAACAATCTTCAAGATGCCAATATCCGGCTGGGCGTCGAATTAAAAGATGTTCATGCTCAGCTGGCGGACTCCGTGAAGGAGAACAAAAGGCTTCGTCGCGGCATTTATGGTAAGTGCCTAGACGAACTGTATTATAGCTCGGCGAGGAAGCATAGTGAACGAATTTTTATTCTGTAGGTATGCTAATGGGTCGCCCTGAAGAAGAGATGCCCGCGTCTGTAGGCGATTTGCTGCAAGACCTCTCACAGCTACACGAGCGAGCTCGGCAGGTGATGCAGGGTATTGTCCAGGCCTTGTGGCCATCAAGCCTCCTGCCAAAAGGCATGGGGGAGCTCGTGGATATGCTCCAAGGAGCACGGCGGCGCTTCCGATTGTGGAAGGTATCAGCCTATCGACAAGGTGCAAGAGAAGCCTGGGCTATGGTGAAGACGCGCTACACCAAGCTTGACCTGAACCATATGGCCGAAGTCGGACCGGCGGCGCCTGATGGGCAAGAAATTCCCGTGAGTCTGGTGTATGACCAGGTAGCGTTAGCCGCAAAGTATTCCCAACAGGATTGTAAGCTAGATAGCCTGTTGGATGGTATAGAGGAAGAATATAGTCGGTCCAAGTGACTATGTAGTTCAATGGACATATGTAGTCCCTAGCCGGATTAAAATCATTTGGCATGGCGGACCTTTTCGCTTCAGCCCCCGGATCCGATAGTCCGGGGTGTATCCAAATACCTGCTCAGTTAAACAGAACCGGGGTATGCGTGGAAACCAGGCGTAGGGTCATAAGTGCTTGAACAGACAAGTACCCAACTAGTTATGTTATATTACATGGATAGTAAGAAACATCTTCCAGGGAGAATAGTTCCGTTAGGGGTTCCTTTCCCTGGGTAGGCATGCATCGATGTACATGTCCGGACTGCGAACAGAGACGTAGGATGCAAAAACTTCTGGGGATTCATATTGTAATAAACGAAAAACATCTTTTGTTCACCGACCGAATATTCCTTTAAGAATGCTAGCTTTTGGCTTCACCCAGTCTGAGGTACACATCCGGCTGAACCGGCAGTAACAATCGCAGAGGTGCTCCCCTTATGCCCTAGCCGAATTAACGAGAACGTAGGGCATAAACACAAGAGCCAGGCAACCCAGCATGGCCACATCTTAAGTCATATCCATCAAGAGGGCCCGAACCTGGGTAAAAACATCGTGTCCCTCGTCTCCTGTTACCATCCGCCTAGACACACAGTTCGGGACCCCCTACCCGAGATCTGCCAGTTTTGACACCGACATTGGTGCTTTCATTGAGAGTTCCTCTGTGCCGTCGCGATCAGGAAGGATGCCTTCTCCCGTCTTTAAAGACGGCACCATCGTCAAGAGAGCTTTGGCCGCCGGCCAAACTGTCCGGCTAGGTGGTTTTCTTATGACCGCCTGTTCGGCCACCGCTCCGACGATGACCTCTCAGGACATCAAAAGCGATCTTCACGTCAGTCCGGAATTCGCCGAGCAGTTAGATCCGATTGAGCTCTCCTCCGTAAACGAGCTCTTGGATCGCATCGCCGCCCTGGGAGTCGCCACAGACTACGATCAGATTGGGCTTAAACCCGATCTGAGAGAGATTAACTCTCCTCAGGCCACCCACCACGTTGTCGTGGTAGAGGAACAATGCGGCAACCCTTCTTCTATGTTGAAAACCAACTATGTCCGGATTCCCGATCCCTCCAAGCCGGATTCCCGCGAAGGGACGGACTCTAATCAAATACTGAACTTAGAGTCAGGCATCGGACTAGATTCGTTGGAAAGCATCCAACAAGTCAAGCTTCCAAATCCGGAAACTTCTTGGCCTTTGAGCCTCAGATCGGGCGGGGTTCCGAACCTAATTCCACCCGCCCACCCAAACATAAGCGATCTATCTCGAATACGGCAAGAGCCCGATGAAACAGTACATCATTACTGGGCCAGATTCCTGCTGGTTATGAACAGGATAAAGGACTGCTGCGAAGAAAGCGTGATTTCAATTTTCTGCAACAATTGCACGGACAAGGGAATAATGAACGCCATAAGTTGTCGCAAAGTTACACGCTTCATCGACCTAGCGACTATCGTACAAAAATACTGTGCGGTAGAGAGTGCCAGGAACACCGAAACTAGGTTTTGGGACAGTCCGGCCTTGACCACAACCCTAGTCCGAAGTAAAAGGGTGCGCCATACTCAAGCACCTGGGTTAAAAACCAAAAAGCAAAGACCCCCTAAAGGGCATGGAACCGTACTGGAGGGCTGGCTCAACGGACCCTGCAAAATCCACAGTACGGAGGGCGCCACTCCAACACACAGCCTTCGAGCATGTTGGATACTACGGCAGGTGGCCAAAAGTGGCGAAGGCTTTTTAGCCCCGGGCAAACAGCCCAGCAGTACCGGTATGATATTAACAGTCTTCGAGACTTTCGCATCAAATAACATGCGAAAACGAACAATCCGCGGCCTCGCCGAAGTCTACCAAGTAGCAACAGCAAATCCATGGAGTGACACAGCTATCACCTTCAACGCCAGCGACGAACCTAAATTCCGAACATCTAGAGCACCAGCCGCATTGGTCCTCAGTCCGATAGTGGACGGCTTTCGCCTTACCAAGGTACTCATGGATGGCGGCAGCGGATTAAACCTCATCTACGAGGAAACCCTTCAAAAAATGGATATTGACTGGAGCCGCATCGAGCGAAGCAGCACAACCGTCAGAGGGATAATCCCTAGTCGAGAAGTACGCTACACAGGAAAAATCACACTAGATGTAGTGTTCGGCTCACCGGACAATTACAGGTCCGAGGAGGTCACGTTCCAAGTGGCCCCATTCGGCAGCGGATATCACGCTTTGTTAGGGCGAGAGGCATTCATAATCTTTCAAGCTATACCCCACTACGGGTACATGAAGCTCAAAATGCCCGGACCCAATGGGATAATCACTCTTGCCAGTGATCCAGATACAGCACTCCGCGCTGAAAATAAGACAGCCGCGCTGGCCCTAGAGGCATTGTCCGAAGCCCTAGCGGCAGAGGAACTAACTACGCTGCGCTCCACGGTGGATAGGGACGATGTGATACTCGATAAGAGGTCCAAGTCCACCTCTTTTAAACCAGCAGACGAAATAGCCAAATTTCAGGTCCATCCAACGGACCCCACAAAGACGGCCTCCATTGGGACACAATTAAGTCCTGATGTCGAAGCCGCACTACAAGAATTCCTTCGGGAAAATTGGGACATTTTTGCCTGGCACCCTTCAGACATGCCAGGAATCCCACGCAGGCTGGCAGAGCATAGCCTAAACATCCTAAAAGGATTCAAGCCGGACAAACAAGCTCTTCGGTGATTTTCCGAACCCAAAAGACAGGCAATGGGAGAAGAGCTAGCCAAACTCTTAGAAGCCGGATTCATCAGAGATATAAAGCATCCGGACTGGCTAGCCAATCTAGTAATGGTACCAAAAAATGACAAATCCTGGCGCCTCTGCGTCGATTTTAAAGACCTTAACAAGGCCTGTCCAAAGGACCCTTTCCCCCTCCCTCGCATCGACCAAATCATCGATGCTACTGCGGGGCATGATTCATTGTGCTTCCTCGACGCATACTCCGGATACCATCAAATCAAGATGGCGGAGAAAGACCAGGCCGCAACGGCATTCATTACTCCATATGGGCCATTCTGCTTCAACACAATGCCCTTCGGACTCAAAAACGCCGGCGCAACATATCAGCACATGATTCAAACATGTCTGGCTACCCAGATAGGCAAAACAGTAGAGGCATACGTAGACGATGTGGTCGTCAAGACCAAACACGTCGAAACTCTAGTAGAAGACTTGAGGGTGACATTCGACAACCTCCGAGCATATGACATTAAGCTCAATCCGGAAAAATGCGTCTTCGGCGTACCAGCCGGAAAGCTCTTGGGCTTCATCATATCTGGTAGAGGAATTGAAGCAAACCCGGCCAAAATCCGAGCTCTGTCACAATTGGATATTCCAAAAGACCTCAAGCAAATACAAAAACTAACCGGATGCGTAGCGGACTTAAGTCGCTTCATCTCCCGTTTGGGAGAAAAGGCTCTGCCCCTCTACCGCCTCCTCCGGCGCACTGAACATTTCGAATGGACGGATGCTGCCACAGCCGGGCTCGAAGAAATAAAGGCCATACTGGCAACAAACCTGGTCCTGGTCGCGCCCAACCTGCGCGAACCTATGTTATTATATATCGCAGCAACACATCAAGTTGTCAGCGCGGTACTCATCGTCGAGCGAGGGACAGAAGGGCACAGATTCCCTCTTCAAAAACCAGTGTACTACGTATCCACTGTTCTAACTCCATGCAAGTCCCGGTACCCACATTATCGAAAGATAGCATATGCGGTGTTCATGGCATCCCGGAAGCTGCGACACTATTTTCAAGAGTGTTCCATAACGGTGGCCTCCAAAGTACCTCTCAACGATATTATAAACAATCGCGACGCAACGGGCAGGATTGCAAAATGGGCTATTGAGCTCTTACCATTTGACATAACCTATAAACCACGGCGGGCTATAAAATCGCAGGTTCTGGTCGACTTCGTCGCCGAATGGACCGAAGCCGAACTCCCTAAAGAGTACGGCGCATACTCCAATTGGATCATGCATTTCGACGGATCCAAAATGTTGGCTGGCTTGGGGGCTGGCGTTGTCCTGACGTCCCCAACTGGAGACACAATCCAATACGTACTTTAAATAATGTACATGGACTCCAATAACGCAGCCGAATACGATGCCCTTCTACATGGCCTCCGGATGGCAATCTCCATGGGCATTCAACGCCTAGAGGTGCGCGGGGATTCAAACCTCGCAATATCCCAAGTAAATGGAGACTTTGATGCCAAAGATCCAAAAATGGCAGCTTACCGCAACGCCGTCCTAAAAATGTCAGCTCGGTTCGAAGGACTCGAATTCCACCATGTAGCCCGGGATAATAACCAGGCAGCAGACGTGTTAGCACGCATCGGCGCGAAAAGAGACGCCATCCCTCCAAACATCTTCCTGGAACGGCTCTTCAAGCCATCCATGTTATGGGAAGAGGAGTCCGGAAATAACAATCCGGAGCCAGCTGCATCACCTAACTCAGACCATTCTGACACAATCGGCGGCTCAGCCAACGAAATAACACCTTCAGCTCACGAAATAATGGCAGTAATTGCCCCGTGGACAGAACCATTCCTAGCCTACTTAATTCGGCAGGAACTTCCCGAAGACCAAAATGAGGCCCGCTGCATAGTTCGGCGATCTAAAGCCTACAAGGTCCATGAGGGAGAACTTTATAAGAAAAGCACAACCGGAGTCCTTCAAAGGTGTATCTCCGAAGAGGAGGGGCGGAATCTCCTGGCTGAAATTCACGCCGGACTCGGCGGGCACCACGCTGCAGCCCGGGCACTCGTAGGCAAGGCCTTCCGTAAAGGATTTTATTGGCCGACAGCCCGGGCAGATGCTCAGGACTTAGTCCAACGATGCGTCGGTTGCCAGCTCTTTGCTAATCAGAGCCACATGCCACCCACCGCCCTCAAAACTATACCTATTACCTGGCCGTTTGCGGTCTGGGGGCTTGACATGGTTGGACCCCTTAAAGGGGGAACCCACAAGCACAAATACTTATTGGTCATGGTGGACAAATTCACCAAATGGATTGAGGCCAAGCCGGTTAAAACGGCAGAATCCGGACCGGTGATAGACTTCCTATCCGGGGTAGTACACCGTTTTGGCGTCCCCCACAGCCTCATCACTGATAACGGCACGAACTTCACTGCCGACAAGGTTAAACTCTGGTGCAAAAACATGGGCATCTAGCTCGATTATGCTTCAGTCTATCACCCCCAAACTAACGGTCAAGTCGAGCGAGCAAATGGTCTAATCATGAGTGGCATCAAACCCAGACTAGTGCGGTCCCTCAAGGAATCTAACACGCACTGGGTAGAGGAGCTCGACTTCGTACTCTGGGGGTTGCGGACCACGCCAAACCGAACTACTGGATTCACACCATTTTTCATGGTGTATGGCGCAGAGGTAGTTCTGCCTTGCGATATAATTCATGACTCACCTCGTGTGCGCATGTATGAAGAAAGAGAAGCCGAGTTGGATCGGCAGGACAGTTTGGACGCCTTAGAGGAGGAGCGGGACGTGGCAAAGGCTCATTCCGCATTCTATCAGCAGCAGGCTCGAAGATATCAAAGCAGAGAAGTACGGGCCAAAACTTACAATGTCGGCGAACTCGTTCTACGCCTGTCGGACAAGAAAAAGGACAAACTTAAGCCCAAGTGGGAAGGTCCCTTCATCATCGACCAAGTCCTGACCGGCGGAGCATACCGTCTACGTAAAGCATCTGACAACCGACTCGAGCCAAACCCATGGAACGCAGCCCGTCTCCGAAGATTCTACGCCTAAACATCGGACTCAGAGTTCGTCTCACTCCCTCGTCCACCTTTTTATATTTTTTACTGTCTCTTGTCCCCCTCCTTCTTCCCACTTTTTTTCAATACCTTTTATAGGCTGATTTGCGCTTTGTTCGCACACACTTGATGTGCTCCTAGCACTCATTATACCTGGGGGCTTCTTTACCAGAAGCTTATTAATATGGGCTTCATGCCCAATACATGTGTCATACTTCCGCATGTACCTTTTATTCACCATTATATGCATCGATATGACTTAAGTTTTGGCCAAGCTGGGTTGCCTGGCTCCTGTGCTTACCCTACGTTCCCGATTGTTCGGCTAGGAGGTAAAGGGAGCACCTCTGCGATTGTTACTGCCGGGTCAGCCGGATGTGTACCTCAGACTGGGTGAAGCCGAAAGCTAGCGTTCTTAAGAGAATATTCGGTCGATGACTTGAAAGATGATTTATTACTTACTTATTTATAAGCCCCCAGATGCTTTTTCTGCTATTTTTGCAGTCCGGCATTGCACCTTAGGGCATGCCTCCCAGGGAAAGGAACCCTTAACGGAACTATTCTCCCTAGAAGATGTTTCTTACTAACCATGTAATATAACATAACTAGTTGGGCACTTGTCTGATAAAGCAATTATGACCCCGACTCCTTGTCTCCATGCATGCCCCGGTTCTTTTATAACCGTAGGGGTATTCGGACACACTCTGGACTGTTGGGTCCCGAGGTTGAAGCGAAACGGTCCGCAAAGACAAACGATCTACAATCCGGCTAGAAGGCATCTTACATGTCATTTCAAATTATATCGTCAAATCGACTGATTGTACTCCTCCTCAATCCCATCTAACAGGCTGTCTAATTTACAGTCCAGTTGGGAATATTTCGTGGCCAGTTCTACTTGGCCATACATCAAGCTCATAGGGATCTCCTTCCCATCAGGCCCCGCAGGTCCGACCTCGGCCATGTGGTTTGGGTCAGCCTTCGGGTAGCCCGTCTTCACCATGGCCCAGGCCTCCCTGGCGCCCTGACGGCAGGCCGATATCTTCCACAAACGGAGGCGTCGCCGTGCTCCCTGGAGCTTCTCAGCAAGCTCACCAAGGCCCTCGGGTAGGGAGACGGATGGCCATAAAGCCTGAACGACGCCACTCATCGCCCACCGAACACGTTCGAACAATTGCACCAGCTCGGGAAGTTGGTCACCTGTTGACCCAGGCATTTCCTCCGCAGGGCGACCTGTGAGCACACCTAAAGACATATTTCTGTCATACGACTTCCTCGCCAAATTCTTCTTTTCAAACGAATTTGCTCAAGCACTTACTATAAATGCCGCGACGAAGTCGCTGATTCTCCTTCAAGGAGCCAGACAGTTGGGCCCGAACACCTTTCAGCTCTTCTCCTAGCTGGGTGTGGGCATCTTGGAGCTTGTTTCTCTCCTGCTGCACCTTCATAAGCACCCTCTCGCCAGCCTTTAGCTGACGCAGTAGCTGTTGCTTGTCCGGATCTAGTCCGGCGCCCTCTGCAATACTATTGTCAGATTCACGCCGTACTTTGTTAATTAATTATCTTTTCAAAGTACGTCTTACCAGCGGGGGTCTCTGTGGCTCCCCCTGTGGCGGCCAGTGCGGCCTCAAGTTGGGCCTTGCACTCTTGGAGCTCCTGGGACAGATGGGTATTCTTCTCCGTAAGATCCTGCATAATAATTGATCCTTAAATCAGTTATTTTAACCATTTTAAGTCTCGGGGGCTACTGGCATATATAACTATTAAAATTACTTACACGTATGTCTTTCACATACTGCTCCATGGCTCTGGTTAACCCATCTTGAGCGGCACGGAGGTGCGCGTTTCCCGCATCAAAGGCATTTAACGCCTCCGGGGAGAAACACGCGTCACGAAGAACTGTCCGGTGACGCTTGTGATTCATGGCGCTCTCCACCTCAGACCGGGTGGCGGACAGCCTGTCGGCATCCTCCGTCGGAGGAGCGTCCGACTCATGCCTTGTATTCGCCTCCCCTTCCGGGCCATGTGTTGGAGCATGGCTGGCGGAGGCTTGATTGGCAACCTCTCCGGACACTGTCCGGCGAGCGCTCTTTCTGGAAACGTTATGAGCATTAATATACCTCCTGGGAATCCTTCCCTTAAAAAATAGCGGTGCTCCGTACCGTTGCGGCGACGTTTCAGTTCGCGTCGCACTCCTCTTCCGCCTGCTGGGCCGGACTGACCCTTGTTGGCCGATCGCCGCGGGCTCGACTTCCTGCCGTAAAGGCGCTTCCTGCCAAACACCATTGGTGCACGGTGGTCAGAACTAAGCATTAAATAAGTAACGGCACCAGGACTTCGGTCGTACTCACCGGGAAAGCCGGACACAAACCGGGGTAGTCAGCCATAATGGCGACTAAAGCATTATCTATGCTGAGCTGGTGGTACACCCCGTCGATCAGTTCCACCGCTAAGTCCGGATCCTCTTCGGAGGCCGGATCGAGGGACCTTTCTGGGTCTTCGGGTTGTGGGCTGGGCTTTTTATGCCCTCCACATCCCGACGCAGTTCCTGTGTCAAAATCATACAATAAGACAATTGCCTTTAAAGGCACGGTTCAGATATGCATGCGACCGCTTACCCAGCTCCGAGGGTTGTTCATGGAAAATCCGTTCAGAGGATTCGTGCGGAGGAAGTCCTCCTTCTCCCCCTTGTACAAGCCGGACATGATCTTCACCAGATCGTCGGCCGAGCCAGGTCCCTTGCGGCCGTGACGGGTGGCATCGTCGTCTCCGTTGAAGGCCCACATGGGGTGGCCCCTATATTGGAGCAGCTGCACCCCACGCATAATGCATGTGGCCATGACTCCGATCATGGTTAATCCGGAATGGGCTAGCAGCCGTATCCGGCCAATCAAGTAATGGACGCTACTATCATCTTCTCGTCGAGGGCTCCGTGGGCGCCAACTTAGGCGTTTCTTTAGGGGAGCGTTGCTGAACTCCAGAAGGCCGATCCGGACTGGATCCGGCAGCGGAGCATCCTCCATATAAAACCACTCCGAAGGCCAATCTTCGGACGCCTTCTCCGGGGTCCCGGACAGGTATCCGGTCCCGGCGATGCGCCATATTTCGGCTCCGCCCACTTGATATATCGACCCCTCGTGAGAGCGGGGTACGAGGCAAAACAGCCTCTTCCACAGCGCAAAATGGGGCTCAATGCCCAAGAACAGCTCACACAGAGCTACGAAGCCCGCGATGTGCAAAATGGAGGAAGGTGTAAGGTGATGAAGCTGGAGTCCGTAGAACTCCAGGAGCCCCCGGAGAAACGGATGTATAGGAAATCCGAGTCCCCTTATTAAGTAGGAGACGAAGCACACCCGCTCTCTTTTGGAGGGATTGGGGGCGCTCTCCGCCTGCTTTCCACCTTTGTAGGTGGCCAGTCCGGCTCGAACCGGAACCATGAAGGCCGGGGGAAGATATCCCTCTGCTTGGAGCATCACTAACTCGCTGTGCGGGACTGAGCATCTCCTCCAATCTCCTGGCTTAGGGCTGGGAGCGCGAGAAGAGGAGCCGCGTCGACTGTCCATGTTGGAATGGGTTTGGTGTCAGATGCGCCTCGATGAGTGCTTGCGGAAGGAGGATGATGTGATTTGGATCTGGATCCTCTCCTCTCTTATAGGCAGCTTATTTGCGCAATTAGGGGGTAAAACATAAAAATACACTGGCTTTTCGCATTCGTGCGACGCATGAAAGAAGACCATTATTGGACGCGGAAGCCAAAGAGCGCAACATTTATGAAGCAACCGGACACTATCCGGCAAACACATGGAGCATGAAGAAGAACCCGCCTTGCAAACGCCGAAGACAACATACGCACCGAATTCTTCGTTATTGAAGCCTGGTTCGGGGGCTACTGAGGGAGTCCCGGACTAGGGGGTGTCCGGATAGCCGAACTATCATCATCGGCCGGACTCCAAGACTATGAAGATACAAGATTGAAGACTTCGTCCCGTGTCCGGATGGGACTTTCCTTGGCGTGGAAGGCAAGCTTGGCGATACAGATATGTAGATCTCCTACCTTTGTAACCGACTCTGTGTAACCCTAGCCCTCTCCGGTGTCTATATAAACCGGATGGCTTTAGTCCATAGGACGAACAACAATCATACCATAGGCTAGCTTCTAGGGTTTAGCCTCCTTGATCTCGTGGTAGATCTACTCTTGTAACCCACATCATCAATATTAATCAAGCAGGACGTAGGGTTTTACCTCCATCAAGAGGGCCCGAACCTAGGTAAAAACATCGTGTCCCTCGTCTCCTGTTACCATCCGCCTAGACGCACAGTTCGGGACCCCCTACCCGAGATCCGCTGGTTTTGACACCAACAATGATCGCCATTTCAAGTCTTCATATTGAACATTTACTGTTAAATTGCCGTGTCGATTCAATGTATCATCGCCTTGCTACATGTTCATCGATAGGGCTTTGGCTAAACTCGGTCTAAACCGTTGACATGAAATCATCGCCATTTCAAGCTTATTTTGTATTGTAATAATTTTCTGAAACTAGCACTGTTATCTTGGTATGGATAATTGCACCCAATTGCTAAGGATGTATGCATCTTGTTGCTTCACATGTTTGGGTATAATTTAAGTCCCCACTCCTTGAATGCTCTGGTTGGCAGGGAGATGCTACTATTCCCCACTCCTTGCTTGCTCCCCCTTTTCCAACATAGAGCCATACTATTCACCTTTGCCTTCTGTTACTCTCCCTCCAGCTACCGACTCCCAGCCTCGCCTCCCTCCATGAACAACATCTTTCCCACATCAGTTCTTGACGATGACAACCTTCTGGTAGAGATCCTTACTAGGCTATCATGCACTCGTTCACTTATCCACAGCTCAGCTGTTAATCCCCAATGGATGTCAGTGTCTAGAACCCAGTCATTCCTTCAGGCATACGCTCGTCGGAATCGCCCGACCGTGGTCGGATTCTTGGTCGAGTTCGATCATGGTTACAGTCACCATTTTCGTGTTGTGGATGCATTAGCTTTGCAAGGTGAGTCAACTAGAGCTCTGCTTCATTCCCGTATAGATGATTATTCTCTCTCCCGGAAACGCATACTGTCATGTGAATCTGGTGAGCTCCTAGTGAGTTTTCCAAGACCTCCCTTTGTTTCCTCTTAAACCAGTGAGATCATTGCCGATGGGTACTACACCTTGTTCCCTAGCTCGTTTCCACCAGTATACTCTTTTGTACCAGCTCGTATCCCTCGAGTTCCTCGCTTGCACAGTCAGCACACCCCAAACTTCTATGGCCAGTTTGGCATTCTTCCTACAGCTGGTCAGACTGGGTTCTCATTCTTTGTGAAGGACGCAGTAGGCCCTTTTATGAGAACTTACGACGGTATAAAATTTAGGCCGAAGACTGAATTCCACGTACATGTATGTGTTTTCAGAGGGGGTGTCTGGACAAGATTTGTGTTTGCTCCTTTTCCATTCGTTCCCCTTGCATCTTTCACTTAGATCCTTACTCCATTTTAGCCGGGAGCTCATTATACATGATGTACTCCCTCCGTCCGGAAATACTTGTCATCAAAATGAATAAAAGAGGATGTATCTAGATGTATTTAAGTTCTAGATACATCCCTTTTTGTCCATTTTGATGACAAGTATTTTCGGACGGAGGGAGTATGTTGTAGGCATGATAGTCTGCTTTGACATTCCTAGCTCTACCTTCACTGTTATCCAACTACCTATATCAGCCAGGTCTTGTTTCGATTATAGTGTTTCCTTGAATGAGTATGGCATCCTGTCTCTAATTAACTATTCCCATGGCTCGCTAAATACGTGCCTTCTTCAACTAGTACACGGCCGCTTGCAGTGGAGCAGTTGCTCAAGATTAGATCTAGTAGAAACATTCTCGAGGAGGGCTGCACCTACCATATGGCAGTCTGCATTCGGCATGCAGTATGGCGAGGTTGGCCCTAGTGATTTCTACTCTGTTCAGATCAGATCAGCTAGCAAGAACTCATCAGTTGTTCTGTTAACCTTTGCATTTGACCATGGCATGTTTGTTGTTGACACGGACAACACCACTGTCAATGAGGTTCCCTGGTTTCCCGATGACGGACAAATGAGGGAAGAATTCCCCTTGACGGAACGGTGGCCACCCACTTTCCTTGACTGAAGAATTAGCCACTGTTTGTTCACCAGCTATAGTGGTCCAACAACTATGTTTCTTATGTAAACGGATCAAGGTGTCCATGAGACTATCGTTTCCATTTCCCCATTATTGTAACGGATGCACGATTGAGGATCCATTTATCATGTACCAGTTTGACATTTTCGCCTCGCTTATTATTAATGTTGGATTGTATTCATCAATGTGGATGTGGTCGCGATCTTTAGTTCTTTCATCTTTCCCCCAACTTAAAAAATGTAAATTGTCTTGAATTACTTGCATCTCTCATCTCGACATGGTCTTGAGTACTACTTGTGGCAAATGAAAGATCAATTTTACTGTTCTTGAATTACTGTAAAAAAATCCCTCATCTGCAAGAAATATGTATTGTGGGTGTAAATTGATATTTTTAAACATGGTAAGTGGTGTGTGCATTCGGCATCCCACTTTCTAAGTCCTTCTGCTCGAACCACATGACTATGGTTTCTTTTTTTGTTTGGATTATTTGCCAAGGTCCTTCCTATTGGTTAAGGCAAGCATCGTTCATGTATATGAAAGGGAAAGTGACTTATGCATTCTGACGATGGAACACAAAAATTCATTAAGCTTTTTTTCGAAAGGGGAGGGCTCGGCCTCTGCATCAGAACGATGCATACGACCAACTTTATAAAAAGAAAATAGGTTCAGCAAGGTCTTACAGTCTCAAGAAAAGTAAAGAAAAGCTCACAAAGAGCCAATAAAAAAGTAGCCAAAAGCCACAACCGGCTGGCAAAAGAAAGATAGGAAAACTAATTGTCTATCCCATTACATGACCGCCATCCAAACCGGTTGAAATATCCCGTGCTATCATCTCCCACCGGATAGATCCAGTAACCAAACACTCCATGGCCTCCGTCGGAGTGAGTAACGACCACGCACGGATCAACGTAGTAGCACAGAAAATAACCTGCAAAAAATGAATAATTGTTGCTCTGTTAAAAACCAAATCATTTCTGCAGTTCTATACTGCCCACAATAAAGCACATACTCCTACGCGAATGTGTCTCCCTGTTTCGGACTCTATCGCGTTAAGCCACGTTCCAAATAACGTGCTGACAGAATTCGAAGGAGTAATGTTAAAAGCTATGTGCACCGTCCGCCATAGAACCTTGGCCAACGGGCAATCAAGAAAAAGGTGTTTGATAGTTTCATCCCGATCACAAAAACCACACCTAGTAGTTCATGTCCAGTTACGCTTTGCTAGATTGTCCTTAGTTAAGATGACTTGTTTATGTACAAACCACATGAACACTTTAATTTTCAAAGGAACTTTGACTTTCCAAACATATTTGGAACTAGGAATGGAGCTAGAAATGATAACATCGAGATACATTGATTTAACTGTAAACTCCCCGATCGTAGTAAGCTTCCAGCGCAACTAATCGGGCTGTTGAGAGAGTCCTAGTAAGCTTCCGGTCCTACTCACTAAATGGAGCCATGCTTCCCAACGATTATCGGCAATCGTCCTCCTGAATTGAATATTAAGGGGGACGGACTGAAGTACCGTTGCGACGTAGGCTTCACGACATTGAACAATACTATAAAGAGACGGGTATTGAAGCGCGAGGGGTGTCTCTCATAGCCAAGTATCCTCCCAGAATCGCGTGCTGGAGCCATTTCCGCTTATAAACTTTGTCCTATTAAAAGGGCTGATTTGACTCTCATGAGCCCTTTCCAAAACGGCGAGTCCGTCGGCCTCGCTGTCATCTGGGACAAAGTTTTGGAGTGAAGATACTTACTACGAAGAATCTGCGCCCATGTGGCCTCAGTCGCAACAGATAGCCTATACAGCCACTGGCTGAGAAGACATATGTTATTGACTTCAAGCCTTTCAATGCCAAGACCCCCTTGGTCTGTTGGTCGACAAATAATATCCTATTTGGCGAGTCTGTATTTTCTTTTTAGTTCATCACTCTGTCAGAAGAATCGGGATCGATAGACGTCCAGCCTTTTCCTAACTCCAACTGGAACCTCGAAAAAATACAAGAGAAACATAGTCATACTTGTGAGAACCGAATTGATAAGAATTAATCAGCCTCCGTATGACATGAGCTTGCCCTACCAGCAACTCAGTTTCTTCTCAAATCGATCCTCGATGCTCGACCATTCTCTGTTTGTCAGCTTACGATGGTGAATTGGTATACCTAAATACGTAAAAGGTAAAGTCCCCAATTCGCACCCAAACAATTGCCTGTAAGCCTCTTGTTCCTCATTGGCTCTTCCAAAACAGAACAATTCGCTTTTATGAAAGTTAATCTTTAACCCGGTGAATTGTTTAAATAACCATAACACCAGCTGCATATTTCTCGCTTTCGCCAAGTCATGCTCCATAAAGATGATCGTATCATCGGTGTACTGTAGGATAGACAAACATCCATCAACTAGATGAGGCACCAAGCCACCCACCTGACCAGCCTCCTTAGCCCTTACTATTAGAATTGCCAACATATCAACTACAATGTTGAACAAAATAGGAGACATCAGATCACCTTGTCTCAGGCCCTTATGTGTCTGGAAATAATGACCTATGTTGTCATTCACTTTAATTCCAACACTCCCTTTTGCGTGAAAGATTCTACCTGGCGTCGCCAGGCTTCATCGAAACCTTTCATACGTAAGGCCTGTTGAAGGAAAGGCCGTTTGATTTTATCGTACGCTTTCTCGAAATCCACCTTGAAAATGACACCATCTAGTTTTTTCGCATGAATTTCGTGGAGCGTTTCATGAAGGACCACAACCCCTTCTAGGATGTTTATGTCCAGCATGAAAGCAGTTTGGGAATGTTGCACCACAGAATGCGCAATCTATGTGAGCCTATTAGTCCCAACCTCGGTGAAAAATTTGAAACTGACGTTAAGAAGACAGATCGGCCTGAACTGCTCAACTCTCACAGCCTCTGTTTTTGTAGGAAGCAGGGTTATCGTTCCAAAAATTCAGGTGAAATAACTGAAGCTGTCCAGAGAATAAATCATGGAACATCGGTAACAATCCCCCCTTAATAATATGCCAGCACTTTTTATAGAACTCCGCCGGAAATCCATCCATCCCTGGAGCCTTATTGTTTTTCATCTGTGAAATGGCTTCAAACACCTCCTTCTCCGAAAATGGGGCAGTCAAAGTTTCATTCTAATCAGTAGCAAGTTGAGGAACATCCTCAATCCTAGACTCATCCCGAGATACACAATTATCCTCCGGAGGCCCAAACAACTGTTTGTGGTATTCGGTTAAGTATAGTTTTAGGTGCTCCTGTCCTAAAATCGTTCCTTTATCTTGTTCAAGCTGAAAGAATCTCTTCTTTCTGTGCCACCAATATTTTAGAGTCCTTCATCTCGAATCACACGATCAACAGACATGCTTAAGTAAAGTATCATAGTTGAACATCATCACATCAACAGACACTTCCTTCTTAAATCACAGGAGTACTATTTTTTTGGAATAAAAAACGTGTGCATTTTAATTTGAAATAAAAATTTGCAGAAGTCCTTCGTCACGAATCCTATAATATCCGGTTATGCTTAAGTATGGTAGCACGGTCGAGCGGTGTCTTGAATCACATAGGCATTTAATCAAAATACCCACCAAAGTACTTCATCTCGAATCATATAAGCTCCGGATATGATTGAGTATCGTAGCATGGTCAAGCGGTGTCACCTCTTGATAGAGTCCTTCATACGGGGGCACTCAAGCACCAAAACAGACACAAGTAAAGTAGTATAGTCGAGCAATGTCAACTCTTTCTAAAGTCCTTCGTCTCGAATCATATAAGCTCCGGAAAAAGATTGAATATCGCAGCATGGTCAAGCGGTGTCACCTCTTGATAAAGTCCTTCATACCGGAACACTCAAAGACCAACACATACACAAGTAAAGTAGTATGGTCGAGCCATGTCAACTATTTTATAAACTCCTTCGTCTCGAATCATATAAGCTCCGGAAATGCTTGAATGTTGTAGCATGGTCAAGCGGTGTCACATCTTCATAAAGTCCTTCATACCGGAACATTTAAGCACCAAAACATACACAAGTAAAGCAGTATAGTCGAGCAATGCCAACTCTTTCTAAAGTTCTTCATCTCAATCCACACGAGTTCTTTTTCACGCGCATTTTCTTGAACTACTTACCGAAGTCCTTCATATAGTAACGCATAAGCACCAGGTATACATAAGTAAAGTACTATAGACAAGCAATATAACATATGCTAAGCTCCGAGCATTTAAACGAAATAACCACTAAAGTACTTCATCTCAAATCATATAAGATCCGGATATGATTGAGCATGGTCGAGCGGTGTCACCTCTGATAAAGTCCTTCATGCCGGAACACTCAGCACCAAATCATACACAAGTAAACTTGT
Organism: Triticum aestivum; assembly: GCF_018294505.1. Taxonomy (NCBI): domain Eukaryota; kingdom Viridiplantae; phylum Streptophyta; class Magnoliopsida; order Poales; family Poaceae; genus Triticum; species Triticum aestivum. The sequence goes on from NC_057798.1 coordinate 381,921,157, forward strand.
GTAGTCCAGGAATGTCAACTATTTCTAAAGTCCTTCGTCTCGAGCCATATGAGTTCTTTTCGTGTGCATTATTTGAAACTACTTACCAAAGTCCTTCATATCGTAACACATAAGAACTAGGTATACATAAGTAAAGTACTACAGTCAAGCATATATAACCTCTTTATAAAGTCCTTTATGTCGAGCCATAAAGTATTATTCGTGTGCAATAAATCGAACTAATCAGTAGAGACCTTAATCTCGAAACACACAAGCATCTGGCACACATAAGTAAAGCATTAGAGCCGAGCAATGTCACCTCTTGATAAAGTACTTCATCTCGGAATAAATGAGCACTAGTAAAACATATGTAAAGTAATATAGACGAGCAATGTCACCTCCTTTTAAAGTCCTTCATCCCTAGCCACAAGAAGATTGTTCGTTGGCATTTACTCGAATGCTCGATAAAGTACTTCACCTTAACTCATATAAGCTCCGGATATGATTGAGAACCATAGCATGGTCAAGCGGTGCCACCTCTTGATAAAGTCCTTCATACCGAAACACTTAAGCACCAAAACATACACAAGTACAGTATTATAGTCGAGCAATGTCAGCTCTTTTAAAGTCCTTCATCTCGATCCATACGAGTTCTTTTCACGTGCATTTTGTTGTACTACTTACCCAAGTCCTTCATATCGTAACACATAATCACCAGGTATGTCGGCATTCTGGGAATGAGGGTCCCCAAACTTGCCTGCCTGTGGCCTGCGGCGTGGCTCAAATGGTGGCCCAGTACGGCCCATCTTCATCAGCACAAGACTCAAGACCCTCGCGAGGAGCCAAGCCTCGCGGGGGGGGGGGGGGGGACGACGCAAGGCTTCCTCAGGGACTGCCTCGCCAGGCAGGCTCGCGAGGAGGCGGAGAGATCAAGGCAGGGTACCTCGTGAGGTGCTCGTGACGCAAGCCATGACGATCGAGGCCAGGCGGGCGCCAGCCTGCGCAGTGTCCTTGTTTCCTCTTTGGTGCAAAGGGGGCAAGCACAGGCGTGGAGTACCGAGGCATCAGGCAAAGGTTGCCATTTCAGTGCAACGAGACCAAGACCAGCGGAGCGGCAGGATGGAGGTCACCGTGGAGCCCAAGGCAGCGTCATCGCCAGTGCTTTTGGTAGCCGAAGGCCAACTTTAGTCAGGATAACTTGTACTTGATGTTCCCCTTCGAAATGGCCGTTGTTGGCGCCCTTCCCGCTCAATATTTGGGGAGAGGCCCAGGGCCTCTATAAATAGGACTAGCCACCACAGTAGAGAGGGCGGATCCAGACTTTGGAAGCCTAGAAGAGAGAGAGGCGATCGAACTCACCCGAGCAGTTCATTGCATCAGCCCAAGAACACTTCTCGCGAGGTTGTTCTCCCTTTGTACTGTTCATCATCAGCCCCTGAGGCAATCCACCACACCACACACTAGAGTAGGGTATTAGACCACAACGGTGGCCCGAACCAGTATAAATCTCGTGTCCCTTGTGTTGTTCATCGTTTCCGGCTTAGATCTCACGAGGCGATAGGACGTAGATCGGTAGGGGAGAGATCTTCATGCGCACCCCAGAGTTCGAACCTTAAGGGTCTGCCGGAACCCAACATCCGACATTTGGCGCGCCAGGTAGGGGTGCGCCAGAATCTTTCTTCCGTTGTTCGCGTTCGATCTTCCGTCGTGTCCATGGCTGACGCTCGTCGGGCTCACGCTGAGCGTCGGGCTGCTCTCGCCGCCCGCATCGCCCAGACGGCGCCTGTCGGCGGGTGTCCTCGTCGTTCCCCATCGCCTGCCGCCAACGCCGCCACCGGCTCGGCGGGGAACGAGCAGGAGGCCTCGTCTCTGTATCCATCGGTGTGGCGGGAAGGCCGCACCGCCACCCCGTCGCTTACTCCAGCCAGTTTGTCGTCCCACGCCCGACGCGCCCCCACAGACGCACATGCCGCGTTGCTCCTGGCGCGTGAGCTCCTGCACTACCGTCCCGTCGACGACCTCTACGAGGACTGGCTTGCCCGCATCACCGAGCTCGTCAGCGCTGCAGGGGGCTCTCCTATGCCGTCCCTCTTGCTGCCTCGCCCTCCGTCCTGCGCAGGAGGCGCGGATCAGGAGGTGCCTCCGCCACCTCCTCCTCAAGAAGGCGTACTGGCTCCAAGGCACGCGGCCCCATGACGAGATCCACCGCGCCCGGTGCCCGCGTGACAAGAAAGGAGCTGTCAAGAAATCCCTCGTCCCCAAGAAGGTGCTCGTGTGCTTCCGGCACCGGTGCGCCATGACCGCATCCCTGCGCCACCACGTCAAGACCCCGCGCTGATCCAAGCGGTGGCGCGTGGGAATATCCAGGAGCAAGCCCAGCGTTAGCAGAGGGCTCCGGTGGCCACTGCAGGCTGCCGTGCCTTCACCCCTGAGCTACGCAGTGTCGCCTGGCCAGGCAAGTTCAAGCCTGACCTGCCTCCTCGCTACGACGATACTGTAGACCCCAAGGTGTTCCTATGGCTCTATGAGCTGGGCATCGAAGCCGCCAACGGAGACGAAAAGGTCATGGCGAACTGGTTTCCCATGGCACTCAAGGACGGTGCCCGCACCTGGCTCCTGAACCTGGCTCCTGGCATCATCTCCTCCTAGGACGAGATGCGCACCCGCTTCATCGCCAACTTCCAGGGCACTCACGACCGTCCACCGGCCGTGGGTGACCTGCGCTGCATCAAGCAGCAGCCTAGTAGACCTTGCAGAAGTACATCCAGCGCTTCAACAACGCTCGCCTCAAGATTCCCAAGATGACTGAGGAGGCCATCATTTCGGTGTTCTCTGATGGCGTTCGCGATGTCAAGATGAAGGAGGAGCTGGCAATCCATGAAGATCTGTGCATGTCTCTGGAGTTGTTCAACCTGGTGACCAAGTGCGCAAGGGCTGAGGAAGGGCGCCTCTCCCTTCTCGAGCTCCCAGCAGCGGACCCAGAAGAGAAGAAAGCCAAGGCCAAGGATGTGAAGCGCAAAGGGGCAGTTGTACTCGCAGCGGAGCCAGACACGAAGCGCGGCAGGGACCAGTCGGAGTCGTACAAGGGCAGCCGGTACTATGTGTACCACGATATCCACACCCACAACACCAACAAGTGCCAAGAGCTCAGGGCCGTGCGAGAAGGCCGTGTCAGTCGACATCCCAAGCGCAACGATCGGGGCTACGACCGAGGCGGAGCAAGAGGTGGATGACGATGGGATGACCGTGGCCCTCGCCAAGGGTGGCGTGACCGACCTCGCGAGGACCGCTGGCAGGACCAGCCTCCCGAGGGAGCCTGGAGAGATCAGCCTCGCGAGGACCGACCGTAGGGCAACGCAGGCCTTCCTCCTCGGCCGCCACCACCAAGAAGGAATGAAGACCATCATCAGGACGAGGGGGCTGGAGGCTTCCAGGAGCCACGTGCAATCGCTTGCATCCTGGGCGGCGCTCAGGCCCCAGCCTCACAGCGCATCTTCAAGTAGTTTGCTTGTGAGGTGAATGCAGTCCTCCCCAAGCTTGAGGCCACACACCATCTCAGGTGGTCTGCATGCGCCATCACGTTCAGCTCAGCGGATCAGCTCAAGTGCGCGGCAACGGACGGTGTCCTCCCAATGCATTGTTCCCCAGTCATCAGCAATGTGCAAGTCACTAGGACCCTCATCGATGGCGGAGCAGGACTCAACGTTCTGTCCGTCGAGACGTTCAACAATCTCCAAGTGCCATATGATCAGCTTCAGCCAACCAAGCCTTTTTCAGGAGTCACTAATGGTTCCACTGTCCCGATAGGGCAGGTCCGCCTTCCTGTCACCTTTGGACAGCACAACAACTACCACACCGAGCTCATTGACTTCGACGTCGCTCACATTCGCCTGCAATACAATGCCATCCTCGGGTACCCAGCCCTGGCCAAGTTCATGGCAGTGACTCACCATGGCTACAACGTCCTCAAGATGCCAGGAAGCGGTAGGGTCATCATAGTCCCTTGTGAAGAGAAGGATGCGGTGTGCTCCGTCGAGCGCACCTTCCAGGTCGCGTCGATCGAGGACCCGGACAGCAAGAGTGGAAACCTCCCTAGAGTAGCTCCCAAGAAGAATAAGACATCACCTGGATCGAGGCCTCAGGAGGCAGGCACCTTCGGAGGCGCCACATCAGGACATGCGCCCATCCAAGGGGCGCCACCCTCCATCGCATAGGAAGGCGTGCACTGCGCCCTCCTCGGGCAGGGCTCGGGGGCTCTCTCCTGGGGAGCCACCGACTTTGCCAAGATCACGAGGGAGGCGCTTGGGCACCACTTGGAGGCGTGCTTCGCGGCACGCTTCCCTCAGGAAGGCGTAAGGAAAGAAGGACCCAACCCTCAGGAGTTCATCACCAAGGCCGCTCAGGATGTGGAGGAATCGAGAGTCATGCGCGGCAACCACCGTCTGCCCGGCGTAGCTCCCCATCCAGGCGAGGATGGCGGGCTGCGCATCTGCATCAACTACCCAGGGCTCAATCGAGTCGCTTCTCAGGAGTGCTTTTGGCCTTCGCGCGTGGGGCATTGCGCGGGCCCACCGCACAGCTCCGTTCGCATGCCCTTCGTCTTGCCGAACGCGACTGTAACCCACCAGCGCCTGATGAGGAGCATTCTGGAAGCTCAGGTGGCCAAGCATCACGCGTTCCTGGAGGAGATGGAGATGGACCTGAACAGGCCGCCCGGACCTCCTGAGCCCCCCGAGGCTCGGAGTCCCGAGGGCTCGTGAGGATCGGCTCCTTCACCCCGCATCATCAACTAGTCCGATACTCGCCCTGCAACAGCATCAGGTGACTTCTTTTCAGTTTTTGTTTCAGCTGGGAGCGCCCACAGTGCTACATCATTCCCAGGTCGCGTGGGTCCATCCCTGCGGCATGTATCCATTTTGCTTATGTTTTCCGCTTACTTTGTTGGGGGCGCCCCTCGGGCCGCATCATCCCCAAGCCGCTCGGGCCCGACCCAGTGGCATTTGCTTTTCCTGCATCTATCTAAGTTGATTTGCTCCTTCATGCTTGACCTGTTCATGATTGTCGCTCGCCGCCCACCACGGGCCTATTTCTCCTCATGCGAATCGCTTACACGTTAAAAGGGGGGCACCTGAGCATCGCGACTCATGGGCTCTTACTGGCTCTCCAGCCCTCACCCCCTGGCCTTGACCCACGGCATCGTGACCTGTCAAACCAGCGGCGGCTGAGCTTGCTCGAGGGCCGGGACCTGAGGACGTAGAGCATTTGCATTTTAACCACCTTGCAGGAACATACCATCTACAAAGGCCCAGAGCTAGGCGTAACCCACCTTGAGGTAGGGCCTCGTGAGTCCCGCGCTGGCTCACGGGTGCCCAGACACCTCTCCTAGCCCTACCGTGCCGGCCACGCATCAGGGCGGGGCTATACACGCCCCAGGGGCTCCTCCCGGAGGGGAGCCCCCCTCCCACGCACCGGTGGAAGCACCATCCTCCGCGCTGGCTGACGACACTGCCGAGGAGCGACTATGCCCGTACACATACAGAAGCGCTATGCTCCACGCTGGTGATAAACAACTGAGGGCAGCCCACGACTGTATCAACCTCGGGGAGCCCAGAGCTCAGTGTCTGGCACCATCGCAAAGCCTCCCCTCGGGAGTGCCGCGCGAGGGGGCTAGACACGGGGGCTGCGCCTGGGCCACGCTCGAGCACATGCCACCCAGCCAGGTCCCTCGGACCTGGTCATCGCGCGCCCCTCCCCGAGTGGAGCCAAGGTATGAAGACTCGTTTGAGCGTCAAGGGGGACTCCTGAGCATCACGACTTAGGAGCCTAACTGGTCACGTAGCCCCTCACTCCTTAGTTCCGAAAGGCTAACGACGGTTGAGGTATGCGCGGGGCCGGGCCCTGCCGACGTAGAACGACAAATCATCTCCTCCACCCCCTCCCTATTTGCTGTTCGCGCGTCAAGGGGGACTCCTCAGCATCGCGACCCAGGAGCCTAACATGTCACGTAGCCCCTCACTCCTTAGTTCCGTCCTGGTGATCCGGTCGGGGCTAACGGCGGCTGAGGTATGCACGGGGCCGGGCTCTGCCGAAGTAGAACACAAGCAAATAGGAAGGAAATCGCAAAATCTAGCAAATCCAGAAGCAAATATTACAGACCATAAATTGTTCTCACGATACCAGACACAAATTTAAACACCTCCACGAGGCATGGTGCATGTTGCAGGAATCAAAGCAGGGAAAAGGCCGCGATAAGATCACCCCTGGGCCGCGCCACCGCTCGTGGTAGAGTCGCGCTTGGTAGCCCCGCCTCCTGGAGTTGCGGGGCCGGCAACACCTCGCTTAGGTGCGGTGTTGAAGGCACGGAACTTCGACAGCAAGGCCTCCGCTCGGCCCTTGACGGCTTCAGCAGTGGCGGCGGAGCGCTTGGCGTCCACGGGCTCCAGCAGGTCATCGAGGTTGGCGTCGGGGTTGCAGAGGTAGATGTGGCTGAGGATCCGCGTCAGCGTTGCGGAGGAGAGGACGCGAGCCTCGACTTCAGCCATGGGGCCGATGCCGATCACAACTTCCTCAAGCGCCTCGACAAGGAAGGGAACTAGCTTAGCGGGGCCTTCCTTGGCTCTGGCCAGTGGCTTCTCCAGGCCCCCGTCGTAGAGCGTTTTCAGTGCTATGCGGGCCCTCTCCTCATAGAGTGCGAAGGCCGTGCGGTCTTCGGCTAGGATCTTCGCCCCGGCATCCAGCTCGACCCTCTCCACCTTCAGCGCATGCTCTAGTGTCTTCAGCTGGTCACGGTCGGCTGACAGTTCGGCATCGTGCTCCTTGATAGCAGCCTCCCGAGCTTTCAACTCCTCCTCCTTCACCTGGCGGTCGCGAATCTCCTTTGCGAGCTCATCGCGCAACCCTTGCAATTCGCCCTCCAGCGTCTTGCAATGGCCCTTGGTGGTGGAAGCGTCCTTCAGCGCCTCGTCACGGGCGGCCATGGCCTGGGAGGTGGCTTGCTTCCCCTCTTCGAAAGCCGCCACAGCCTGGCTCAGCGCCACTTGGATGGAGGCGTCAGAGCTAGCCCAGCTGGAGACTAACCCCAGGCGCCCGGCCACCAGGCGGGGGTCCGTGCTTCGGAGATCCTCCTGCAGCCGGCTCAGTTCGTCGGCAGCGCGGTCCAAGGCGGCAGAGGAAGCAGAGGAGACGGGGGTCAGCGGAGTAGGAGGAGAAGAGGGCAGCGTTATCATAACCTGGGCGGCAGGGACCTCCTGGGCCTTGGCAACCTCGGCGACGGCGTCAAGCACGGGTGCCTCCAGAGTCAACGGGGACACGGGGGCTGACTCCTTGCCGGAGCGTTCCTGCTGGCCTCACGAGGATGATCGGGCGGGGGACGCGGCCACGGCTGACGAGCCCGTTTCAGGCACGGTCGTTGTGCCTCCCTTCAGCCTCTTCGCCGCGGGCAGCAGCCTGCCCAATGGAAGATGTCATGTCTAAACAGCAAAAGACAAGAGCAAGGCAGAATTCGAACACTTGTTGACCGCCGCAGGATCCCACGGCCTACGGCTAAGCTTGAAGCCTGAAAGCCTCTTGCGGGGCTCAGCCTCGGGAGGCCCAGTCGCAGGAGAAGGCGCGCTTGAGGGGCGGGAGCTGACTTCGGTCGATGCAGGGGCCGGGGTGGCCCCTCGAGAGATCAGCCCGGACATGTCCTTCCTCGGGACCAGGGGCGCGTCCTCCCCTCCCCTCCTGGCGTCGGCCTCGTCATCATCAGGCATGGAGCGGAGGGTGCTCGCCCTACGCCAGGGAGAAGTCTCCCCCATCCCCTCAAAGGTTGCCTCCGAGTCGCGCTCCTCATCATCGTCGTCATCTCCTTCCTCTTCTCCACTGGATTCACCGGAGGATAGGTTCACCGTCGCTGTCGCCTGACCCTCAGGATCCTCCGCCGGCAACAGGCCGACCCCGTCGAAGGTGGGCATGGCGTCCACCACCAGCTCCCAGTCATCACGGAGGAACAAAGGGACCGGAGCACCCACCGGGCCGGCCACTTCCTCTCCAACCAAACAGCGCAAGGCCGCGGTCAGATTCTCATTGCTCAGGGCGTCCAAGCTCAGGCGGAGGACGACATCTGCATCTGCAAGCCTCCATAGCGGGCGCGAGTGTGCCTGAAGAGGGGCCACCCGATGCGACAGAAACTCCCTCAGGAGCGAGGCCCCGGTCAGCTTCGCCGCCCTCAGACTGCCCGGCCTCAGGTCGGCATTCATCTTATCCAACACCCGCTTCGCCCACCGGTCATCAAGCTTCGCGTGGGACCACGCCTCAATGGCCTTGGGCCGCTTTGTCGGCAGCTCCAACAGAGGGTTGTGGCACCCAGCGTTGACCATAACCCACTTGCTCCGGAAGCCCTCGGCCCTCTTCCCGGACTTCAAGATGGCGATGGACTTGGAGTATGCGACGAAACTCGCGCACGCTGAGATATTGCCACCGGAGACCCGGAGGGAGAAGAAGTGGCGCAGCAAGGCCACGGAGGGCGCCACCCCGACGTGCGCCTCGCAGTAGTAGGCGAAGATCGACAAGAGGAGGATGGAGTTGGGGTGGATGTGCAGAGCATGCAACTGATACTGGCGAAGGATAGCAAGGAAGAACTCAGAGAAGGGAGGAACCAGACCAGCGATGACGGCGTTCATGAAGAAGGGATAGAAGGTGCTCCCCTTGTCCTCCGGCTAGGCGGAGCCAAGACAGAGCGCAGTCTCCCCAAACTCGTTAATCTGCGACGCTGCCATCCGGAGCGTGCGGGCGATATTCTTCTCCGTCATGTTGGGGGAGACCAGGGCCGGTGAGTACCAGGCTGATGCAGCCCCAGCCGAAGTCTTGTGGGGGGCCATAGTTCGTCGGAGGAGAAAGAATGAGGCAGATCTGGAGATTTTGGAGGCAGGTAGGCGGAGAGCAAGGAAGGGGATCTGGAGCAAGGAGAACGAGGGTAATGAGGTAAGGCTAACCCAGAGCCAGCCTTTTGTCAGTCGAGCAATTGCCGAGGCAGCGTGGGGAAGCGGAGACGCCCACGTCCAATCAACCACCATGCGGCGCCCAAGGCCGCAGGCTGATGGGGCCCGTGGCACTCTGCACTTGCCCTTTCTCTCATCTGCTAAGCCAAGTCCGAGTGCGCCTTGGGCCCGGGGGCTACTGTCGGCGTTCTGGGAACGGGGGTCCCCAGACTTGCCTGCCTGCTGCCTGCGGCGTGGCTCAAATGGTGGCCCAGTACGGCCCATCTTCATCAGCACAAGACTCAAGACCCTCGCGAGGGGCCAAGCCTCGCGGGGGGGGGGGGGCGATGCAAGGCTTCCTCAGGGATGGCCTCGCCAGGCAGGTTCGCGAGGAGGCGGAGAGATCAAGGCAGGGTACCTCGCGAGGTGCTCGTGATGCAAGCCATGACGATCGAGGCCAGGCGGGCGCCGACCTGTGCAGTGTCCTTGTGTTCCTCTTTGGTGCAAAGGGAGCAAGCACAGGCGTGGAGTACCGAGGCAACAGGCAAAGGTTGCATTTCAGTGCAACAAAACCAAGACCAGCGGAGCGGCAGGACGGAGGTCAGCGTGGAGCGCAAGGCGGCGTCATCGCCAGTGCTTTTGGCAGCCGAAGAGCAACTTTAGTCAGGATAACTTGTACTGGATGTTCCCCTACGAAATGGCTGTTGTTGGCGCCCTTCCCGCTCAATATTTGGGGAGAGGCCTAGGGCCTCTATAAATAGGACTAGCCACCACAGTAGAGAGGCATCGGATCCAGATTTGGAAAGCCTAGAGAGAGAGAGAGGCGATCGAACTCACCCGAGCAGTTCATCGCATCAGCCCAAGAACACCTCTCGCGAGGCCATTCTCCCTTTGTACTGTTCATCATCAGCCCCTGAGGCAATCCACCACAACACACACTGGAGTAGGGTATTACACCACAACGGTGGCCCGAACCAGTATAAATCTCGTGTCCCTTGTGTTGTTCATCGTTTCCGGCTTAGATCTCACGACGCGATAGGATGTAGATCGGTAGGGGAGAGATCTTCGTGCGCACCCCAGAGTTCGAACCTTAAGGGTCTGCTGGAACCCAACATCCGACAAGGTATACATAAGTACAGTACTATAGTCAAGCAATATAAACTCTTTCGAAGCTCCGGACATTTAATCGAAATAGCCACTAAAGTACTTCATCTCGAATCGTATAACCTCCGGATATGATTGCGTATCGCAGCATGGTCAAGCGGTGTCACCTCTTGATAAATGCCTTCATACCGGAACACTCAAGAACCAAAAATATACACAACTAAAGTAGTATAGTCGAGCAATGTCAACTCTTTCTAAAGTCCTTCATCTCGAATCATATAAGCTCCGGATATGGTTGAGTATCGCAGCATGGTCAAGCGGCGTCACCTCTTGATAAAGTCCTTCATACCGAAACATTTAAGCACCAAAACATACACAAGTGAAGCAGTATCGTCGAGCAATGTCAACTCTTTCTAAAGTCCTTCATCTCGATCCACATGAGTTCTTTTCATGCGCGTTTTCTTGAACTACTTACCAAAGTCTTTCAAATCGTAACACATAAGCACCATGTATACAGAAGTAAAGTACTATAGTCGAGCAATATAAACTCTTGCTAAGCTCCGGGCATTTAATCAAAATACCCACTAAAGTACTTCATCTCGAATCATATAAGCTCCGGATATGATTGATTATCGTAGCATGGTCGAGCGGTGTCACCTCTTGCTAAAGTCCTTCATACCGGAACACTCAAGCACCAAATCATACACAAGTAAAGTAGTATAGTCGAGGAATGTCAACTGTTTATAAAGGCCTTCATCCCGAGCCAAGTGAGTTCTTTTCATGTGCATTCTTTGGAACTACTTACCAAAGTCCTTCATATCGTAACACATAAGCACCAGGAATACATGAGTAAAGTACTATAGTCGAGCAATATAACCTCTTTCTAAAGTCCTTCATCTCGAGCTATAAGAGTATTATTCGTGTGCAATTACTCGAACTAATCACTAAAGACCTTAATCTCGAAACACACAAGCATCCGACACACATAAGTAAAGTATTATAGCCGAGCAATGTCACCTCTTGATAAAGACCTTCATCCCGGAATTAATAAGCACTATTCAAACATTTGTAAAGTATTATAAGCGAGCAATGTCACCTCCTTTTAAAGTCCTTCATCCCTAGCCACAAGAAGAATGTTCGTTGGCATTTACTTGAATGCTCGCTAAAGTACTTCACCTTGAATTGTATAAGCTCCGGATATGATTGAGAATCATAGCATGGTCAAGCGGTGCCACCTCTTGATAAAGTCCTTCACACTGGAACACTTAAGCACCAAAACATACACAAGTAAAGTATTATAGTCAAGCAATGTTAGCTCTTTTAAAGTCATTCATCTCGATCCATATGAGTTCTTTTCACGTGCATTTTGTTGTACTACTTACCCAAGTGCTTCATATCGTAACACATAATCACCAGTTATACATAAGTATAGTAGTATACTCGAGCAATATAAACTCTGTTGAGGCTTCGGGCATTTAATCGAAATAGCCACTAAAGTACTTCATCTCGAATCGTATAAGCTCCGGATATGATTGAGTATCGCAGCATGGTCAAGCGGTGTCACCTCTTGATGAAGTCCTTCATACCGGAACACTCAAGCACCAAAAACATACACAAGTACAGTAGTATAGTCGAGCAATGTCAACTCTTTCTAAAGTCCTTCATCTTGAATGATATAAGCTCCGGATATGATTGAGTATCGCAGCATGGTCAAGCGGTGTCACCTCTTGATAAAGACCTTCATACCCGAACATTTAAGCACCAAAACATACACATGTAAATTAGTATAGTCGAGCAATGTCAACTCTTTCTAAAGTCCTTCATCTCAATCCACATGAGTTCTCTTTATGCGCATTTTCTTGAACTACTTACCAAAGTCCTTCAAATCGTAACACATAAGCACCATGTATACATAAGTAAAGTACAATAGTCAAGCAATATAAACTCTTGCTAAGGTCCTGCCATTTAATCAAAATACCCACTAAAGTACTTCATCTGGAATCATATAAGCTCCGGATATGATTGACTATTGTAGCATGGTCGAGCAGTGTCACCTCTTGCTAAAGTTCTTCATATCAGAACACTCAAGCACCAAATCATACACAATTAAAGTAGTATAGTCGAGGAATGTCAACTGTTTATAAAGTCCTTCATCCCAAGCCATATGAGTTCTTTTCATGTGCATTTTTTGGAACTACTTACCAAAGTCCTTCATATCGTGACACATAAGCACCAGGAATACATCAGTAAAGTACTATAGTCGAACAATGTAACCTCTTTCTAAAGTCCTTCTTCTCGAGCTATAAGAGTATTATTCGTGTGCAATTACTCAAACTAATCACTAAAGACCTTAATCTCGAAACACACAAGCATCCGACACACATAAGTAAAGTATTATAACCGAGCAATGTCACAGCTTGATAAAGTCCTTCATCCCGAAATTAATAAGCACTATTAAAACATATGTAAAGTATTATAAGCGAGCAATGTCACCTCCTTTTAAAGTCCTTCATCCCTAGCCACATGAAGATTGTTCGTTGGCATTTACTCGAATGCTTGCTAAAGTACTTCACCTTGAATCATATAAGCTCCGGATATGATTGAGAATCATAGCATGGTCAAGCTGGGCCACCTCTTGATAAAGTCCTTCATACCGGAACACTTAAGCACCAAAACAAACACAAGTAAAGTATTATAGTCGAGCAATGTCATCTCTTTTAAAGTCCTTCATCTTGATCCATATGAGTTCTTTTCACGTGCATTTTGTTGTACTACTTACCCCAGGTCCTTCATATCGTAACACATAATCACCAGGTGTACATAAGTACAGTACTATAGTCGAGCAATATAAACTCTTTCAAAGCTCCAGGCATTTAATTGAAATAGCCACTAAACTACTTCAACTCAAATCGTATAAGCTCCGGATATGATTGAGTATCGCAGCATGGTCAAGCGGTGTCACCTCTTGATGAAGTCCTTCATACCGGAACACTGAAGCACCAGAAACATACACAAGTAAAGTAGTATAGTCGAGCAATGTCAACTCTTTCTAAAGTCCTTCATCTCGAATCATATAAGCTCCGGATATGATTGAGTATCGCAGGATGGTCAAGCGGTGTCACCTCTTGATAAAGTCCTTCATACCTGAACATTTAGGCACCAAAACATACACAAGTAAAGAAGTATAGTCAAGGAATGTCAACTCTTTCTAAAGTCCTTCATCCCGAGCCATATGAGTTCTTTTCATGTGCATTTTTTGGAACTACTTACCAGAGTCCTTCATATCGTAACACATAAGCACCAGGTATACATAAGTAAAGTACTATAGTCGAGCAATATAACCACTTTCTAAAGTCCTTCATCTCGAGCTATAAGAGTATTATTCGTGTGCAATTACTCGAACTAATCACTAAAGACCTTAATCTGAAAATACACAAGAATCCGACACATATAAGTAAAGTATTATAGCCGAGCAATGTCATCTATTGATAAAGTCCTTCATCCCGGAATAAATAAGCAATATTCAAACATATGTAATGTAGTATAAGCGAGCAATGTCACCTCCTTTTAAGTCCTTCATCCCTAGCCACAAGAAGACTGTTCGTTGGCATTTACTCGAATGCTCATTAAAGTACTTCACCTTGAATCATATAAGCTCTGGATGTGATTGAGAATCATATCATGGTCAAGTGGTGCCACCTCTTGATAAAGTCCTTCATACCGGAACACTTAAGCACCAAAACATACACAAGCAAAGTATTATAGTCGAGCAATGTCAGCTCTTTTAAAGTCCTTCATCTCGACCCATATGAGTTCTTTTCACGTGCATTTTTGTTGTACTACTTACCAAAGTCCTTCATATCGTAACACATAAGCACCAGGTATACATAAGTAAAGTACTATTGTCGAGCAATATAAACTCTTACTAAGCTCCGGAGCTTATATGATACACCCACTAAAGTACTGCATCTCGAATCGTATAAGCTCCGGATATGATTATAGTATCGCAACATGGTCAAGCGGTGTCACCTCTTGATATAGTCATTCATACAGGAACACTCAAGCACCAAATCATACACAAGTAAAGTAGTACTATTCATGTGCAATTACTCGAACTAATCAGTAAAGACCTTAATCTCGAAACACACAAGCATCCGACACACATAAGTAAAGTATTATAGCCGAGCAATGTCACCTCTTGATAAAGTCCTTCATCCCGGAATAAATAAGCACTATTCAAACATATGTAAAGTATTATAAGCGAGCAATGTCACCTCCTTTTAAAGTCCTTCATCCCTAGCCACAAGAAGACTGTTCGTTGGCATTTACTTGAATACTCACTAAAGTACTTCACCTTGAATCATATAAGCTCTATGATTGAGAATCATAGCATGGTCAAGCGGTGCCACTTCTTGATGAAGTCCTTCGTACCGGAACACTTAAGCACCAAAACATACATAGGTAAAGTATTATAGTCGAGCAATGTCAGCTCTTTTAAAGTCCTTCATCTCGATCCATATGAGTTCTTTTCATGTGCATTTTTTTGTACTACTTGCCAAAGTCCTTCATATCATAACACATAAGCACCAGGTATACATAAGGTTGGCATTATAGTCGAGCAATATGAACTCTTTTTAAGCCCAGAGCTTATATGATACAACCACTAAAGTACTTCATCTCGAATCATATAAGCTCCAGATATGATTGAGTATCGGAGCATGTTCAAGTGGTGTCACCTCTTGATACAGTCCTTCATACCAGACCACTCAAGCAACAGATCATACACAAGTAAAGTAGTGTAGTCGAGCAATGTCAACTCTTCCTAGAGTACTTCATCTCGAGCCATATGAGTTCTTTTCATGTGCATTTCCTTGAACTACTTACCAAAGTCCTTCATCTTGTAACACATAAGCACCTGGTATACATAAGTAAAGTACTATAGTCGAGCAATATAACCTATTTCTACAGTCCTTCATCTCGAGCCATAAGAGTGTTATTCGTGTGACATTACTTGGACTAGTCACTAAATACCTTAATCTCGAAACACACAAGCATACGACACACAAAAGTAAAGTATTATAGCCGAGCAATGTCATCCCTTGATAAAGTCTTTCGTCTAGGACTAAATAAGCACTAGTCAAACATATGTAAAGTATTATAGGCGAGCAATGTCAGCTCCTTTTAAAGTCCTTCATGCTTAGCCATAAGAAGACTACTCATTGGCATTTACTCGAAATACTCACTAAAGTACTTCGGCTTGAATCATATAAGCAGGGGATATGATTGAGTATCGTAGCACACAAGCATCAGACATACAACGACCTGGCACCATCGTCTCCAGCCATTTTAGAGTCATTATCGGATCACTCTCCCACGCTGGTCATATATTTAAAATGACATAAAATAGATAGGTTTTGTGCATTCGGCTCTCTGCTTTCTAAGTCCTTCCTCTCAAATCACATGAGTTTTATTTTCGATGGAAAAAAGGATCTTGTGCGCCAGTTCTGTGCATTGTCTTGAATGACTCTTTAAGATCCTTTCATCACAGAGACAAAGGAGCGCCATCGATGTGAGAAAAATCATTACTGCACGATTGCTCGACAACAGCGACAAAGGAGCGCCATCGAAGTAGTACTATATTGGAGATGCATATCTCCTTCTGACGACATTGTATGACCACGCCTATACATTACTGCACGAGTCCTCCGTCCGATACTGAACACACGAGATGGGAATGCGGGTGTGAGAAAAATCATTACTGTATAGTGCCGACGCGTCGTATTGCCACCATGGCGAATTCGGCTATGAACTGTATGTGTCATATCTGACCATGATTACCTGTTGTGATGCCGGTTGCTCTGACCACGACGCCATGTCAGTTTGTTATCGCCTCTGTCACACGGAGCCAGTATTCGGGCCATTGTCTAGGACCAGATGTTGTAATGGCCAACGCACCTGCGCCCGGAGTTGTGGTACCTCCACTACATACTAGATCACGTTGACGCGCGTTGCCGCGCCCGTTCATTTTTTAATGAATTAATTAAAATATCCGTAAATACATGAAGTTACCAAACACGAATGTTGAATTTGCATAACTTGATTCATACATTTGGGTTTGTGGTTGTAGTGTGGAAGTGAATATTGCGCGCACATTGCCATGCCACAACCATCCATTTTGATGAACGCGTTAGACGTATATAAGAAATGTGGACGAATTAAATTCCTTTGAAATTCCAACATTCATTTGAAGGAAATATGCGCTGGAGGCAATAATAAAGTTATTATTTATTTCCTTATATCATGATAAATGTTTATTATTCATGCTCGAATTGTATTAATCGGAAACATAATACATGTGTGAATACATCACTGTTCAAGATATCTTCCGATATTCCGATAAATCGGCCGATTTATCGCTTACCGTTGTCTAACCGATAAGATAAATCGGCCGATAATTCAGCCGATATGGCGATAAATTGGCCGATATGCCGATAAACTGGCCGATTTACCCCTTATCATGGGTCGACCGATAAGTTCCCGATAAGCGATATCCCCAACATTGGAATACATAGACAAACTTAATGTCACTAGTATGCCTATACTTGACTAGCTCATTTTTCTGGAAAGCATAAAAGGATACTTGAATAAGAGTTTTTCAAAGAAGACCTCGGTGAAGCTGCTTACACATTGAGCATCAAGATCTATAGAGATAGATCAAGACGCTTGATAAATTTTTTTCAATGAGTACATACCTTGATAAGATGTTAAAGTAGTTCAAAATGAAACAGCCAAAGAAGGAGTTCTTGCCTGTGTTCCAAGGTGTGAAGTTGAGTAAGACTCAAAACCTGACCATGGCAGAAAATAGAAAGAGAATGAAAAGGCATTCCCTATGCCTCAGTCATAGGTTCTATAAAGTATGTTATGCTATGTACCAGACCTATTGTATACCTTGCTTTGAGTTTGGCAAGGGAGTACAATTTTGATCTAAGAGTAGATCACTCGACAGCGGTCAAGAATATCCTTAGTGAGGACTAAGGAAATATTTCTCGATAATGGAAGTGATAAAAGAGCTCGTCGTAAAATGTTACAACGATGCATGCTTTTACACCGATCCAGATGACTCTAAGTCTCAATCTGGATACATATTGAAAATGGGAGCAATTAGCTAGAGTAGCTCCGTGCAAAGCATTGTCGACATAGAATATTTGCAAAATACATATGGCTCTGAATGTGACAGACCCGTTGACTAAACTTCTCTCATGAGCAAAACATGATCATACCGTAGTACTCTTTGGGTGTTAATCACATAGCGATGTGAACTAGATTATTGACTCTAGTAAACCCTTTGGGTGTTGATCACATGACGATGTGAACTATGGGTATTAATCACATGCAGATGAATATTAGTGTTAAATCACATGGTGATGTGAACTAGATTATTGACTGTAGTGCAAGTGGGAGACTGAAGGAAATATGCGCTAGAGGCAATAATAAAGTTATTATTTATTTCCTTATATCATGATAAATGTTTATTATTCATGCTCGAATTATACTAACCGGAAACATAATACATGTGTGAATACATAGACAAACTTAATGTCACTAGTATGCCTCTACTTGACTAGCTCATTAATCAAATATGGTTATGTTTCCTAACCATAGACATGAGTTGTCATTTGATTAACGGGATCACATCATTAGTATAATGATGTGATTGACATGACCCATTCCGTTAGCTTAGCACTTGATCGCTTAGTATGTTGCTATTGCTTTCTTCATGACTTATACATGTTCCTACAACTATGAGATTATGCAACTCCCGTTTACCGGAGGAACACTTTGTGTGCTACCAAACGTCACAACGTGACTGGGTGATTATAAAGGAGCTCTACAGGTGTCTCTGAAGGTACATGTTGAGTTGGCGTATTTTGAGATTAGGATTTGTCACTCCGATTGTCGGAGAAGTATCTCTGGGCCCTCTCGGCAATGCACATCACTATAAGCCTTGCAAGCAATGTGGCTAATGAGTTAGTTGCAGGATGATCTATTACGTAACGAGTAAAGAGACTTGCCGGTAACGAGATTGAACTAGGTATTGAGATACCGACGATCGAATCTCGGGCAAGTAACATACCGATGACAAAGGGAACAACGTATGTTGTTATGCGGTTTGACCGATAAAGATCTTCGTAGAATATGTAGGAGCCAATACGAGCATCCAGGTTCCGCTATTGGTTATTGACCGGTAATGTGTCTCGGTCATGTCTACATAGTTCTTGAACCCGTAGGGTCCGCACGCTTAAGGTTTCATTGACAGTTTTATTATGAGTTTATGAGTTTTGATATACTGAAGGAGTTCGGAGTCCCGGATGAGATCGGGGACATGATGAAGAGTCTCGAAATGGTCGAGACGTAAAGATCGATATATTGGATGAGTATATTTGGACATCGGAAAGGTTTCGAGTGATTCGGGTATTTTTCGGAGTACCGGAGAGTTACGGGAATTCGTATTGGGCCTTAATGGCCCATACGGGAAAGGGGAGAAAGGGCCCAAAGGGTGGCCGCACCCCTCCCCATGGACTAGTCCGAATTGGACTAGGGAGGGGGGGGAGCCCCCTTCCTTCCTTCTCCTTCTCCCTTCCCTTTCCTTCTGTCCTACTCCTACTACGTGGAAGGTCTCCTAGTTCTACTAGGAAAAGGGGAATCCTACTCCCGGTGGGAGTAGGACTCCCCTAGGGCGCGCCATAGAGAGGGCCGGCCCTCCCCCTCCTCCACTCCTTTATATACGGGGAGAGGGGCACCCCTTGGAGACACAACAATTGATCTCTTGATCTCTTAGCCGTGTGCGGTGCCCCCCTCCATCATAGTCCTCCTCGATAATATTGTAGCGGTGCTTAGGCGAAGCCCTGCGACGGTAGAACATCAAGATCATCACCACGCCGTCGTGCTGACGGAACTCTCCCTCGACACTCGGTTGGATCGGAGTACGAGGGACGTCATCGAGCTGAACGTGTGCTAGAACTCGGAGGTGCCGTAGTTTCGGTGCTTGATCGGTCGGGTCGTGAAGACGTACGACTACATCAACCGCGTTGTTCTAACGCTTCCGCTTTCGTCTATGAGGGTACGTGGACAACACTCTCCCCTCTCATTGCTATGCATCACCATGATCTTGCGTGTGCGTAGATTTTTTTTTTGAAATTACTACGTTCCCCAACAGTGGCATCCGAGCCAGGTTTTATGCGTAGATGTTATATCCACGAGTAGAACACAAGTGAGTTGTGGGCGATACAAGTCCTACTGCTTACCAGCATGTCATACTTTGATTCGGCGGTATTGTTGGATGAAGCGGCCCGGACCAACATTACGCGTACCTTTACGCGAGACTAGTTCTACCGACGTGCTTTGCACACAGGTGGCTGGCGGGTGTCTGTTTCTCCAACTTTAGTTGAACCGAGTGTGGCTATGCCCGGTCCTTGCGAAGGTTAAAACAGCACTAACTTGACAAACTATCGTTGTGGTTTTAATGCGTAGGTAAGAACGGTTCTTGATCAGCCCGTAGCAGCCACGTAAAATTTGCAACAACAAAGTAGAGGACGTCTAACTTGTTTTTGCAGGGCATGTTGTGATGTGATATGGTCAAGACGTGATGCTATATTTTATTGTATGAGATGATCATGTTTTGTAACCGAAGTTATCGGCAACTGGCAGGAGCCATATGGTTGTCGCTTTATTGTATGAAATGCAAGCGCCCTGTAATTGCTTTAGTTTATCACTAAGCGGTAGCGATAGTCGTAGAAGCAATAGATGGCGAAACGACAACGATGCTACGATGGAGATCAAGGTGTCGCGGCGGTGACGATGGTGATCACGACGGTGCTTCGGAGATGGAGATCACAAGCACAAGATGATGATGGCCATATCATATCACTTATATTGATTGCATGTGATGTTTATCCTTTATGCATCTTATCTTGCTTTGATTGACGGTAGCATTTTAAGATGATCTCTCACTAATTATCAAGAAGTGGTCTCCCTGAGTACGCACCATTGTGAAAGTTCTTCGTGCTGAGACACCACGTGATGATCGGGTGTGATAGGCTCTATGTTCAAATACAACAGGTGCAAAACAGTTGCACACGCGGAATACTCAGGTTAAACTTGACGAGCCTAGCATATACAAATATGGCCTCGGAACACGGAGACCGAAAGGTCGAACGTGAATCATATAGTAGATATGATCAACATAGTGGTGTTCACCATTGAAACTACTCCATCTCATGTGATGATCGGACATGGTTTAGTTGATTTGGATCATGTGATCACTTAGATGACTAGAGAGATGTCTGTCTAAGGTGGAGTTCTTAAATAATATGATTAATTGAACTTAAATTTATCATGAACTTAGTACCCGATAGTATTTTGCTTGTCTATGTTTGTTGTAGATAGATGGCTCGTGCTGTTGTTCCGTTAAATTTTAATGCGTTCCTTGAGAAAGCTAAGTTGAAAGACGATGGTAGCAATTACACGGACTAGGTCCGTAACTTGAGGATTATCCTCATTACTGCATAGAAGAATTACATCCTGGAGGCACCGCTGGGTGCCAGGCCTGCTGCAGATGCAACTGACGATGTTAAGAACGTCTGGCAGAGCAAAGCTGATGACTACTCGATAGTTCAGCGTGCCATGCTTTACGGCTTGGAACCAGGTCTTCAACGATGTTTTGAACGTCATGGAGCATATGAGATGTTCCAGGAGTTGAAGTTAATATTTCAAGCAAATGCCCGGATTGAGAGATATGAAGTCTCCAATAAGTTCTATAGCTGTAAGATGGTGGAGAATAGTTCTGTCAGTGAACATATACTCAAAATGTTTGGGTATAATAATCACTTGATTCAACTGGGAGTTAATCTTCCTGATGATAGTGTCATTGACAGAATTCTTCAATCACTGCCACCAAGCTACAAGAGCTTCGTGATGAACTATAATATGCAAGGGATGGACAAGACTATTCCCGAGCTCTTCGCAATGCTAAAAGCTGCAGAGGTAGAAATCAAGAAGGAGCATCAAGTGTTGATGGTCAATAAGACCACCAGTTTCAAGAAAAAGGGCAAAGGGAAGAAGAAGGGGAACTTCAAGAAGAATAGCAAACAAGTTGCTGCTCAAGAGAAGAAACCCAAGTCTGGACCTAAGCCTGAGACTGAGTGCTTCTACTACAAGCAGACTGGACATTGGAAGCGGAACTGCCCCGAGTATTTGGCGGATAAGAAGGATGGCAAAGTGAACAAAGGTATATGTGATATACATGTTATTGATGTGTACCTTACTAATGCTCGCAGTAGCACCTGGGTATTTGATACTGGTTCTGTTGCTAATATTTGCAACTCAAAACAGGGACTACGGATTAAGCGAAGATTGGCTAAGGACGAGGTGACGATGTGCGTGGGAAATGGTTCCAAAGTCGATGTGATCGTGGTCGGCACGCTACCTCTACATCTACCATCGGGATTAGTTTTAGACCCGAATAATTGTTATTTGATGCCAGCGTTAAGCATGAACATTATATCTGGATCTTGTTTAATGCGAGACGGTTATTCATTTAAATTAGAGAATAATGGTTGTTCTATTTATATGAGTAATATCTTTTATGGTCATGCACCCTTGAAGAGTGGTCTATTTTTATTAAGTCTCGATAGTAGTGATACACATATTCATAATGTTGAAGCCAAAAGATGTAGAGTTGATAATGATAGTGCAACTTATTTGTGGCATTGTCGTTTGGGTCATATTGGTGTAAAGCACATGAAGAAACTCCATACTGATGGACTTCTGGAATCACTTGATTATGAATCACTTGGTACTTGTGAACCGTGCCTCATAGGCAAGATGACTAAAACGCCGTTCTCCGGAACTATGGAGCGAGCAACTGATTTGTTGGAAATCATACATACTGATGTATGTGGTCCAATGAATATTGAGGCTCGCGGCGGGTATCGTTATTTTCTCACCTTCACAGATGATTTGAGCAGATATGGGTATATCTACTTGATGAAACACAAGTTTGAAACATTTAAAAAGTTCAAAGAATTTCAGAGTGAAGTGGAAAATCATCGTAACAAGAAAATAAAATTTCTACGATCTGATTGTGGAGGAGAATATTTGAGTTACGAGTTTGGTTTACATTTGAAGCAATGCGGAATAGTTTCACAACTCACGCCACCCGGAACACCATAACGAAATGGTGTGTCCGAGTGTCGTAATCGTACTTTACTAGATATGGTGCGATCTATGATGTCTCTTACTGATTTACCACTATCATTTTGGGGTTATGCTTTAGAGACGGCTGCATTCACGTTAAATAGGGCACCATCAAAATCCGTTGAGACGACGCCTTATGAACTGTGGTTTGGCAAGAAACCAAAGTTGTCGTTTCTTAAAGTTTGGAGCTGCGATGCTTATGTGAAGAAACTTCAACCAGATAAGCTCAAACCCAAAATCGGGGAAATGTGTCTTCATAGGATACCCAAAAGAGACTATTGGGTACACCTTCTATCACAGATCTGAGGGCAAGATTTTTGTTGCTAAATTCGGATCCTTTCTAGAGAAGGAGTTTCTCTCGAAAGAAGTGAGTGGGAGGAAAGTAGAACTTGATGAGTTAAATGTACCTGCTCCCTTATTGGAAAGTAGTTCATCACAAGAACTGGTTCCTGTGACAACTACACCAATCAGTGAGGAAGCTAATGATAATGCTTATGAAACTTCAGATCAAGTTACTACCAAACCTCGTAGGTCTACCAGAGTAAAATCCGCACCAGAGTGGTACGGTAATCCTATTTTGGAAGTCATGTTACTTGACCATGGCAAACCTACGAACTATGAGGAAGCGATGATGAGCCCGGATTCCGCAAAATGGCTTGAGTCCATGAAATCTGAGATGGGATCCATGTATGAAAACAAAGTATGGACTTTGGTTGACTTGCCCGATGATCGGCAAGCCATCAAGAATAAATGGATCTTCAAGAAGAAGACTGACGCTGATGGTAATGTAACTGTCTACAAAGCTCGACTTGTTGCGAAAGGTTTTCGACAAGTTCAAGGGGTTGACTATGATGAGACTTTCTCACCCATAGCAATGCTTAAGTCTGTCCGAATCATGTTAGCAATTGCCACATTTATGAAATGTGGCAAATGGATGTCAAAACTACATTCCTTAATGGATTAATTAAAGAAGAGTTGTATATGATACAACCAGAAGGTTTTGTCAATCCTAAAAGTGCTAACAAAGTGTGCAAGCTCCAGCGATCCATCTAGGGACTAGTGCAAGCATCTCGGAGTTGGAATATACGCTTTGATGAGTTGATCAAATCATATGGTTTTTTGGAGAAGCCTGTATTTACAAGAAAGTGAGTGGGAGCACTACAACATTTCTGATTAGTATATGTGAATAACATATTGATGATCGGAAATAGTGTAGAATTTTTCTGGAAAGCATAAAAGATACTTGAATAAGTGTTTTTCAAAGAAAGACCTCGGTGAAGCTGCTTACACATTGAGCATCAAGATCTATAGAGATAGATCAAGACGCTTGATAATTGTTTTTCAATGAGTACATACCTTGATAAGATGTTGAAGTACTTCAAAATGGAACAACCAAAGAAGGAGTTCTTGCCTGTGTTCCAAGGTGTGAAGTTGAGTAAGACTCAAAACCCGACCATGGCAAAAAATAGAAAGAGAATGAAAAGGCATTCCCTATGCCTCAGTCATAGGTTCTATAAAGTATGCTATGCTGTGTACCAGACCTATTGTATACCTTGCTTTGAGTTTGGCAAGGGAGTACAATTTTGACCTAAGAGTAGATCACTGGACAACGGTCAAGAATATCCTTAGTGAGGACTAAGGAAATATTTCTCAATAATGGAAGTGATAAAAGAGCTCGTCGTAAAAGGTTACAATGATGCATGCTTTTACATCGATCCAGGTGACTCTAAGTCTCAATCTGGATACATATTGAAAATGGGAGCAATTAGCTAGAGTAGCTCCGTGCAAAGCATTGTAGACATAGAATATTTGCAAAATACATACGGCTCTGAATGTGACAGACCCGTTGACTAAACTTCTCTCATGAGCAAAACATGATCATACTGTAGTACTCTTTGGGTGTTAATCACATAGCGATGTGAACTAGATTATTGACTCTAGTAAACCCTTTGGGTGTTGATCACATGACGATGTGAACTATGGGTATTAATCACATGCAGATGTGTATTAGTGTTAAATCACATGGTGATGTGAACTAGATTATTGACTGTAGTGCAAGTGGGAGACTGAAGGAAATATGCGCTAGAGGCAATAATAAAGTGATTATTTATTTCCTCATATCATGATAAATGTTTATTATTCATGCTCGAATTGTATGCATAGACAAACTTAATGTCACTAATATGCCTCTACTTGACTAGCTCATTAATCAAAGATGGTTATGTTTCCTAACCATAGACATGAGTTGTCATTTGATTAACGGGATCACATCATTAGTAGAATGATGTGATTGACATGACCCTTTCCGTTAGCTTAGCACTTGATCGTTTAGTATATTGCTATTGTTTTCTTCATGACTTATACATGTTCCTACAACTATGAGATTATGCAACTCCCGTTTACCGGAGGAACACTTTGTGTGCTACCAAACGTCACAATGTAACTGGGTGATTATAAAGGAGCTCTACAGGTGTCTCCGAAGGTACATGTTGAGTTGGCGTGTTTCGAGGTTAGGATTTGTCACTCCAATTGTCGGAGAAGTATCTTTGGGCCCTCTCGGTAATGCACATCACTATAAGCCTTGCAAGCAATGTGGCTAATGAGTTAGTTGCGGGATGATGCATTACTTCACGAGTAAAGAGACTTGCCGGTAACGAGATTGAACTAGGTATTGAGATACCGACGATCGAATCTCGGGCAAGTAACATACCGATGACAAAAGGAACAGCGTATGTTGTTATGCGGTTTGACCGATAAAGATCTTCGTAGAATATGTAGGAGCCAATATGAGCATCCAGGTTCCGCTATTGGTTATTGACCGGTAACGTGTCTCGGTCATGTCTACATAGTTCTCGAACCCGTAGGGTCCGCACGCTTAAGGTTTCGTTGACAGTTTTATTATGAGTTTATGAGTTTTGATGTACGAAGGAGTTCGGAGTCCCAAATGAGATTGGGGACATGACGAGGAGTCTCGAAATGGTCGAGACGTAAAGATCGATATATTGGACGACTATATTTGGACATCCGAAAGGTTCCGAGTGATTCGGGTATTTTTCGGAGTACCGGAAAGTTACGGGAATTCGTATTGGGCCTTAATGGCCCATACGGGAAAGGAGAGAAAGGGCCCAAAGTGTGGCCGCACCCCTCCCCATGGACTAGTCCGAATTGGACTAGGGAAGGGGGGGGGGCGCCCCCTTCCTTCCTTCTCCTTCTCCCTTCCCTTTCCTTCTGTCCTACTCCTACTACTTGGAAGGTCTCCTAGTTCTACTAGGAAAAGGGGAATCCTACTCCCGGTGGGAGTAGGACTCCCCTAGGGCGCACCATAGAGAGGGCCGGCCCTCCCCCTCCTCCACTCCTTTATATACGGGGAGAGGGGCACCCCTTGGAGACACAACAATTGATCTCTTGATCTCTTAGCCGTGTGCGGTGCCCCCCTCCACCATAGTCCTCCTTGATAATATTGTAGCGGTGCTTAGGCGAAGCCCTGCGACGGTAGAACATCAAGATCATCACCACGCCGTCGTGCTGACGGAACTCTCCCTCGACACTCGGCTGGATCGGAGTACGAGGGACGTCATCGAGCTGAACGTGTGCTAAAACTCGGAGGTGTCGTAGTTTCGGTGCTTGATCGGTCGGGTCGTGAAGACGTACGACTACATCAACCGCGTTTTTCTAACGCTTCCGCTTTCGTCTATGAGGGTACGTGGACAACACTCTCCCCTCTCATTGCTATGCATCACCATGATCTTGCGTGTGCGTAGATTTTTTTTTAAAATTACTACGTTCCCCAACTTCATTCATGGTCTGAGATTGAAAAGAATAAACACACATATGGTCATAAAAAAGGATGATCTGATACTTGAACTATTGCGAGAGCATTGCGCTAGTAAATAAAGCTTTGAAAAATGTGAGGAAGATGATATGAAGCCTTCCTCGGCAACCACATTATTGAAAAAAAAAGGAACACATGAAAACATAAAAAAAATGCTGAAGGATTACCTTGGTATTTCTAAGTGACATGGTTAGGCTTAAGACTTAATGCTGGATTCATGAGAAACCTTAGGCAATCGTTCAGTTAGCATCCATAAGATACCTGAACGGGGGGGGGGAGGGTAGATCACGGAGAGCAGGGCAGGAAGTGTAGTGTGCAGTTATGCTGTTTGGTGTCCATTAAGGAAGAGACGGAGGATGGCAGTGGAATGATAACGCCACCGGCGAGCTCCGAGACAAAGCACAACCAGAGAGAAGCAGTTGTTGCCGTTCTCACCCTTCCATTCACGCTCTCCTGCTTGCACCTTGCATCCCGACACCAAGCGATCAATGCGGCCATTCGGAGCGACATCCTCTTTGCGGATGTCTTTACCTTGGTGACATCAGGCACCATCAGCTGTCTCTGTTAGGCCTCGCGGGGCCTATCAACGTGAGCCCCGATGGCTGTCGTACCGTCGTTGCAGTTGGTAGAGGGGGCGTCGGACTATCGATCGGCGGGGTCATTGATGAGCTCCTCACGCAGGAGTCGCCGCCGTCAGGCCGCGAAGCCATCATGAGCAATCGCCATCACCTCTCTTCGGCTCCGCGAGCAACGCCATACGTCGCTACTGTCGAGCAATTTGCACCCGCCACCGCAAAGGAATCTGATTTGCATATTTTTTAGGGCGAGAGTGCGCTTTGCCGCCGGTGCGAGCAGAGCGGGGCAGATAATGTTACCAGCCCAACATAAGCCCAGTTAACCACAACTCTACTAAATCAACCTCCGGAGCAGCGGCCCCAAGAGACGATTGGCTGCAGCATCAGGAGATGCGAGGCAAAATCTGTACCGATCGTTAAAGGATCCAATGGATGGCGAACAAAATCACTGTGGCGGCTCTGTGGTCGCTCTGTTATACTTCTCAATATCACAATCAAATAATCAGCATGGCGCCATCATCTCAAAATCACGACATAACCGTCACAGTCGTTTCACGGTCTTTGGTAAGCGACACAATATATCTTACATGAATGTTGTCTTGTAACTAAGGGTTATCACGCACTAATAGATTATCTCCGGCATTTTTCTATTTTGCCAAAGAAAATTACATACCCGTCACTGTGGTATTTAGCAGTACCAGTCATACCCCCTCCCCCCAAACACCCAAACCGTCTCCTACCTCCCACCACCAATCCACCTAACCCTCTCCCACCCCCTGAAGCCGTAGCAACCAGATTCCCTCGTCCTCCCCAACCCTAACCCTATCTCTGATCTGAAACTTTGGTTGGGCCGCAGGCTTGTTGTATCCCAGATGGCATCGTCTTCGTCATCATCAGTAGCGCGCTCGTCCTCCAATGCTGGAGATCCTGGCTACTATCCAAAGCAATCTCCGATTCCTTACCGTGAGCACAGGCTAGCATATGAGCCAGCTTCAAATTACTGGTGCAAAGAGAAAGGGGCGAGATGGATCTCCTGGACCAACGCTAACCCTGGACGTAGGTTTCTGAACTGCCAAAAAACTTGGGCAAGCATTCGTTTTAATCTATCTTCTTCTTGGTTCTTGCTGGATCTATCTCTCCCTCATATAGCTGGCAAACTTTCTTGCCAACTTTTGGTCGATCTGCGCGACACGGTGCACAACCTGCAGAGGGAGAACGCTCGGCTCAATGGCGTCAACGCACACCTTGAAATGGGGATTGAGGAACGAAGCTCCATTAATATTTCTTTGAGGGATGCATTGTGCAAGACGAAGGAACGAAATAAGGCTCTGGAAGAAAAGCTATGTCAGACTGAAGCCCGTCTCAAGTAAAAGGCTAACGAACAGCAGAAGCGGATGCTTTTTAGTGTAGTGTTGTTAGTGTTCCTCCTGTTTCTAGCTAGCAAGCTTACGGATTAGTATGGAGCATTTACTGTTGCACTGCTCAAGCTGATGTGCTATTCGTGAACAATTTACTTACTATTGTGCTATCCGCTACCATTTCCTTTTGTGAAATCTGAAGAATGATGTTTATGTTCAACAAAAAGTTTCTATTTGGGGTGTGCACTGTGTTCAATATGTTTCAGTTTTCTCAACCCATTTCATGTGTCAGATCAAGGATATTGTGTCTCCAGACATGTTCTCTGGGAGCAACATATGAAATATGAAAGAAAGACCATATGAAGTTTTGTCATAATTGAACATCCCATTAAGATTTTTGGTTGCACTTTGTACTCACATTAGTACAATGGCAAACTTTACACATCCTTGTAACATTGCCAAGTTTACATGTCTTGAATTAAACATGTTCACTAATTGGCCACCAAAAAACTTATTGTTCCGTGGAAAAAAGAATTTTCATATTTGTCAACAGCACGTCAAGACCTTCGCTACCAAAAACAAGCACAAGCCAGGCATGTCACAAATTCTGTGGGCAGTGCTATCTCTAACATGATATTCTCATTGGAAGACGCCGAACAAGCTTCCAGAGCAGCTATTCCTCTTGTGGCCTTCCAGGTCGCACTTGGTACATTTCGGGACTTTCCTTTGCTTCTTTGTTGCGCCTCCATATGAGGGGCATTTAGATGCTTTATGACCCCTCCCTCTACACACAGAGCAAAACTTTGATCTTGGTTTACTGACATTTTCATAACCTGGCTTTGCTCTTGCATTTGTTGGCCTGCCTCGGTCCCTCTTGCGTGATACAACATTCATCGATCCTGACAGTTTGTTTGCTCCTGGTGTAACAGGCATATCTTGGTCGTGCACTGGAGCCGCTGCCTTATCATGTAATCCCAGCCCATCACTCTCCTGGTTGGTATCGTTTAGAACACTTATTGCATCTAGTAACTGCTTCATTGCAGCTATGTAAGCTTCGGTGTTCTTATCCCCCATCTGTACAATCTCGAGTGCCTTACTGTACAAGCTAGAGTGTCGGTAAGTTGCGTCCTTCAGTGCGGAATTGCCTGCTTGATATATCTTCAGATGCTCTGGCAGGTTCTC
The DNA here is from genome assembly GCF_018294505.1 of Triticum aestivum. Taxonomy (NCBI): domain Eukaryota; kingdom Viridiplantae; phylum Streptophyta; class Magnoliopsida; order Poales; family Poaceae; genus Triticum; species Triticum aestivum. Next base: position 381,950,399 of record NC_057798.1, read on the forward strand.
ACAAGCATTCTTTGTCCATCTCTTCATGATGTGTACATGTTGGATCTCCCTAACTCCCAAATTTAGCATGACCTGTTAAAGAAAGAAAAATAGATGTGTTGTCAATTAAACACACTATATATGTATTGCATTTTAATCTATGCTTGCAGAGTAATTTCGTGAGTGTAAGTGTACTGAATTTAAAGGAGGTTATTAAATTTTTGTAACAGCCCAAGTAACCGCCGGTTCTGATATTTAGTGAACTGAACTTGAACCCATACAATGAATGATAAAATGACTCATTTTGACCTACCTGGATAGCATGGCAACACAACATGCCCATGTGTGAGTAAAGACCACACTCACATAAATATCCTCCAGATTCCTCATCAAACAGAACATGATATTGTGTCCTGGACCAAGCTTGCCTCCTCTCTGCATAGATGTGGTTAACGATGTACACCACACCTAGCTCTGTCCGACATGCCTCTTGTAACACATATGACCCTGACAATTAAATTGCATGTTGAAACAGCTCATACATAGCTGCGGTATAGCCCTTGCTCGCATGGTATTCTAGTGGCAGTCCAAGGTTAAAAACAACGCCACCCTGAAAACACCGGTGGCCAATAAGTTTCATAAGACAATTTCTACATATGCAGTTTCAAGGTTAAAAAGAATGCTATGTATGATGCTTTTCCTATGGCTTACCACACAAGTCTTCTTCTCTTGAAAATCTTCCTCTGATTGGCGGTCGAACAATATTTTCTGATACTGCCTAACAAAGTTGTTCATAGACGATGCCGGTTGCACGTAGTGCTTGAGCATGTGGTTTGCACTCTCCAAACGTTGTGTGCTGGTCATCCTTTCACAGAAGACTCCTGCAAAATATGGCTTTGCCCATTTTGCTCTAACTTCGTATATTTGAGTGAGCCATGGATGGTCTTCAAGTTGATATTTCTCAATTAAGCAAGCCCATGCAGTTTCGAACTCGTCTACTGTCACTATATACTCTAGCAGCTTGTGAAACTCGTCTCTGAAGTCACTATTTTTGGAATAAACAGGTCCTAGGTGTTCCCTTGCTTTTTGTAGTACATGCCATTTGCACCATCTGTGTGTAGTATCAGGCCACTGGGAAGATATAGCCTTCTCCATTGCACGGGCTTGATCTGCAAAAAATGAAGAAATGACCTTCTCAGTGAGGTGTATGTAGGGAGATATAGCAGTTCAGTAGAATGGCAGTGTAACAAGAATATGCTTTCAAATTACCCGTTAGAATTGTTTTTGGAGCCTTCCCTCCCATCAAGGACACGAATTCCTTGAACACCCACTCGAAGGTCTCAGTTTTTTCGTCGTGACGCAATACTCCTCCAAGTATGATGCTCTAGAAGTGATTGTTGACACCAACAAACAATCCGAAAGGCATGTCGTACTGGTTGGTACGATATGTTGTGTCGAAGGTTATTGCGTCTCCGAAGAATTTGTACTGGTGGAGGCTCTTACCATCTGTCCACATCAGTGCTCTGATTTTGCTCTCTTCGTCCACAAGCACACTGTCAACAAAATTTGGATCCCTCTCTTTCAATTCAGAGAATGGCTGAATTGTCTTCCTGATGTCATCATCTCCCTGTTGCTGATTCATCCTCTTGCACAGATAGCACAGCGACCTCTTGTTAAAGGCCAGGTTTTCCATATCTCCAAAAAATCTTGCGATCACACCGAAAGCTTGCTTAAAGATATGTTGTTGTTCCTAAGGTGCATGACAATGTCTTTGGCATGGGCATCAATGTGCCTGTGAGATGGCTAGTGCAACTTCTCTCCACATGTTTGTGTCATACCGTGATTATGCTCATACTTCATTTCATGGATGAACCAGCCATGGTCTGATGTGCGATGCAACCTCATAAGTGCAGGACATTGGCAGCATACTGAATGTGAATTCTCCCTACGTGGTTTCCCCTAATAAAGTGGTGGTGAACGAAAACAGTCAGTCGTAATTGTGGAGTTTTCGAACTAGAAAGATTAGCCACTATACACTGACTACTAATGCAAGTGCACAAGTGGGCAAAGTGTGTGATATAACTCACCGCGCATCCACATACTATGTCCTGGACCGTCTTGCACTTGTCAACATTTCTTATGCATTGCCCATACTTGATGCCAAAACCAGTCTCCCAAGAGTATAGATTGTAGAAGTCGTACACTTCGTCCAGAGAGTCAAATTCCTGACTGATCTCTGGCTTGACGATGATAGCTGACTTCTTATCTGCGAAGTTTCTCATGGCCTTCTTCAAAGCACTTTTCCTTCCCAACAATGAGGCGTGGCGGTCAGGTATCTTACCGAGACGGATCCTACATATGATTGAGATGTTAACCATAGTTGGAATGAAAACAGAATCTGACTAATATGTAACAGCCAAATTGCTCCAAAAAAATGAACATTGTATCATGCACATTCTACAGTATAATAGCCAGCAAGAAAAGTCGGCAAAATCAGACAATCAAATGTACTGAAACCAATAGCCGAGTTTATGATCCTTGACACAAAACATAATTTGGATCATCGACTGGGCGCGAGATAGATAAGCTTTTGACAGCAAACAACTGAACCCGGTAAAGCTCTTTCTCCTTTTATCGTGTCAACATCCATGATAGCGACTGAAGTGGTGATGCTCCCCTAATGCTGGTGGTAGAAATTATTTTACGTCAACTAAATTTTTCATCAAGTCAACAGCTTTACTGAACAAAATAGGCCCACCAGAATCCTCAAGGCTTCATCAGGCTAGGTACTTTACTGAAAAAAGATAACTAGCATGGCTGGGATTCAGATGGATTGTGCTAGTACCTTTGAGGCCACGGGCTTGGAGTGCGATGGGATTCAGATGGAGGCTCTTTGTAACTGTCGGTGTTGTCACAATCTGGGACATTGAGAAAATCTTCCATGCCTTCATGAACTTGAGATGCAGAACTTGAGTGAGTCGTTACCACCATATTCCCCTCCACCTCCGCACTCGTCGTCTTCCTCCCCTTCCTCCCCTTCCTCTAGCAACGCCAGATCTGGGATGCCCTCGGGTGCGACCGGTTGGGAACAAAAACTGCCCAAGAACAGGAGAAGATGAAGATTTGAGGATTTGCTAGAGAATACGAAGAAAGAAGAAGCGGATCTTGTGAGAGGAGAAACCTGAAGAGCAGGTCCATGAATGACTCGCCACCGTGATTCATTCTTGAATCGTAAACCTCACAAGATCCGCGATCCAGGGGCGACGATGGGTAGGGCGTGGCACAGCAGGTCGATGTAGCCCAGTCTACCTGATGAGATTCGAAATTTGAATGGCTTGGTGGATGGGGCAGCCTGGTCACGGGGGTAGTGGACGGGCGAAGTAGGCGAGTACAGGCTAGGGGCGAGCGTACGTAGGAGAGATACGATAGAATATGTATTTGCTTCGTATTTGCCGGAAAAACATAAATCACCATATCACGCCGCTGATTTTGGTGGGCTTGCTGTTGGTGGGCTTGCTGTTGCGGATATCGCGCCGCTGATTTTGGCCACGGTGCCGACAAGAGTCGTTAACTCGCGCACGGTGCAGCAGGCACTCCAGGATAACAGATGGGAAGCAGATTGTCAGCCGGAGGTTTCATTTACGGCACAGTTGCAGTGCATGCACCTTTGCCAGGCCATTGGCGCGGTATGGAGGAACACACAAGAGCCGGACAAATTCAGCTGGACTTGCTCGACGTCAGGTCAATACTCTGCCCGTTCGATATACAAAAGCCTTTGCTCCACCTTACCGAGAACACCAATGGCGAATTACATCTGGAAGAGCTGGGCACCACTAAAGAGCAAAATATACGCTTGGCTAGCAATGTAGTATAGGATCTGGACGTCGGACAGACGGGCACGTCACGGCCTGCAAGAAGAACCCTCTCCCTGCTACACATGCTTGCAAGATCAAGACAATGCCGACCACATCCTGTCCCGCTGCACTTACGCGAGGGAGGTTTGGTGCACCATTTGGGAGACTAGCCACTTAGAGGGCGCTGACCCAGCACCGAACGACACCACACTGCAATGGTGGCTCAAAGAGAGGGAGAAATACCACAGAGCGGAGAAGAGAGGATTCGACACTTTATTCATTGCAACAATTTGGGCCCTTTGGAAGCAAAGAAATGCGAGGGTGTATAACAGGACGGAGCAACAAAGGAGGCCAAGGGAGCTGGCAATGATGATCCTCGCAGATCTGGCAGAATGGAGGCAAGCGGCTGGCGGAGTTGGAGGTTTACAACGTTTCGTGAGAGAATAGCTTAGAGTCCTCTTGTAGGTGTTGGAGTTGGGGTTTTGTGTCTCACCCGATTGTCCGCAATTGGAGTGACACTTCTTGTAAATACTTTTTCTATCTTCTATAAAGCTATGGTATGTCATTGGCGTACCCTCGAAAAAAAACCATATCATGCTGGGGCCATGTGGGCCAGGCTCGCATGGATCCACAAGGTGCAGCAACGGCCCCTATACTGGTTGCGCGCACAACCAGTTAGGAAATGCCTTATTCGGCACACGCACAGCAAAGGAGCATGGCCCCGACGGAGAGTGGGCGACGCGGACGCGGGGTAGAGACGGGGCGCGGCCAGGCGTGGCTGGCGAGCGGGCTGCACGGGCAGAGCATCACGATAGGGCGGCCAGGGAGCAGCATCGGGGGTTAGCAGCAGCGGCAGGAACGGCAGCAACAAGCAGCCGCATCAGCCAATGGCGGCAGCAACAAAGGCAGCAACGAAAGCAGCGCGTGGGGGTGGCGCCTAGAGGACGGCCAGGAGCAGCGGCAGGCACGGCTGGGAGTGCATGAGCGGGTGCAGGGACGCGGGTGAGGGGGCCATGGGCGGCAACAGCATGCGGGCGCGCGGGGGAGCAGGGCCACGGCCGTGAGCGGCGACGACGGGCATGCACGTGGGCAAGGCAGGGCGTGGCTCGGGGGTGCAGGTGCGGGCTGGACACGGCAACAACAGAGCCAGGAGGCATGCGAGGGCACGGCCGAGGATGGTGAGCGTAAGCTTGGCCGTGGTCAAATCAAGGGCGGGGCAGCCGATACAACGACGAAAAACGAGCTGGGAAGGGGAATCGACTCGGGTGCTCAATGTGAGCACAGGGGCAAGTTCACGCAGGCTCAGGGTGGATCGGAGTGTTGGGGACGAGGCGAGGCATAGGAGCGAGCATGCCGGGAAGACGACAATGATGGGGAGCTGTGGGGCGGTCCTGACTTGTCCTGGTGCTCGGAGAGGACAAAGGCGAAGACGGCAGTAGTCCTACGGATTTCCCCAAGCGACACGGGGAGGCTCCTGTCCACGCGGTCGATGTTGGGGTGGCGCCATATGCGCTAGGGAGGGGGAGAATGGGGCGAGGGTGAAGGAGGCGAGGGCAAGGGTTGTCCCGGGGTCCTGGGGTGGTCTTAACCAGCGCGGGGACACACCCGACGGTCGGCATGTGGCTGATCCGCGGAACGGTCGTGCGTCCTACGTCCATGGTGCGAGGGTAAACAAGAGGAAGAAGGAGATCTCTTAATGGACTGGGCAGGGCACTGTTGACCTAGAGCCCAGTTCAACAGGTAAGTCTTTACCTTTTCCCATTTCTTTTTCTATTTTCTATTTTCTATTTTCTTTATTATTTTGCATTTTAAATAAATACCAATTGAATTTTGTTAAACATGAAACTTGTCACAGAATAGTAGGCAATGCTTTGAGCTAGCACACAATATTTCAAGGGGTTTGGAAATACATAAACATTTGTTTATTTTGAAATGGCTATTTAAGTTGCTGTTGGACCACTTTATAATTTACTAGGGATTAATTGGTGAGTCCATTGATGTTGGTTTCAACATTACAAATGATCAGGGGAACTTTAGAATAATGTGAACATTTTGGTTTTACTATTTAAAGAAATATTATTTTGACTTGCAATTTAAATTTAAATTTGATTTTGATTTTTTTTATCAAGTGGCTATTTGGCTTAGTAAAACATCATGACATGGCATCCTTGGCAAGGGATCACTGTAGCAAAACTATCGGGGTGTTACAGATCTCCTCTACTAAAAGAAATCTTGTCCCGAAATTTAAGAGGTAGAGTGAGGGGGGAAGGTGTGGCTATGAATCTAACGAGTCTTCTCGATCTTGGTTACTCTTCTCGAAGATGTCGATCCACCATATTGATGTCTTCATTTCTCTGCATCTTTGCGTTGTCGCGAAGTTGTCATTCTTCCTTCAGGATTTTCATCGTACTTACGGATAGGGTAAGAGGGAAAACTATATAAGGATGGATTTAACCAAGTCAAGCATCGAACAATTTAACTCTGGGGATGAGGCATAAGTATCACTCAAGTTGAAACTCAGAAAATTATCGAGAGACGTATAAGAAGGTACAATACTTTCAATGGGGAAGGCATACATTCTTTTCCTAGAAACGAGTGTGTAATGGTTCTAGGGTAGTGAAGAATAAACGATGTGTGTGATACCAAACATCTCAGGGAAGATGGCTCACAGGAATACATATGAAGCCAAGTGGAGGGGTAAATTCATATACAAAGATCACATAGTCATTTACATGAAACTCATAATTAATGAGACAGTTTTCGTAAGGAATTCAAAAGAACGGCCGGCTCGAGGTAGTATGATAATTGATGGCACGAGCAACTGGAAGATTCAGTCACAAGAGATATAGAAAGGCAAAGCATACTGCACCAGTATGACCTTGGGATCTCGGACATTACTGAATCATTAGGATGAATGAAATCAAAGTGATCAACATACATACCACCATGACGAATAAGAGGGTTTGTTGCATCTTGTGTGATCATGATACAAGGTTGTCAGAGAACAGTTTGTCAGCTATGCTGGCAACAACATCGACACCAAGGGCGGGGGACGAAGAGAACCATTTTCCTACTCGTTGAAACGAGGCGGACCGATAGGCAAAGTTCTCTCCATCGGTGGTTACCAGAATCTTAACAACAATAGTAACATGGTTTTACTTGATAGGGTTGTACTTGGGGGGTGTTGACATAAGCAGGGAATTATCACTGCTCGGATAATTTAGATTACAAGAAAGGTTAAACAAACGAATGGAAAGGAAAATGTGTTTGTCAGATTAAACAGACCAATGAAAAGGAAAATGTGTTTATACACAAGTATTAGGAGTATATCCTTCACAAGAACGAACAAAGCATGATATACATAACAGGACAACAAATAGATAACCATTTAGGTAAAGAGGCAAGGAAATTCGTGATGTTACCCATACAATGGTGTTTGGATAATTGATCAAGAAACATTTAGCATTATGCTTCCAATGTTCTTCATGATGTTTGAGTACCACAGTCATGCTTCGAGGTAGGAATTATATGATGTTTCAACTAAGGGTTGGGTCTGAAGATCACAAGAAATACACAAGGAACAATTTCAGGAATAGCAAGGAAAACAAGGTATATGCGAAACATGACCAAGTCTGTGTTGGAGGGGAAAACAAGGATGTTGCCGATAAAAACCCAAATTATCGAGGGGCGGGGATGGCATTTCTTGTCATGGATTCGATTCCCATCCTGGAAGAAGTCAAAATGCTGACGATGACCACAACACATTTTGTCGAGAAGTTTTAAGAGGATGCAACCGAAGCGACGACATCAAGCAAGGGAATTACGAAGTGGAAAGTTATAGGAACAACAGATAAGATGCAAGCTCGGAATTAGAGTTGCTTTTGCAGACAACAAAATGATGTTGAAAACTCGACGTAAGCCTTGCTCACAGTCTAAAGAATTCGTGCCCCAAAGAAGGACAAGGTAGCACGGTCAAAGGTAGCATGATAACGATGTAGCTAGTAGTCTAGGAATGACAAGATTGAGTTTAAATTTCCTAGCAACAAAATACTAGGGGTATTGAATTGCAATGCGGTTTCAATTCACTAACCACTGTTCTCAGCTGACAACAACCTAGAACCCATAGAATGACTAAAAAAGGAAAGGTATTACTTCATCAAAAATTAATAAGATGTAGTGCAATGGCATGATATCCTCGAGATACCAGGGGGTAATACCCGAAGGTAGAACATAATAGAAGCTGAACTGGGTCATTGACCTGCGACAACAGATACTTTAACCAAAATAGAAGAGGCACTGGAATGGATTCTTTTCAGATATATTGAATAAGGAAAGCATGTTTGGAACCATAACTGCAAGTGATCATATTTAATGATACCAGAAGAATTATTCAAATGATTAAATATTTTACAAGAAGCTTCTGTGAGGGTCTACATCATTTGCATGGGAAAGAACACAAAGTTCAAGGTCGACTCCCACTTCCTCAATGCAGAACATTTCATTCACTTCTGGTTTTTGAAGAAGTTTTAGTGTTGAAAATGTATCTGGAAAAAACACTAGAAGAGTATGACTCGTGAAAACTTTCAGGTTCACTCGGATTCGGGAAGACATAGGTTCAACCCATCAAGGCATCTTAGGAACCTATTCCACAAACTTCAGGAGTAGATGACACATGCTTGATAGTAGAGCATGGTTGACAAAAGCAGAGGATACCATTTACCAAAGGCATTATTTATTAGGGGAAGAACTCACAACATTTTCGAATGTGAAAGACACTATTGGTTAATAATCCAACAAAGGATTTGGCGGTCCACAAAGGATCTGATGTGAGTATCGGCACTCAACCAGAAGAAGAAAGAATGGAAAGGCATCAGATTATCGATACATCTAAATAATTCAAAGCTTAAATACAAAGGAACTACGATTTCCAAATCGGTGTATCAGAATCAGATGCTCTGATCAAATATGAGTAAGTTGAATAGAATTAGAGGCATCGGTCAATGTTTGATTGGCTGAAAACCAACTCATATCCGGAATGATGTCTGAGCCAGAAGGATAATTTGTAAGGGCCAACTAATGATCGTGTGCATTCGCACACATTGAATCATTAAGCTCAAAGTGGTAATGACAAGGGATATCAATGAAGACTACTAGACATAATGAATTAACTATAATGCAAGCAGACAAGAATTTCAAGAGCAATAAGTTGTAGAGGATTTTCGAAAGATTGAATAGCATTATGAAGTATTTGCGAAACACCTGAACAACCGGGGATGAACGAATCCCTGGTAAGTGTGAGGAATTATTCGTAGGTGTATTCATGCGGAAATGGAGCTGCAAGGTAGTAGGAACAATGGATTCTAGGAATATTGGTAAATGTTTCGGGGTATCTTGTAATAACAAAAGCAACAGGGAATAATTGTATAAATGGCAAATATATGTCGTTATCCATAAGGATATATCGGTGGTAGGGAATTGCAAAGGTGGTGGGCACAAGGGTATCGGGAAAACATCGAAGAGTATCTTCAGAATCTTCTGGTGAATCAAGCCATCATCTGGAATGAGGGGTTCTCCGGGAGGAAGTAGTTACGAGAACTTAGAGTTAGAGTTAGTAATTTTTTTCACTCAAATAGAAGAGATATCAGAATCCCAGAGTAAGGGAGAGGGATAAAAGATCCTAATCCTATCCGTTGGCGATGTGGGACCGTAAGCCTCACAACAATGTTAGTCAAATAGTTTATCAAAGATCAGAATCAAGTTCGTCCAAGGTGTTGGAAAGGGGCTTCCTACAGGCAGTCGGCTCTGATACCAACTTGTGAAGCCCTCGAAATTAATTGTGCACTAAACTCCACGCATCATGCACGATCAAGATCAGTGACTCACGGTATAATATTGCAACACAACTCTATGACTCAAATTTAAAAAAAATATACTACAAACCAGGGTCGCAAGACCCAAAAATACAACAAGAGTTAGGTCTGCCTACAGACATTTACAAAGGTGCCTTAAGAAGGCGAAACAAACAACGGCTCTAGACCGAAAAGGCAAGGCCTCCTGCTTGGGACCTCCTAACTACTCCAGGATGTCGAACTCCATGTAGAAATCATCAGCGATGGAACCTACATCCGGGACACTACTATCTAATAGTAGCAACGAGGAAGAACTAAAAGGGTGCAAAGGAACGATGAGTACTCATCTGAAGTACTTGCAAGACTTACAATAGATCTATACTACATGTGCATCGATATCAAAGGAATGGGGTATATCTGTGGACTATACTGTAGAAATGCCAGCACTAGAGGGGAAAGTTCTAGGCAATAGAAGGGCCACCATCTCAGAGCAATAGACGAGAGGAGAGAAGATCATCTTTCAGCAAGGGAAGAAGTATGAGTGCATATGATATCAACTTGTAATTAACACAATAATATAATACCCTAAGATCCTTGCTCGGCTCCCTGCAAGAAAAGATCCGCGGCATTCCATATTTATTGAGCAATGTATTTCATCAAGTGTCTGGTTCAAGTTGTATAAGATCGGGATACTTTGACATATCCAAGTTTCTTGTTACCGTGTAAACGGCTATTCGAATAGACTTACTTCCCTACATGGGTGCACCACATTATCCAACACACTCGATTACCTCTGGCTGGACACACTTTTCCTGGTAATGCCCGGCCTCGGATAATCAACACATCGTGGTCCTACCTAGGCTTCATAGAGAGGTCCCTACCGGTCTACATCCTAAGTGCGAAGGGGTCATGGGCCAATCATCCTAAGCACTCTGGGTCGTTGCGTGAAGTGTAGACCCAGGAACCACATCTGTCCTGGATGGCGCATGGCCAACTATGTCGCAAGGCTGAACTGGACGTCTGATAGAGCTTTCAGGAGAATGTACGACACCGAGTGCCCATAACTTATCTCACATGGTGGCTAGTGCGAAAAGGCCAGAGGACTACTCAGATAAAATATCCAAACCCATTAGTGTATTAGTAGCTCGTGGAGATGATCAATGCTCATGTCGCTCCATCTTGGGGTCTTATGACAAGGGACCAGACCCACCTCTCTCCTGGGTGGTCTCTTCCTGCCCGATCATGACACGTCAATAACTCTCGCGGGTACCCTTGGAGTCAACCCGACTTCTCAAGAGACTGTCGGGAACTCAGGTCCACCTCTACCGGGGGTGGTACCACCTATCCCTTCAATCCTGAATTAACAGTTAATGGGGAATAGTTAAAGTAGTTGTGGGTTCGTACGATCAAGGTGAATTCAGAGGAATCACCCTTGCTAGGTTTGCACCTGAGGTAAAATGTCAAGGTGAACTTGGAGGAATCACCCTCGATGGGTTCACGCTTGAGGAGCTACACGACAGAGATATCATTGGGATTGGTGGGTGAGGAATCCCCCTCGGTTAACCACACTCGATGTGCTACAGTACAAAGATAGCATCATGAGTGGGATACGAGGCATCACCCTCGGCACTCGATAGTAGCTCTGCTGAGTCGTACAACTAAGGGGGGTGCTGGTGTGTGTTTGGTCTCTACACCTCGATCACATGGATCGTATCACCGGTAGTAGAGCAGGGCAACATTGACAAGGGTGTGGGGCCTCTCATGATGGGTCACTAAGAAGCCTAAACAAAGCATATAGGACAACAGGTAAATTATCGGCAACAGGTTACAAAATTAGGCTACGCATCTCAATAGGAGCTATTGAATACAGTGGCAAAATCAAATGCATGCACGGGAGAGAAAGAATGGGCGATATAGGAATGATCAAGGGGTTTTTGCTTGCCTGAAAGCTCTGCTGCAAGTGGCTGAACGTCTGTGGCATAGTCGTACTTAGTGGCATCAGCATCGGTCTCGGGGTCTACCGAAGAAGAACAGGGGAAGAAACAGTAAATATAAAGAACACAGATGTAGCACGATGCATGACATGGTAGTATGCAATGCTAGGGTAGACCTAATGCAGTTCTAAGTGTTATAGACAGAGCAGTTCTAAGTGTTATAAACAGTAAATATTTTCCCGGCTCTCGGCATTTATCAGTTAGACGATCCGGAGGGGAAGGTTCCCTGTTTGCAGTGTTGGGGCCATGTGATAGGTATGTGCATGGCATATTCGGATTCGTCTTATTTTTCTGGACATATTTTTATATAAATTATTTTCTTCCGAGTTACGGTTGAATTTATATATTTTTTCAAATTTAAAAAAAATCTGGAAATCTCTGGATTATTTTAATACTAAAAATCATTAAATATAAATTGCTAGATACACCCCGAAAGTGTACCCAACAAAGGGTATAGTCGGGCTGACAGTGGGGTCTAGTGGGCGACTCAGCATAGTCAACAGTCACTTGTTGATTGGTCAAACCTAGGTAGTGGGACCTAGGTGTCGTTGACAGGGGCTTTTAACAAAATTAATTAGGATAATTACTACGGGGTCCCATCTGTCAGGGAAAAGTTAGTTTTAGTTAGTTAATTTATTTTTGTTAGCCACTAATTAAAACGGCAGGGCCCACATGTCAGTGGCACAGCCAACAGAGGAAACTTCATCCGGGGACACGCACCAATAGAGAAGCACAGGGCGGCGGCGAGTGGGCGGCACGGGCACGTGGCAGAGGCGGGGCGTGGCCGGCGACCGGGCTACGCGGGTGGAGCGCCACGGTAGGGCGGCCAGGGAGCGGCAGCGGCGGCAAAAAGTGGTGGCGGCGGCTGAGGGAGTCCTGGACTAAGGGGTCCTTGGACAGCCGGACCATTAACATGGGCTAGACTATTGGGCTATGAAGATACAAGATAGAAGACTTCTTCCCATGTCCGGATGGGACTCTCCTTGGCGTGGAAGGCAAGCTTGACGATTCGGATATGTAGATTCCTTTCTTTGTAACCGACTTTGTGTAACCCTAGCCCCCTCCGGTGTCTATATAAACCGGAGGGTTTAGTCTATAGAACAACAATCATAATCTCATAGGCTAGACTTCTAGGGTTTAGTCACTATGATCTCATGGTAGATCAACTCTTGTAATACTCATATTCATCAAGATCAATCAAGCAGGAAGTAGGGTATTACCTCCATAGAGAGGGCTTGAACCTGGGTAAACATTGTGTCCCCCGCCTCCTGTTACCATTAGCCTTAGACACACGGCTCGGGACCCCCTACCCGAGATCCGCCGATTTTGACACCGACATTGGTGCTTTCATTGAGAGTTCCGCTGGAACGTCGAAGATAGGCTTGATGGCTCGCCTTCTTATCAAGGACAACATCACCTCTGGAGGATCCCTGGCCTCAGGCCAAACCCTCGGCTGGGTGGCTTACTATGACCGCCCGTTCGGCCGTCAGGCCGACGATGACTTATCGGGTCATCGAAAATCGCCTCTGCGTTGGCTCAGAATACTCTGAACAGATGGATCCGACAGAGTTGTCATCTTTAAACGGACTCCTGGATCACATCGCCACCTTGGGAGTCGCTACGGACTACATTCGGATTGGGCTTAAACCCGATCAGAGAGAAATTGAATCTCCACCGATCACCCATCAGATAGCGGTAGTGGAGGAGCAACACGACAACTCTTCCTCTATATTAAGGATGAACTATGTTCGGATTTCCGAGCTCACAGAACCGGATACCCGCCCGCGGGAAGGCATGCCCCGAACTCCGAACTTAGAGTCGTACGGTGGGCCTGAAAAATTGGTTGATATCCCGGAGCCTGAACTATTAAGCTCGGAAGTTTCTCAAACTCCGGATCCCAGATTAGGTCAGGGTTCAGACTCAAATCCACCCACCCACCCAGATACACGCGATCTTAATCACATCAGACAACAGTCTCAAGAAACGGGCCATCACTTTTGGGCCAGATTCCTCCTTGTCAAAGATAGGATCAAAGACTGCCGCGATGAAGACGCAATCTCATTATTCTGCAAAAATTGCACGGACAAGGGAATCCTTAATGCCATCAACCGCCGTCGCGTATCACACTTCGCTGACTTGACAACCATAGTACAGGTGTACTGCACAATGGAAAGTGCCTGGTAAACTCAGGCGGCTTCCTCGGAGCCACCAATTCCCACTCAATCCCTCGTCCGGATAAAAAGGATGCACCCTTGTCAGTCGCCTGATCCAATAGTAAAAAAATCGAAGCCCATTACGGGGCGTGGAACCGTTCTGGAGGGATGGCTCGATAGGCCATGCAAAATACACAGAACATCGGATACCATACCAACCCACAGCCTTAGAGCATGTTGGATACTCTGGCAAGTGGCCAAGAGCTGCGAGGATCTCCTCACCATAAATACCGCAGAACAACATCCCAACGACCCTGCAGTACTGACAGTCTTCAAGAATTTCGCCTCAAACAATAGACACAAAAGGGCACTCCGCGGCCTCGCTGAAGTCTGCCAAGTCGCAGCAATAAATCCTTGGAACGACACAACCATAACTTTCAATGCCAGTGACGAACCACAATTTAGAATAGTCCGGGAACCATCCACATTGGTCCTCAGTCATCGTGGACGGCTTTCGGCTCACCAAAGTGCTCATGGGCGGCAGCAACGGACTAAACCTCATTTACGAGGAAACTCTCAACAAAATGGAAATAGACAGGAGCCGCATTGAGCAAAGTAGCATGACCTTCCGAGGAATTATTCCCAGTCGGGAGGCATGATGTGCGGGAAAAATCACATTTGATGTGGTATTCGGCAAGCCGGAGAATTATCGGTCCGAAGAGATAACCTTTCAAGTGGCCCCTTTCAACAGTGGATATCACGCCTTATTAGGGCGAGATACATTTGCAAGCTTCCAAGTTGTACCCCATTACGGGTACATGAAGCTCAAGATGCCCGGGCCCAATGGTATCATCACTCTTGCCAGCGATCCGGACATAGCACTCCGCGCCAAAAATAAAACCGCAGCCTTGGCCCTCGAGGCGTTGTCTGAAGCCCTCGGGGCCAAAGAATTAACCGCGTTGCGCTCCATGATGGATAGGGACGTCGTGATCCTCGATAAGCAACCCAAATCCACCTCCTTTAAATCAGCAGACAAAATAGTCAAATTCCAGGTCCACCCAACGGACTACACGAAGACAACATCCATCAGGGCACAGCTGGACCCCATGGTCGATGCCGCCCTGCGGGCGTTCCTATGCGAAAACTGGGACATATTCGCCTGTCACCCTTCTGATATGCCAGGGATCCCACGCAGGCTGGCCGAACACAGCCTAAACATACTAAAGGGATATAAGCCGGTCAAGCAAACATTATAGCGCTTTTCCAAACCCAAACTATAAGCCATAGGAGAGGAGCTAGCCAAGTTACTCGAGGCCGGATTCATCAGAGAGATAAAACACCCGGACTGGCTAGCAAACCTGGTGATGGTACCAAAGAAGGATAAATCCTGGCGCCTATGTGTCGATTTCAAAGACCTCAACAAGGCCTGCCCTAAGGATCCCTTTCCCCTCCCCCGCATCGATCAGATTATCGATGCTACTGTAGGACACGACTCACTGTGTTTCCTCGACGTATACTCCGGATACCATCAAATCAAGATGAAGGAGTCCGATCGGAAGTGCTTATGCTACTCTTCCATTACCTTGATGTCCCCAGTTCCAAGTGTGGCATGGTGATGTGCAGCATCCACCGGTAGCCCTCTCACGCTGCGGACCGCCGTCCAACCCCTTCCTCCGCTTCGCCCCCTCGCCGTCCGTGCTCCTCCGGTCCCGCGCCGCGGAGACGCCTCCCCTGGCTCCCATCGGCGTGCGCGGCAAGGATGACGACCCCATCTCATACCCGGAGCCCCGTAACAGAAGATTGATATAGGGTCCATGAGTGCGTTTGCGACGGGCGCTCTGGCGATTGGCGACGCTCCCGGCGGCGCGGGCGCCGTGGCCGCCCGGACGCCCCCTCCGCCTTCCCCGCCCTCGAGCCCTGCCCTCCCGCCGGCGTCCGCCCCCCTCCCTCGCCGCCCCCTTCCGGCTCGCCGCGGCTGCTGTGGGCTGACATCGCCGAGGCCGATGACTTGGCGGCCGGCCGTCCCGTCGTTTGCCGGGATCGAGTCCCCCCCAAGGCGCCGCCACGGCCGCCGCCTGTCCTCGCCGGTGGCCCTTCTCCCAGGGGTGGGGGATCAGCCGCCCGCGGGTCGGGCCGGCGCCGGCATCTCCCCCCGGCTCGGGTGCCGCAAGCCTCGGCCTTTGGGGCTGGGCTCCCCCCAGCGGCGTTGCGCTGGCAGCTGGGGTGTTGCCGGCCGCGTCGACCGGGGCCCGGCGCTTGCCTCCTGGAAGCCCACGCCCGCCGTCGGCCTCCCCTCTGCTCCGTCGTCGCCTGCACCGGCTGGCCCGACCCCGGCGTCCCCGCCCGCGCTCGCTCCGGTCGCTCCTTGCCGGAACCCCTTCCGCCCCTTCCTCCCCTCCGGTCGGCACGCCGGTCCCCATCCCCACGGCCGGTCCTCCGGCCCGCCTCCCCCTCGCCGCCCCCGTACGCCCCCGCCGGCGGCCACCGCGGTGGTGCTCGGGGAAACCCTAGCGCCCCGCTTGGTCACCCCGGGGCGGACGTTTCGGGCCGCGTTGCTTTTGGGCCGGCCCACAAACCGGGTTCCTGGGCCCCCTCTCGGGACGGCAACAGTGGGTGCGGCCCATGGGCGACCGGCCTCGGTGACCTGGGTGGGTCGACTTGGCAGGCCGGATGGGCCCCCACTGGCCCAATCTCGCCCCATGGCGACGGCCGGCCCACCGCGTCGGTCCATTTGGCCGCCGGTAGGGTTCCCTCGCCCCCCACTCCTTCCCACCCCCGCGCCGCCGGCTCCCAGCCCCGTCCCCTCGGCCACGGCCGCCCCGCCTCGACTCCTCCTCGCCGGCGCCACCGGCCCTTCCCCGTCCCCCTCCGCGCCACCCATGCCTCGGGAATGGGGGGACGATGCGGGGCGCCCCAAGCGCCGGGCGGACGACCGCCGCGATCCCCCACGCCCCTCCCCCGACGGCCGCCGGCGCGAGGAAGACCTGCGGCAGCAGCTTTCTTCCCGGCCGGCGCGGCCCTCTCCGGCGCGCGAGACCCGCCTCTCCCCCTCCCGCACCTCGCGCCGCTCCCCGGCCCGCGGCGACCGCCGTTTCTGCTCGCCCTCACGCCGCTCCTCTCCGCGGGGGGAGCCCCGCGACCGGGGCCGGTCTCCGGCCCGGGAGGCTAGGCCGCCCCCTCGGCGTCGGTCCCCCTCGCTGACCCGGCGCCGGGACCGGTCCCCTTCGCCGCCCCGCCCGCTCCCATCCAACAACGACGCCGACGCTCCCCCCTCCCGCCGTTACCAGCCCCCCCGCTCCCAGGCTGCGTTTCCGCCGGCCAACGGCGGCAACGGCAACCGGGGACGCCCGGGATCCAAGAAGAAGAAGAAGAAGGGCCCGCCGCGCCCACAAGTCGCCACCTCCACCGCTACCGTAGCTCCTCCTCCGGGTACCACCGCCTCGGCCGTGGCTCAGCCGTGCTTCAACTGCGGCCTGACCGGACACTTCCAGGTGGCGTGCCCCAACCCACCGACGTGCTACCTTTGCAAGGATACCGGGCACCCCGCGATTCTCTGTCCGGACCGCCCGGTGTCGGAGGAGCTCATGATGTATGGGCACGGCATCGAGGACTTGGCCTTCTTCCACATCGAGGTGCCCGAGCTCGCCCCGCCTTCCCCCTCGCTGCTGGCTTTGGTGACGGTTGTGGGCGAGGCCATCGCCACCCCGGAGTTAATTGAGGCTGAGCTCAACCACTTGTGCAGATGCACGTGGGACTGGCAGGTGACCCCCACGGCTCCCAGCTCCTTCTCAGTGGTCTTCCCTGACGCGATGAGCATGGGCTTCTGCACGCGCAGCAACAACATCACCCTGGCTCTCAACGACATCGTGGTGAACATCTCTGAGCCGCAGTGGGATCCCAGAGCCGTCGCTACCCTGGACACGGCTTGGCTCCTCATCTCCGGCCTCCCTGATGTTGCCCGTTCCGAGCGGGTCATCCGCAGTATGTCCAAGATCCTGGGCAGGGTGGTGGTGGTGGACGAGCTCTCCCTGCACAAGGAGGAGGAGGTCCGGGTTAAGGTGAAATGCCTGGACTCCTCCAAGCTCCACGTCATGATCCGTGTCTTCTTCAACGATGACGGCTACGACCTCAAGATCCGCCCCGAGCCTCCGTCCCACGCCAGCCGCCCCCGCCTCTCTGCTGGCGGCCTCTTGGGGGGAGGGCCCTGCTGATGCTGACGACTCTCACCACCGCCGCTCGCGCTCCTCCCGCTTCGACGACCCGGCCGAGGATGAGGATGAGTCGGAGCACTCTCGCTCCCCGTCTCGGGACCCCCCCAACCCTCCTGCGGGTCGGGGCGGGTCGGGGGCGGGGCGTACCCGGGTGTCGGCCACCGATCTCGCGGTGGCCCTCCGCCTGGCCACCCCTCTGGTTCCCTCCCCGTCTTCGTCGGCGTCGACCGGCGTCATCTCCAGCGTGAGTCTCCTCGTCGCCCCTCCATCGTCACCCGGCTCCCCCGATGCCGCCTCTGCCCGCCGCCTCACGCCACCAGGGGCTGCGCCCACGCCCTCCGACGACTCACCTTCCCCGGTGTCTTCCGGGGTTGGTGGTGTTGAGGAGCCCATCGCCCTTGCCCCGTCTGCCCCATCTCCTCCACCCTCGGGGGCCGCGGTTGGGGCGGCACTGGGGTCGGCCGATCCTCACCCCGCGGCGGTGCCGTCCAGCTCCCACCTCGCCTCGCCGGCCTCTCCTGACGCCTCGGTGGCAGTGGACGTCTCCTCCCCGGCCTCCGTGCACCCCCCCTCCGACGGTGGCGTACGCCAGGAGGCCCCGCTCCACCTCGACGCCGGTGAAGTCCTCTCGCCGCAGCGCCCGCCTGGAGGCGTCGCGGCCGGGCGACTCTCCTGCGCCTTCCGTCGTCGAGCGGGCGGAGCTCCGCGCCGCGGTCCAGAACCTCGAGTCAGGTGTGGATCCCGCCCCTCCCAGTTCTTCTTGTTGCTCCTTTTCTGCTCGAGGCCGCCCCCCTCGGCCACCTCGCTAAGGTGGCCAATGACTCGGCCATTGTCTTCAGGGGGGAGGTCGGTCCCCCATTAGAACAGATCGCGGCCATTAGGGCCCGGGAGATCCTCGACGGCAGGCTGGCTGAGACTCGTGCCCGCCTGCTGTGGCCCCCGGCTCCGGCTCCTCCGGTGGCCGACGGATTATCCGTGGACGCACTCGGTCTCGCACGACCGCCCTTCGCGCGCAAAGCGCCTCTCGTGTTCTGGGGTCAAGCAGCCCCCCGATGGGGGTTTAGATGCGGGCCCTTTTCTGGAACCTCCGCGGCTTCGGCCATGATGGTCGTCGCCGCCAGCTCATCGAGTACATCTGGGATGAACATATTGACATTGTGGCCATCCAAGAAACCCTCCGCTCTGAGTTCACCCTGCAGGAACTTGAACATCTGAGCCCCCACCTCTTCGCGTGGCACTGGCTCCCTTCTAGTGGGACCTCAGGCCACTCGGGTGGCATCCTCTTAGGGGTTAAGGATACCACATTTGAGGTGGGAGGCATGGATAGAGGGGAATTTTTCGTTAGTATGGAGATCTTCGAGCGGGCCCTGAACTTCAAATGGGAGGTCATTGTTGTCTACGGACCGGCGGACCACCGCCGCTCCCCGGCGTTCCTTGACGAGCTGCAGCTGAAGATCTCTAACTCTCCCCTCCCAGTTTTAGTGGGGGGTGACTTCAATCTCATCCGATCCCCGGATGAGAAGAATAATTCCCGGATTAATTTCCCCCGGATGCAATTATTCAACGATTGGATCGTGGAGCTGGGGCTCCGTGAGCTTGACCGGTCAGGTGCCAGATTCACTTGGACCAACCGGCAAGCTGTACCGACACAATCCATGCTGGATCGTGTCCTAGTTTCCCCGGAGTGGGAATTGCGATGCCCCTTGGCATCGCTCCGGGCGGTCACCCGGATAGGCTCCGATCATGTCCCCCTTCTCCTCTCCACCGCCGATGAGCGCCCCCTCCTCGCCGCGGTTCCGGTTTGAGCTCTTCTGGCTCAACCAGACCGGCTTCTGGGAGGCCGTCGTCGCCCGCTGGATTTTCTCTAGGTCGGCACCCCATCGCTCCATGTCCGCGGTCGATTCATGGCACTTTTGTGCCAAGCTAGCCCGCCAGTTCATGAAGGGTTGGGGGGCTAATCTTGGCCGGGACCTTAGAGAGCGCAAGAAGTCCATCCTGATTGCTATTCAAACCCTGGATGCTCGCGCGGACTCGACCGGGCTCTCCTTGGACGAGTGGCTGATTCGTTACGACCTGGAGGACCAGCTCTCCACCATCTACACGGATGAGGAGGCGTACTGGCGCTTGCGTGGAAGAGAATGAAGCTATGCTTGCACGTTTTACGGGTGGATTAAATAGAGAGATTCAGACCATTCTAGAGTATAAGGAGTATACTAATATCACTCGTTTATTCCATCTTGCTTGTAGAGCTGAACGTGAAGTGCAGGATCGACAAGCAATGGCGCACACTAACTTTTCTGCAGGTCGACCTTCCTCATGGACACCGCGTGCATCTTCTACTTCCACTACACCAGCACCTCCATCAGGTGCCACCTCCAGCCGTGATACAAGAAAGCAGGCACAACCACCACTATCTGCCAAGAGCGCACCTGCCGGACCTACACAGAGCTCTTCTTCTTCCATGGCATCAACAGGGTACACAAGTGATATTATTTGTCGTCGTTGTAAAGGAAGAGGTCATTATGCGCGAGAATGCAAATCTCAGCGTGTGATGATTGCTACTGAGGATGGTGGGTATGAGTCCGCTAGTGACTATGATGAGGAGACTTTGGCTCTTATTACACGTGAAGAACATGGTGGAGATGATTCTGATCACGAGACGCGATACATGGCTCCTGAAGACGCTGACAGGTATGAATGTTTAGTTGCTCAACGTGTTTTGAGTGTGCAGGTCACACAAGCTGAGCAAAATCAGAGGCACAATTTGTTCCATACCAAGGGAGTTGTGAAGGAACGTTCTGTGCGCGTCATCATAGACGGAGGGAGTTGTAACAACTTGGCTAGCATGGAGATGGTGGAGAAGCTTTCTCTCACCACAAGACCACATCCACATCCTTACTACATCCAATGGTTCAACAACAGCGGCAAGGTTAAGGTAACACGTATTGTTCGCGTGCATTTTAGTATCTCTACATATGCTGATTATGTTGATTGTGATGTGGTACCTATGCAAGCATGTTCCTTATTACTTGGTAGACCATGGCAATTTGATAAAAAATTTGTACACCATGGTAGAAACAATCAATATACTCTTGTTCATAAGGATAAAAATATTACTTTGCTTCCTATGACTCCTGATTCCATTTTGAAAGATGATATTAATAGAGCTAATAAAGCAAAACAGGAGAAGAATAAGAGTGAAAAATCAGATTGTGGCAAAAGAATTTGAGCAACAAATGAAGCCTAATAATAAATCATCTAGTGTTGCTTCTGAAATTAAATTGAAAAGTGCATGTTTATTTGCCACCAAATCTAATATTGATGAGCTAGATTTCAGCAAATCTGTTTGCTATGCTTTTGTGTGCAAAGAGGCATTATTTTCATTCGAGGACGTGCCTTCCTCTTTGCCTCCTGCTGTCGCTAACATTTTGCAGGAGTTCGCTGACGTCTTTCCACAAGACGTGCCACCGAGATTACCGCCTATTCGAGGGATTGAGCATCAGATTGACTTAATACCCGGTGCTTCACTGCCGAACCGTGCACCATACCGTACCAATCCAGAGGAGACAAAAGAGATTATGCGTCAAGTACAAGAGCTTCTCGACAAAGGTTATATACGCGAATCCCTTAGTCCTTGTGCTGTTCCTACTATTCTAGTGCCGAAAAAGGATGGTACATCACGTATGTGTGTTTATTGTAGAGGCATTAATAATATTATTATTCGTTATCGTCATCCTATTCCTAGGCTAGATGATATGCTTGATGAATTGAGTGGCTCTACAATATTCTCCAAAGTTGATTTGCATAGTGGATACCATCAAATTCGTATGAAATTGGGAGATGAATGGAAAACAACATTTAAAACTAAGTTTGGATTATATGAGTGGTTAGTCATGCCTTTTGGGTTAACTAATGCACCTAGTACTTTCATGAGATTAATGAACGAAGTTTTACGTGCTTTCATTGGACGATTTGTGGTAGTTTACTTTGATGACATATTGATTTATAGCAGATCTTTGGAAGAGCATTTGGAACATTTACGTGTTGTTTTTATTGCTCTACGTGATGCACGTTTGTTTGGTAACCTTGGGAAGTGCACCTTTTGCACCGACCGAGTATCTTTTCTTAGCTATGTTGTTACTCCACAGGGAATTGAAGTTGATAAAGCCAATATTGAAGCTATTGAGAGTTGGCCACAGCCCAAAACGGTCACACAAGTGAGGAGTTTTCTTGGCCTCACTGGATTCTATAGGCGTTTTGTGAGAGATTTCAGCACCATTGCTGCACCTCTCAATGAGCTTACAAAGAAAGATGTGCCTTTTCTTTGGGGTACTGCACAGGAAGAAGCCTTCACGGTATTGAAAGATAAGTTAACACATGCTCCTTTACTCCAACTTCCTGATTTTAATAAGACTTTTGAGCTTGAATGTGATGCTAGTGGAATTGGATTAGGAGGTGTGTTATTACAAGATGGCAAACCTGTTGCATAATTTTCTGAAAAATTGAGTGGGCCTAGTCTGAATTATTCTACTTATGATAAGGAATTATATGCTCTTGTTCGGACTTTAGAAACATGGCAACATTATTTATGGCCCAAAGAATTTGTTATACATTCTGATCATGAATCTTTGAAACATATTAAAAGTCAAGCTAAACTGGATCGTAGACATGCTAAATGGGTTGAATTCATTGAGACTTTCCCTTATGTCATTAAACACAAGAAGGGAAAAGAAAATGTTATTGCTGATGCATTGTCTCGTCGCTATACTATGCTTTCACAACTTGACTTCAAAATATTTGGTTTGGAGACCATCAAAGATCAATATGTGCATGATGCTGATTTTAAAGATGTAATGCAAAATTGTAAAGAAGGAAGAATGTGGAACAAGTTTGTCGTTAACGATGGATTTGTGTTTCGTGCTAACAAGCTATGCATTCCAGCTAGCTCGGTTCATCTTTTGTTGTTGCAGGAGGCGCATGGAGGAGGATTAATGGGACACTTTGGCGTGAAGAAGACGGAGGACGTACTTGCTACACATTTCTTTTGGCCAAAGACGAGACGGGATGTTGAGCGTTTTATTGCTCGCTGCACTACATGTCAAAAAGCTAAGTCACGACTCAATCCTCATGGTTTATATATGCCTTTGCCTGTACCTAGTGTCCCTTGGGAGGATATATCTATGGACTTTGTTTTAGGTTTACCTCGAACAAAGAAGGGGAGGGATAGCATATTTGTTGTCGTGGATAGATTCTCGAAAATGGCACACTTTATACCATGTCATAAAAGCGATGATGCTGTTAATGTTGCTGATTTGTTCTTTCGTGAAATTATTCGCTTGCATGGTGTGCCAAATACTATTGTTTCAGATCGTGATACTAAAATTTTTAGCCACTTTTGGAGATGTTTATGGGCTAAGTTGGGGACTAAGCTGCTTTTTAGTACTACTTGTCACCCCCAAACTGATGGACAAACTGAAGTAGTCAATGGAACTTTGTCTACTATGCTTAGAGCTGTTTTGAAGAATAATAAGAAAATGTGGGAGGAATGCTTGCCTCATATTGAATTTGCTTATAATCGTTCATTGCATTCTACTACTAAGATGTGCCCTTTTGAAGTTGTGTATGGTTTCCTACCTCGTGCGCCTATTGATTTGTTGCCTCTTCCATCTTTGGAGAAGGTTAATTTTGATGCTAAACAACTTGCTGAATTGATTTTAAAAATGCATGAGTTAACTAAGGAAAACATTGAGCGTATGGATGCTAAATATAAACTTGCTGGAGATAAGGGTAGAAAACATGTTGTGTTTGCACCTGGAGATCTTGTTTGGTTACATTTGCGTAAGGATAGATTTCCTGATTTGCGCAAATCAAAGCTAATGCCACGTGCTGATGGTCCCTTTAAGGTGTTAGAGAAAATAAATGATAATGCATATAAACTTGAGCTGCCTGCAGATTATGGGGTTAGTCCCACTTTTAACATTGCAGATTTGAAGCCTTATTTGGGTGAGGAAGATGAGCTTCCGTCGAGGACGACTTCATTTCAAGAAGGGGAGGATGATGAGGACATCAATACCATTGTTACACCCACAGCCCCTACTATTACATATACTGGACCAATTACTAGAGCTCGCGCACGCCAATTAAATTATCAGGTACTTCCGTTTCTTGGTAATGATTCTAATGTTCATGAGAATATGATGCTGCCTAAATTGGATACATTTGTTTTGCTTACAAATGAAGGGCCTAGCTTGGAGAAGGATGGACATTGGAGCAAGAACAAGCATGAAGATGATGCCATGCGCAAGGGGAACAAGAACGGAGTTACAAGTGATGATTTCAGGACTTTGAAGCCACCATAATGGGTGCATGAAGCCTTGGACGAAATATACAAGATGCCACTTCATAAATTTCGTCCCAAGGCTATTCTAGGTGTTGCGTCACCTTATTATTGGGCCAGGCCCTTGTAATTTTGAAATACATAAGTATAGGCTATTTTTAGAGTCCGCATGTGTGGGGAAACAAGAGATAGGGTTGATTTCGGACCCCTCCACCAAGGGCCACGAAATTCCCCCCTCTTCCTCCATATATACAGCCCTTAGGGCACCGTTTAGACTTTGGGTTTTGTTTAGATTAAAGTTCGCCATAGCTGCAACTCCGCGTACTTCGTTTGTGTTCAACGACCAGACAAAGGCGTCACAGAACCCCACCTTGATCAATAAAGCTTTCATCTTATATTCGCAATATCCAGATTGCAATCTCAGTTTCTTGCTTGTTCTTCGTTTGCTCGCAGGAAACAGACCCTCGTGGTCAGGTTGATCGTGCTCCGGTGTGGTCAATAACCTCTCGGAGTTGGTTTAGCGATTGCTAAGGCGCGACGTCCTCGCACGTTCGTAGTCGGATCGTCAAAGTCGACTTCCACCAAAGCGAAATCCATCATCTCATCGAAAGACGGGACACCTTTGCCTCTATCAGACGGAGAAGGTAGCAGTTGACCTGCGCTTCGTCCTCCTTGCGGAGCGCACGTTGTATTTGTGGCGTAGCTCGGAAGGAGAAGGTAGCAGTCGACCTGCGCTTCGTCCTCCTTGCGGAGCGCATGTTGTATTTGTGGCGTAGCTCGGAAGGAGAAGGTAGCAGTCGACCTGCGCTTCGTCCTCCTTGCGAAGCGCATGTTGTATTTGTACTTAGGCGAACACTAGGCTGCAGCTAAGCCCCGAAGTGGAAGGCTGGCTCACCACTTGGCAGGATTTTGTTTAAACTTAGGCGAGTACTTGGACTGCAGCTAAGCCTCCGAGTGGAAGACTGGCTCACCACTTGGTAGGATTTTGTTTAAACTTAGGCGAGTACTTGGACTGCAGCTAAGCCTCCGAGTGGAAGGCTGGCTCACCACTCGGTAGGATTTTGTTTAAACTTAGGCGAAACGGATTCGCAGCTAAGCCCCCGAGTGGGAGGCTGGCTCACCACTCGGCAATGATTTTTTTTACAAACTTAGGCGAAACGGATTCGCAGCTAAGCCACCCACTGGGGGACTGCTTCATGTGGACAAAAGTAACAACAATCACTGGGAAAATTATAAAACTCTTGTCTTTGATAAATAAACTACAGAAGTACTTTTATTACAACTCATCCGAGTGAATACTTAAGTATAAAAGGGGCGGAGCAGCTCCGCGTTCCACGCTCGGGGCTCGTCAATCTGGTGCTCGACATTGTAAAGGCGGTACGCCCCATTATGGAGAACCTTGGTGATGATGAAGGGACCTTCCCAAGTAGGAGCAAGCTTGTGTGGCTTCTGCTGATCCACTCGGAGAACCAAGTCTCCCTCTTGGAAGGCTCGACTCTTCACGTTTTTGGCATGGAATCGACGCAAGTCTTGCTGATAAATGGTCGATTGGATCAAGGCCATCTCTCTTTCTTCTTCTAGAAGGTCGACTGCGTCCTGTCGGGCTTGTTCTGCTTCAGCTTCAGTGTAGAGTTCGACCCGAGGTGCGTTGTGAAGCAGGTCACTCGGCAGGACTGCTTCAGCTCCGTAGACTAAGAAGAACGGAGTTCTCCCAGTCGATCGATTAGGTGTGGTCCTTAATCCCCAAAGTACTGACGGAAGTTCGTCGACCCATGCGCCAACTGCGTGCTTGAGATCGCGCATCAGTCGGGGTTTCAGTCCTTTGAGAATTAAACCATTTGCTCATTCCGCCTGCCCATTCGACTGGGGGTGAGCAACTGAAGCATAGTCGACTCGTGTGCCCTGAGACATGCAGAAGGCTCTAAATTCCTCGGAATCGAAGTTCGACCCATTATCAGTGGTGATGCTATGGGGAACTCCGTATCTGAATACCAACTCCCTGATGAAGCTGACAGCAGTGCCGACATCAAGATTCTTGATGGGTTTAGCTTCAATCCACTTAGTGAACTTGTCGACTGCCACCATCACATGGGTGAAACAGCTTCTGCATGTTCTTAGTGGTCCAACCATATCCAATCCCCATACAGCGAAAGGCCAGACGAGTGGGATGGTCTTCAAGGCTGAGGCGGGCTTGTGTGATATATTGGAGTAAAATTGACATCCTTCGCACTTGTCGACTATCTCCTTTGCCATTTCATTTGCTCTCGGCCAGTAAAATCCCGCTCGATATGCTTTAACCACAATGGTCCGAGAAGACACATGATGGCCACAGGTCCCCGAGTGGATATCGTCAAGGATTATCTGACCTTCTTCTGGCGTTATACATTTCTGACCGACTCCAGTCGCGCTCTCTCTGTACAACTATCCCTTTATCACGGTAAAGGCTTTGGATCGGCGGACGATCTGTCGAGCCTCTTCTTCATCCTCTGGGAGCTCTTTCCTTAAGATATACGCGATGTATGGCACTGTCCAGTCGGGAGTGATGACCAATGCTTCCATGATCAGGTCGACCACTGCTGGAACTTCTACTTCAGTCGGATGTGTGACACTTTTTGGCTGCGGAGCTTCTTCGGTAAAAGGATCTTCCTGAACTGATGGAGTATGGATATGTTCCAAGAACACATCACTGGAATGGCTTCTCTCTTGGAACCTATCTTCGCCAAATCATCAGCTGCTTGATTCTTCAGTCGGGGTATATGATGGAGCCCTAACCCTTCAAATTTCTTCTCCAGCTTCCTTACCGCATTGCAGTAACCACTCATGGCTGGGCTTCTAACGTCCCACTCCTTCATCACCTGATTGACCACCATATCTGAATCGCCATAAACCATAAGGCGACGGACGCCGAGTGAAATGGCCATGCGCAACCCGTACAAAAGTGCTTCGTATTCTGCTTCATTGTTGGAGGAATCAAAGTGGATCTGGAGCACATATCTGAGCTTATCTCCTCGGGGGGAAACCAATACTACCCTAGCACCGGAACCATTCAACATCTTAGAACCGTCAAAGAACATGGTCCAGTGCTCCGAGTGAACTTGAGTCGGCAATTGTTGTTCAATCCACTCGGCGATGAAATTTGCTACTGCTTGGGACTTAATGGCTTTCTTTGCCTCAAACTTGATATCAAGGGGAAGGAGTTCAATCGCCCACTTTGCCACTCGACCAGTTGCATCTCTGTTGTGCAAAATCTCCGATAATGGGGCGTCGCTGACGACTGTAATGGAATGATCAGAGAAATAGTGAGCAACCTTCTTCGTGGTCATGTAAATCCCATATACAAGCTTCTGATAATGAGGGTATCTTTGCTTCGATGGGGTCAATACTTCGGAAAGATAATATACTGGGCGCTGAACTTTGAAGGCTTTCCCTTCTTCTCCCTGCTCGACCGTAAGTACTGTACTAACGACTTGTCATGTGGCTGCAATGTAAAGCAACAGGGGCTCTTTGCCGACTGGAGCAGCAAGCACCGACTGGGTGGAGAGCAGAGCTTTAAGTTCTGCAAACGCTGCATCAGCTTCTGGAGTCCACTCGAACTTGTCTGACTTCTTCATCAGTCGGTAAAGAGGCAATGCCTTTTCACCGAGGCGAGAGATGAATCAACTTAACGCGGCCAAGCATCCAGTAAGTTTCTGGACATCGTGCACACGCACGGGGCGTTTCATTCGGAGTATAGTGCCAACTTTTTCCGGGTTGGCGTCGATTCCTCGTTCGGAAACGAGAAAATCGAGTAACTTTCTGCCAGGAACTCCGAATGTGCACTTTGATGGATTAAGCTTGATACCATACCTCCTTGGCAAATGTTTCAGCGAGGTCAGTCAACAGGTCGGAACCCTTCCGTGATTTGACCACAATATCATCCATGTACGCTTCCACGTTCCGACTGATTTGAGTGAGCAAACACTTCTGAATCATCCTCATGAACATGGCTCCGGCATTCTTGAGGCCGAATGGCATGGTGACATAGCAGAAGCATCCAAATGGGGTGATAAAAGCTGTTTTGATCTTGTCGGGTCCATATAGACGGATCTGATGATAACCGGAATAGGCGTCTAAAAAAGACAGGCGCTCACATCCCGCAGTCGAGTCGACTATTTGGTCGATGCGGGGGAGAGGAAAATGATCTTTCGGGCAGGCCCGATTGATATGTTTGAAATCAATGCACATGAGAAGTGACTTGTCCTTCTTGGGGACCATGACAACATTGGCGAGCCACTCGGAGTGGTAAATCTCTCGGATAAACTCTGCTGCTAAGAGTCGAGCTACCTCCTCGCCAATGGCTTTTCTCTTCTGGACGGCGGACCGTCGAAGATGTTCCTTGACAGGTTTCACCTTTGAGTCGACTCGTAGACGATGCTCAGCCAACCCCCTGGGAACACCCGGCATGTCAGCAGGCTTCCATGCGAAGATGTCCCAGTTCTCACGAAGGAACTGGATGAGCGCTTCTTCCTATTTGGAGTCGAGTGTTGTTGAGATATGAGTCGGAGCAGCATTGGGGTCAGTCGGGTGGATGTGAATCGGCTTTGTCTCACCAGACGACTGAAACGCTGATTCAGTAGCAGGCTTCTTGGCTCGCAACAAATCACTCGGATCTGCAGTTTTCTGGTATTCCTGCAGCTCTACCACTGCCATCTGAGCATCAGCGATCTTTGAGCCCTTCTGAAAGCACTCTTCTGCCTTTTTCCGATTGCCAATGATGGTGATCACCCCTTTGGGACCAGACATCTTCAATTTGAGGTACACGTAACATGGTTGAGCCATGAATCGTGCATAAGTTGGCCTGCCTAAAATGGTGTGATAAGCACTCTGGAAATCCACAACTTCAAATGTTAACTTTTCTTTGCGGAAATGCTTTGAATCGCCGAAAACCACATCAAGAGCAATTTGGCCGACTGATTCAGCCTTTCTCCAGGAATGACTCCATGGAAACTCATGTTGCTGGAACTGAGTTTGGACATCGGAATGCCCATTCCCTTCAGCGTCTCCGCATACAATATGTTCAGTCCGCTGCCACCGTCCATCAGAACCTTAGTCAGTCGAGTGCCTTCGACGACTGGGTCGACCACCAAAGCTTGCCTCACAGGGGTGGCTATGTGTGTCGGATGATTAGAATGGTCGAATATGATGGCGGTCTGAGACCACTTCAGATAACTGGGTGTTGCCGGAGCAACCATATTCACTTCCCGGTTGATAACTTTCAATCGACTTTTGCTCTCAACATCAGCAAAAATCATCAGGGTGGAATTGACATGGGGGTATCCTTCATCACTGTCCTCTTTGTCCTCAATCTTGTCCGACTCCTTTTCTTTATCCTTGGGATGTTTCCCTTGAAACTGCTGGATTAAGATCCGGCACTGGCGAGTGGTATGTTTCGGGTAAATGAAGTTACCCTCTTCATCTTTCTTCGTGTGCATGTGGCATGGCAAATCCATCACGTCGTTTCCTTCTTTGTCCTTCACCTTCTTGGGGTTCCAAGATCCTTTGGGTTTCCCTTTAAACTTGCCCTGAGTCACGGCCAAGGCTTCTCCAGGAGCAGCTGGCTCGGCTTTCCGCTTCTGCTTCCGACTAGAGTTCCCTTTTTCCGACTGGCTTGGCTTGTACTTGCCACTCCGGAGTCGATCCTCTTCTTCATCATTGGCATATTTGGTGGCAATTTCCATCATTCGACTCAGAGTCATGTCTCCGGTCCGACCAAACTTCAAACTTAACTCTCTGTTCTTAACACCTTCCTTGAAGGCACAGACTGCTTGGTGATCAGATACGTTCTCCACCGTATGATGCAACGTGATCCACCTCTGGATGTAATCCCTCAGGGTTTCATTCGACTTTTGTACGCAAACATGCAACTCTGTCAGACCTGCGGGTCGTTTGCACGTTCCTTCAAATGTCCTAACAAACACTCGGGCAAGATCTTTCCAAGTGTAAATGCTGCTAGGTGCCAACTGATTCAGCCAGGCTCTGGCCGAGCCCTCCAACATAAGTGGTAAGTGTTTCATGGCCACCTCATCATTACCACCGCCAATCTGAACAGCCACTCGGTAGTCCTCAAGCCAAGTATCGGGCTTGGACTCACCAGTGAACTTACTCACCCCAGTCGCCAACCTGAAGTTGGGAGGGATCACCGCGGCTCTAATGGCTCTGCTAAAACACTCTGGTCCTGAGACATGAACTCGGCTGCTGGTGGGTGCATCTCTGTCATGGCCTTCTCGGTGAGCTCTGTTCCGGTCGACTAGACCTTGCACGATAATGGACCTCGCGTCAAAGCCTGGTTCTCTGGGGTCGACTGGAACCCTTCGCCCAACACTGTGCTGGCGTCTGTCATCTTGCTGCCGAGGGGCGTAAGACCCACCCCTTGGGGGAGGAGTGGGCACTCGACGCCGATCATCGCGATCGAATCGGTCATCATACTGATCACGTCGACCCCCACGTCCCTCACGCCGCAGAGGCGATCTTGGGCTATGGGCCGACTGGACTGTATTCGCAGCGACGAATCGACTGTGAATCCTATTACGCGACTGCGATACAGCTAAATTTTGATCTCCTGCTGCCCGGAGCAAATCTCTGATCTGCATCAAGCCTCTGCCAGCCTCTGACTGAGAGGGCTGAATTGACTCCGCTATACGGGCTGCAGCTGTCAGATTCTGAATTGGGGTTCGATATACCTGAGTCGGTGGCGGAAAGAGTTGATGTCGACTGGAGTCTGGAACTCGTTGCCGCGCGCGCTCGTCGAGTGCTCGCTGGAGGTTCTCCAGTCAAGTGCGCTCAGCCAAGTTGGCCAAACGCGCGTCCTCCAAGGCGCGAGCCTCAGGGGTTTCTCCTACGATAGGAGTATGCAGAGCATCCATGTTCCGGCGGCGAAGATCTTCTCTTTGCAACGAAGTGAGTGGCTCGGGTTGATACTCCTCGTGGACCTGAGCTGGGTCGCCTCTGCCGTCCCCTCCGTCGGTGCGGGGGAAGCCGGGAGGACTACGAGGCCCATTGACCATCATGACCTCCACCGCTGGATCACTGCTGTCGCACTCGGATGCAGTCTCTACGGAGCCAGTCGACAGATCGAACAAGCCGTAGAGAGATTCGTCGGGCTCAATCGCCGCGACTTGGGTGGTGGCCGATTGGCGAGCCACTGCGTGTCTCGGCCACCGCTGAAGCCTCGACCGACCAGAGCACTTGCGCTGGTGGGAGACAGGGAGGGAGGACGACGCAGGTGTCGACCGAAACGGGGCCGACGGTTGCCGCAGCAGGACGCCACGGACACATGCACGAAAGTCCGTCGCCCCACGGACTGGGAGCGCGTCGATGTCGAGTGGAGCCTCCTGGAGCCACGCGGAGTTGTCGGCGATGAATGTGAGCGCGCCAAGACGGATCTCGCGGCCCTCCACTAAAACTCCGCCAGAAACCATGGTGAAGGCGATTGGAACAATTGCAACTTCTCCAAAAAGTCGCTAAGACACCGGCCCCACGGTGGCCGCCAACTGTCGTGGTTCTAAGTCTAACAGTAGAATAGGGGGTAGGTATGGAGAGGCAAGATCCTAGCTATGGAGTAGTTGTATACGCAAGGGAATTACGAGTTCAGGCCCTTCTCGGAGGAAGCAACAGCCCTACGTCTCGGAGCCCTGAGGCATCCGACTGGATTATATGCGTATGAGTTACAGAGGTGCGAACCGTTCTGCCTGTGGAGGGGGTGGCTTATATAGAGTGCGCCAGGACCCCAGCCAGCCCACGTAGCGGAGGGTTCAGTGTACATAAAGGCCTGGCGTTACTGGTAACGCCTTACATAAAGCGCTATCATGGCCATAAAGACTACTTAATAGCAGACCGTTTGGGTGCAGAGTGACCCTAGGTTTCCTGGTGGTCGAGTGAGTCTTCATGGTCGAGTGTCTTCGAGTCTGTCGAGTGGAATCCTTCCAGGTCGACTGAAAGGCAATTTCTTCTAGAGATGTCCTTGGGGAAGGTACCTTGGACAGGTCCATGACCCTACCCTAGGTACATGGCTTCATCACTCTGTATGTTGGGTCATGTGACCCATGATTGTAATCCTTACTAGGTATGACTCTTCGGACCCTCTTGAATAAATTCTCTGAGTCATAGAGTTTTGTTGTGATGCCATGTTGTATTTGCACATATCGAACATATTGTGTGTATGTTATTGAAATGCTTGGTATGTGTGGGATCCAACAATCTAGTTGATTATTCTTGGTAGCCTCTCTTGTGGGGAAATGTCTCCTAGTGCTTCCACTGAGCCATGTTAGCATGCTACTGCTCTGGAACACTTAGGCTGGCCGGCATGTGTCCTTCTTCGTTCATGTGTCTATCCTTTCGAGGAAATGTCACGCATTGTTCCTTTAAGTCCTTGTAGCTTGCTACAACTTGGGTTCATACATTGATGATTGACACGTTCGTTTCTGGGTCATGTATGCTTGTCCCTATAAGATAGCGCCACCTTGGGTTTACGACTAGTCATGTCGGCTCGGGATCTCTGTCATAAGGATGCCAGCGACACTATCGTATACGTGAGCCAAAAGGCACAAACGATCGCGGGCCAGGTAAGGTGGCACCCGTGGGAATATCGTGCGTGAGGCCGCAAAGTGATATGATGTGTTACATGCTAGATCGGTGTGACTTAGGATCGGGGTCCTGACAGCTTTGGTATCAGAGCTTGACTGCCTGTAGGATTACCAAGCCAAAATGGTCGAAGTTGAGTCTAGAAATTCTTTAGTTATATAAGGAAATTGATTGTGGAAGGGAATGTAAGGCTCTATTTACTTCTTTACCTTATGCCCTTCTGATCTGAGTCAACCTCTTCTCTTCTACGGGGATTAAGAACTAGGCTTCTCATTTTTCTATCAGGATCACGTGTTACTAATCCGTAGACTTATATGATTGATGGATTTAAGCCTCAGTTCAGTTCCTACTACTTATGTGTATCATCAGTTGGTCTCGGAACCTTGATATTGTGATGTCGAGTGGTTATGCCACCATTTTGCAGGATATCTCAAGATCTTTTGAGCATTTACAGCCGTTATGTTGTCCGAGTCATCCCAGGTTTCTAAATCATCCGATGCATTTGCAAATCCCTTCTTTCCATTCTCGATGTTCCTTTGGGACAGATTAACCACACTAACCAGCGTGTTGAGGTATTATATTGCCTCGGTATATATGTTGGAGCTATTATTATGACCTAGGTGTCTTGAAGAACCACCTAGTAATCCATCCATGTTTTGTGTTCACAGTGTGATGATTCTGGTCGTCATTCTCGAAAGCATCCCGTGATGCCATTTAGTTAGTAGGCATTCTATTTATGGGTTTTTGAACCCGAGATTCACTCTACTCATTCATGTTGATAGTGTTTGAAGTTCCTTCAGGATGATTAGTAACCTTTGCGATAGTCCTCGAGGTCCGTGGTATATCATTCTTCCAATACCATGAACCATCCTTGGCAGAAGTTCTTTTGAACCGAAAGAACACAACCAGAGTGCTCTTGATGAGTTCTCGATTCTATGTTGTGACTCTGCCAGTTCTACCTTTCTGCATGGGTTATCCAGAAGAAATATGTTGAACTCGTTTGACATGCTAATCTATGCATCCACAACTCAGAAAATCGTATGTTCCTTTGAGTCGTCCCTCTTTAATTGTATTTCGGCCTTCATCTATCAGTTGATAGTCAAGAGCATGTGTGCATTCATGTTCATCGATGCCTTTTACTCTTGTGGTTCATCAAGCCATTCTATTCTGGAATGACTAGGAGAAACAAACTCTAGTACCTTATCCATTTCTAGGATTGGGTCAAAGCAGTTGTATTTCGTAAATCAAAATGTCACTCCAGCTTTTCTTCTGTTCTACCGCAGAGTATCACCCTCTTTAATAACAAGAGTATCGTGAGAATTATACACCCTCTTATGAATTCTTGATGCAGTGATACTTCTCTCCACCATTCTTAATTCCTCGGTATTTGTGTTGGTTACAACCAGAATGCCGACAAGTGAACTGTGACGTGTGACATCAATACTCCTAGCGACTCTGTTGCATGGTAGTTAATGGACAATAACCTCATCCTTAGCATGTTGATTATTGAATCATCACCCTAAGGTTGATCGTGCTACCTAGTCCATATTTATGGTGCACTCTTCGATCAATGAGTTAGGACTACGGCAATCCCTTGCTTATTTGATCATCTCGTCTTGCCTCGGAATCAAGATTGTTCTTGAACTTAATAACATATCAGTGGTTCGTGATTTTTTGATTATCTTCTCGGAAGTATCACCAAGTTGTCCCCTGACTATTATGATGAGCTTGTGATCAAGTTGGTTTCTTAAAACCACCCCTTCTCCAAGAATCTGTGTTGGATAGCCTTGAGCTGGTTAGTTAAGCTAAACAACAACTTGGAGAGTTGGAGAATAAAAGCTTTGCCTAACTTAGTTCATTCCAACGGGCTATCCCCGTGTGGTTGTATGTGTGTTGAAGAAAGATGATATCTTCATCGATTGGTCTTCGTGATCAATTGTTGGATGTATTGTCTTGTCAAAACTGTGATTCGAGTGTGGGCTATCATCAAATCAAAATCAGCACCAACGATGTTCGTAATGTTGTCTTACTTGTGGTTGATCCCTCGAGCATACACCAATACATATTTTGGTCTAACCAATGCTATCACCTTGTTCACATAATGGTGGAATTCCAGTGATACGGAAATTCCGATGAGTTGTTTTTAGCCCATCAACAACATTGTATCACCTCCATAATTCATGATGAACAACAGGCTAGTGTTGGAAACTTGTGTAAGCATTTTCTTCGTGTCCCATTCGTGAAGGATATGCTTGGATGAAAGGAGTGACTTCCTCTAATTCATGTGCACTTGGTGTAAGTTGCCACCGTGGATCCGAGAATAATTGTTTTTGCTTCCTTTGGAATCGTCCCAAGTCAGTCGTGCATGTACAAAGTATACTATGGTTTGGTAGATTAATTACCTCCACTCCGAAGGTATTCTGTAGCACACCAAGCCATTGATTGACTTATTCAAGGAGAAGAAGTTCCCTCATAAGAGCTAATCATATGACTTATGCAAGGACTTCATTATCCGCAATGATGGTTTCCCAACTTGAACTCGGTAGTGTTTTGTTGTAAGACTTCTTGGTCATGCTTGTCTTGGACAATGTGTTCACATGTACTTAGAAGAACCGGCTCATGTTTCGGAACTTCCTATCGTAGTTCGTTTCCCTCTCGTCGATTTGTGGTGCTACCTTTCACTTTTAGACCTGCTAAGTCTAGAGTACCATGTGATCAACCAGATCTGAATCTCAGGCAGATATGATGGTTGGAACATTTCCCAAGATTATAATATTGGTCCTATAAACCGGTAAAGTCAATTTTGTGGCTACCCCATCTAGCCAGAAGGCCAATTATGGTAGTATCTTGAGTCAGCAATTTAGCCACCTTCCCATGAGGATGGCATATGACTTTTTCTAGAACTTGTTCCTTATGGATTTTGTGCTTCCGAAGTCCGACCTGTACTTGATGGCCATGTTCATGTTTTTAAGCATGATCTGATATCTAGTACATCAAGGAGAACATTAGAAGTGGAGTGCTAAATGTCTCTCGGTCGATCATCCAGGTTTTGTTCCTTAGCATTGCTAAGGACAAATCTCAAAAAGTGTTGTCTTCCTTTGCATCTGCATTGCCCATGACTATTCATCTTGGTAGTATGATTTGTTGCCAGGATCCTCGCTGCGGATGCTGGTAAGACCTTGATGAATATGGAAATGCTCAAGTTCTTGATACCACGCTCAGTCACTGGGTTATATCCTCGGTAACAATCGGAATGTGCCTTCCATTGCCGAGTTGTCTCAAAACCCTAGCTCCCTTTTTAAACTGAGTATGCCATTTCTTAGAACTCCTTCAAACGATCATTTGTGAATTTCCTTAGGCTGGTATGAAGAGTTTCAATGATCTCTATATCAAAAGTAATTATTTTTGCCACTTAAGGGAATATACCTACGAGTCACCTTCCCTAAGGTGTCGTTATGGAATCATTGTAGATAACTCCTCGTTATCTTAAAACCATGCACCATCTTCTTCAGCGTGGAATTTTGCCTACCCATTCGAACCATCGTCATATGTTTCTTCCATCCATCTCTATGTGTGTTTGGTGTCTCAACTCGAGGGATGTTATTATGTCTCCTTCCATGAGTTGGCTGTGAGTTGCTCAATCTTCGAGAAGATCGATTCCTATAGAGCTCTTTTCTTCTCGTTGTCGTGTTGGTTAAAGATCTATAAAGCAAAGTGCAATCTGGATCGTGAAGATTGAGTTGGCTTTGTGTCCCCTCTGTCTTCTTACCTCACGTTTTGAATCTCGGGACGAGATTCTTGTTTAGTGGATGTGAGTTGTCACAACCCTAGCTTAGTCCTTGCCCGACTCTGCATAAGCATCCATGCATCATGTTTAAAGTTTTGAATCTTGAAATGGAGATGACCAAACCCCAGCATCAGATGAATTCAATTAGGTTCAAATTCAAATATTTTCAATGAACCCAAAATGCCCTTCAAAAATGTTCATTGTTTTTGGAAAAAGGTTAAAACCTTAACCAGAGGTCATGCACATTTTTCCAAGGCATTTATGGTCTTTGAATAAATCTTATTGTAATTGAGTTGGGGTTATAAATTCCTATAAATACTTCTATAACTCCAATCATTCTGAAAAATATTGTGGGGCTTTGGGTTAGTCCATATTGCATCCACAAATAATTTCAGAAGTAGCAAAAATGGTTTAGTATTATTACTAAATCAAAACAAAGCAAAAGAAATAGAAAACGGAAAGAAAAATAAAGGCAACAGGAAACTTACCTGGCCCAGTCTTGTAGCAACTGGCCCAACAGAAGCAGCCGAGCCCACCAGGGGCATCTTTGTCTTCAACCTCTGCCTACTGGCAGAGGCAAGGCCGAGCACGGCGCCACGACGGGCCACGCTGGCAGCTGCCTGCCTGGCTTGTCGCCCTTGGCCTCGCCACGCACCCCCCCGACTCTCCTAGTTCTCCCCCGTGCTCATCCCCTCCTCTGCTGCCCTCTCCCTCTCGCGCCCGAGCGCTGCCGTCGCTACCGCCGCAAAAGCACCGCGCCCACCGCCGACCCCATGCCTCGTGGTCGTGTCCTCTAGCTCCGCATTGATGCCGTGAAGCTCCAAGCCGAAGAACACGACCTCGGATGCCTGGCATCGTCGCCCTCGAGCTCGTCATCGCCGCATCTGGCCGCCGGAGGTCGTCATAGATATGTGCGCTGGAGGTCATCCCCGAGCCCGCTATTTTGCTCTGCATGTGCGCCGTGAGCTCCACTCTGTTTCCCCTCTGCCCCTTGCTCTAGTTTGTGCAACAACTACTGTCTGTGAGCTCCCGCGCCGCCGTCCGCCATTGTCGTTGCACGCATAGCCCCAAGCTCCCGCGCCGTCGTCTGCCATTGTCGTTGCACGCATATCCCCGAGCTCCTTCGCTCGTAGACATGCCCTTGGTGTGTTCCAGGTGATCCCAGGAACCCGTAAAGCCCCTCGGCCGCTCTCGCTGTGCCCTGTAGCGCTACCTGCCTCGAACCCGAGCTTGCCCGAGGTCTGGCCGCCGCCTGAGCTCGCCACCGCAACCGCTAGAGACCACCTCGGCACCTGCCGCAGCCACCCCTCAATGTGTCACGTCGCGCTAAGCACGTAGAGCCCCTTCGCCGTCCATTTGGTCGCCGGAGGACGAAACCCGAGCATAGCCGCGTCTCTGTACGTCGGCGGCGGCCTAGCTCCGGTTAAACACCGGTTAACCACTAACCTAATGACCACTAGGTCACTGACTAGTGGGCCCAGGGCTCTGCTAACCTCGGTTTAGTTAAGTTTTAACACTAATTAACATTGTTAATAGAATGGGTCACTGACCAGTGGGTTCCTATTGCTGCGCGAAGTTGATCCACACAACACCACAGATTCCTCACTTTCGTGGAGGTAAACCGACCATTTTTCAATGCAAAACGGCAAAGATCAGCCAAACCCTAGGGTTGCTAGGGCTGGGCAGAAGCTACGAGCTAGGTGCTGGAAAGAAAAGAACCTAGGAGAAAAAGTAACGTAAGGTTGCAAAAGGATCGATTGGTTGTTTTACCAATCGGCCAAGTACCCCATATATATATAAGGGCACGCCCTGGTCTTTGGCTGAATCGGAGTAGGACTCCTTTTGCACGTACAGAAGGTAATCCCTGTTTTGCTTCCTCTGCAAGCAGGTCAAATATAATATTCCTAATCCCTAATTAGCCCGGCCAGCACCCAAAACACATGGGACAGCAGCCCAGCCCTATACTAGTATGTACTAGCCTATATTTGGGCTTGCTACAGCCGAACAACTACCTCATCTAGAACCTTTTCTATCTCAAATATTCTCCAGACCAGATTTCTTCCTTGCCCCTCTGCTGTCTAAGCAAGAACTCCATCATGGAAGTATTACCGTATTTATCCTCTGCGATGAACATATTTCTGATCTGCACTTTTAGCTGAACTCCGATTCCAGCAGCTATCAAATCTGTAAAACTGGCAAGCCAAATTTCATCATTAACACATGCCCCCCTGTTTTTGGTATGATTGCATCTACCAAAAACACTATAGTGATACCTTTGGATGATGTCAATTGCTTCATCAGTCATATCATTGCTCAGGGCGATGTCCAAATAACACATCGGCCATATTTTGCTTAGGACGATATCTTAAATAATATCTGCTGTCATGCCATCAAGCCTCCTGCCACATACTAGGATAATATTTCTTTAAATACTTTCCATTGAGAGCTTTAGGCAATCTCTCCCCCTGCAAAGATTTTACAAAATATGAATTCCCAGGAACTATTTCAACAACTCTATATGGGCCTTCCCAACTCGGCGACCACTTGCCGAATTTATTGTTCCTAGTTCCAACAGGCAAAATTGTTTTCCACACCAAGTCTCCTATTTGAAACGATTTTTCCCTCACCCTTTTGTTATAAACCTTAGCTACTCTTAACTTTTCTTTTTCAATTTCCTGTAAGGCTCTTAATCTTTCTTCTGGAACATCATCAATTCTGTCCAGCATCAAATTATTATAGTCTACAACCAACAAATCATTTTGTCTGGCTACTCTAAGAGCTTGCAAATTAACTTCTACAGGTAACACTGCTTCCTGTCCATACACTAACTCATATGGTGTCACTTGAGTTGCTCCATGCTTAGATATCCGATGAGCCCATAAAGCCTCTGAAAGCACTTCATGCCACTTTCTTGGATGCTCCTTAATTTTCTTTTTTATAAGCTTAATTAAAGTTTTATTGCTAGACTCGGTCTGTCCGTTAGCTTGAGCATAATAAGGCGACGAATTTAACAATTTAATTCTAAAAGATTCGGCAAACTCATGAAATTGATGAGACATAAAAGAAGAACCTTGATCAGTAGTCAAAGTTTGAGGAATATCGAATCTGCAAATAATATGCTCCAAAACAAAATTAATCACTTCCTTATGGGTCATATTTCTTAAAGGAATTGCTTCAGTCCATTTGGTAAAATAATCTGTAGCTACTAGGACAAAGCGATAACCTTTAGATGAAGCAGGATATATTTGACCAATAAAATCTAAACCCCATCCTCTAAACGTCCATGGCTTAATAATGGGATGCATCATAGCTGCAGGTGCCAATTGGACATTTCCAAATTTCTGGCATTCTTCACACCCTTTATAATAGTGAAAACAGCCCCCTAACATCGTCGGCCAATAAAAACCTGCTCTTTTCAATAACCATTGCATCTTATGAGCCGACTGATGTGTTCCGCATAGCCCTTCATGTACTTCACCCATAGCTACTCTTGACTGATCAGGACCTAAGCACTTTAAAAGTAATCCATCTATCGTTCGGCGGTGCAACTTACTATCTAGCAAAGTATATTTTAAAGCTTGTCGCCGAATTTTTCTACCTCTTGTTTGCCCAGGATCCTTTAGCTGATTAATCAGAGGAGTTCTCCAATCACCTGGTTCTAAATTAGCTGCTGATTCGGTTATTTGTGACTCCTGCACCGAATCTTCTTTGCCATGTACTATTTATTGTTGGATTGAACAAGAACCTGCTGCATCCTTTAGCAAATTAATAGCCAACAGATCAGCATTACTATTAACATCATCTAGCATCGGTTTCTCTAATATGGAAAACTTTCCCCTACTGATTTGGTATCCGGATGCTTGCTGCGCTAAGAAATTAGCTCTAGAATTCTCTTCCCTAGGTATATGACTG
The DNA here is from genome assembly GCF_018294505.1 of Triticum aestivum. Taxonomy (NCBI): domain Eukaryota; kingdom Viridiplantae; phylum Streptophyta; class Magnoliopsida; order Poales; family Poaceae; genus Triticum; species Triticum aestivum. Next base: position 381,991,094 of record NC_057798.1, read on the forward strand.
ATAGTGAAAGTATTCAGAGACTTAATTATATCTAAACATCGGTCTAAATAGCTTTAATAGTCCATCAAAACATTGAAATTCACCACCAATTTTCCGGACTACCAGAAGTGAATCTCCAAAAGCCTCTATATCCTTTACACCCATATCTACTAAATTTTGTAAACCAAACAACAAAGCTTCATATTCAGCTTGGTTATTTGTACAAGGATATTCCAAACGGACCGATGTTTCATAAACGACATTGTTTGGTGAAATTAAAACATTATCAATGCCTTGTCCCTCCCTACAAACCGATCCATGAAAATAAAACTTCCACGGGCACACACTAACATAATTAATATCTTCATCATCCTTAATCCTATGATCAACAATAAAATCAGCGATGACTTGACCTTTTGTAGCACGCAACGATTCATATGCCAAGTCATATTCTATTAGTGCATAAGCCCATTTTCCAATCCTACCACTAAGAATCGGCTGACGCAGCACATATTTAATCACGTCGGCTTGGCAAGCTACTACACATGTACTATAAAGTAAATATGGCCGAAATTTTGTACATGCATAATATAAAGATAAACATATTTTTTCAATAAACACGTACCGACTCTCAGCGTCAAGCAAGCGGCGGCTCAAGTATGCAATGATGTACTCCTTCCCGCTGTTCTCTTGTGCTAAAACTGCGCCGATCACCTTGTCTTGTGCGGCAATGTATAACCTGAACGACACACCAGACTTGGGTGCTCGAAGCACCGGAGGACTTGACAAATACTATTTTATATTATTAAAAGCCTCTCGCTATTCTGCCCCCAAGTGAATTCGGCTTCATGTTTTAACCGAAGTAAAGGAACAAACGATTCAATTTTTCCCGCAAGGTTAGATATGAATTGTCTCAAGTAATTAATTTTTCCTAATAATTTCTGCACATCCCTTTTACATGTGGGCTCCTCCAATTTTCTGATTGCCTCTACCTTCTTAGGATCAATCTCTATGCCATGCTCATGAATTATAAAACCTAAGAACTTACCAGCCGATACACCGAAAACACATTTGAGTGGATTCATTTTCAGCCCATACCAACGCATTCTTTCAAAAGCTAATCGCAAATCGGCTAAATGATGATCAAACCCATCCGATTTAACAACTACATCATCAATACATATTTCTAATACGATGCCTAGAGGATCATGAAAGATCAGATTCATAGCACGATGATATGTAGCTCCGGCATTCTTCAATCCAAAAGTCATAATAGTCCACTCAAATAAACCAACAAAACCAGGGCATCGAAAAGCAGTCTTAAACATATCTTCTTCGGCCATAAATATCTGATTATAACCAGCATTACCATCTAAAAAACTGATTACTTTATGTCCAAAAGCATCGTTAATCAACATGTCGGCTATAGGCATAGGATATTCATCTTTAGGGGTAGCCTTATTCAAATCCCTAAAATCAATACATACTCTAATCTTATTAGTATTTTCTTTTCAACAGGAACAATATTAGAAATCCATTCCGCATATCTACACGGCTGAATAAACCGAGCTTTTAACAATTGACCGATTTCATCTTTGATGCGGTCATATATACTAGGATTGAATCGCCTAAGGGGCTGTTTATGCGGCCTAAAACCAGATTTAATAGGCAATCTGTGTTCAACTAAGTCCCTACTCAAACCGGGCATCGCAGTATAATTCCAAGCAAAGCAATCAACAAATTCCCTAAGGAATGCACATACCTTTCCTCTCTGATCGGCCCCCATATTAGCATTAATAAATGTAGGTCTAGGGACACTTCCATCACCAATATCAACTTCCTCAAGTGGGTCAGCCAATGAGAATCCTTGTCCAAGCTTCTCCATGTCATCGAAATCCTCAGTAGCTTCATGCATATCGTTCTTTCCTGAACGATACTCCTCAACACGCCTTTGCATCCATTTAACACTATCTTCCTTATTCATTGTTCACAAGGATAAGTCATTAAGCCGAGCTACACTAGCCGGCTGTGCATGTACAGGAACAAAACCATCTCTGCCAATACTAATATAATCATAATCTGATAAATCTCTACCCGTCAAGCATGACATCTCACAGTGTTGCCAATCAACCGGAGCCTCAGCCAAAGCAATGCAGGCCGAATTATCCGCCTCAACCACTTCAACATCATCATCAACCCACTGAATCAAACATTGCTGTAGAGTAGAAGGGATGCAACAATTTGCATGGATCCAATCGCGCCCCAAAAGAATATTATATCGGCCTTTGACATCAACAACAAAGAAAGCAGTCGGCAATGTTTTGCTACCAACCGTGAGCTCCATAGAAATAACACCCTTAGCTTCAGACAAGTATCCTGAAAACCCACTAAGTCCCATATTGGTTTTCATCAGTTCTTCCTCTTTTCGGCCCAACTTAGAAAAACCCGAAAAAGGCATGATATTAACACCGGCACCGCCGTCAACAAGCATGCGACCAATAGGTTTACCATCAATGTGACCCTTGATAAACAAAGGCTTTAGGTGTTGTCCATGCTTCTTTGGTTTCTCAAATATAACACTTTTTGGGCCAAGAACAAGTTCTGCAACTTCGGCCTCTTCAGCCTTAGGCGCACGAAATTCAGCAGGCAGCTCAAATACCATATCAATGTCCATATCCGCAGGCATATCCTGTTTATCCTTAGAGTTTCCATCCATAACCATGTCATTAGCACTATTGCATTCCTCCCTTGCGATGCGCTTCTCTTTCCAAGTCATATTCGAGGGCACCATTGGTTTATCTTTATTGAACCACTCGTCGCGCTTCTTCTCAGCTAGTTCCTCTCTAATTTCCAATGCCCGCAGCCGCTGCACCCTTCTTTTCTGAGTATGTATGAGCCCTGTCGGGCACCATCGAAGCTTCGGTTTAGTTCCTGGTGCCACTGACCTAATTCTGCTGCCCCCCGAGTTCCTTGGTCTGTACTGATGTGCTGCTGCTTGGGGAGCAAACATTCTGTCTTTGGCTAAAACAATTATGTATTGATCAGTTGTGCTAGTGGTCCCATCTTTCTGCATATTGGGCCCCAAATCAGCATGTGAGTTGCTTTCTTTTGCTGGAATTTCCTCTTGCTGCGATGTATAATGCCCCTGCTGCTGCAATGCACCATTACTAATCATTTCTGAACCTGGAACTCTTTTCTGAACTGAACCAAATTTGAAACCTCTAATCATGATTGTTTCTGGATCAGGGGCAACACCTGCAGCTGATTTGAGCTTACCATTATCAACATTATGAGCAGCACGCAACCCAGGTTGGTTCGTAATAGCACAACCAGACTTAAATACATCATGTACAACTGATTTTTTTACATCACCCTTAGATCTGACCGGTACCCATGCAAACTTTTGGCCACCTATGTGAACCTTGCCATCCGCATTGTGTCTAGGCAATCTGCTCTACGCAAATCTTTTGCTGGATGAGCTATCTTCAGCCCCTTTGTGTGAACCATCTTTACCTCGAACCATAACAACATCACGTGATCTTGCTTCATGATTAAATCGAGCCCTTTTCTCGTGCATGTTTGGTCTGAACATAGGCCTAGGCGGGATCCATCCTGGTTGAAAATATCCTGCTGGCCCTATAGGATATGGCGCCCAAGGATTAGAACCCCATGGAGGAATTTGCGGATACATAGGAGGTGCACAACCCCAATATGTTGGCTCTATTGCGAAATATGGCTGCTGGTCATATGAATTTTTCTGCCATTGCTCATGACCGGCAGGTCCAGAAGGAGATCTAGGACGCTTATTACCTCCAAGCCGGTTAAACACATTGGTGGCCTTAAGTGAAGTGTATTTCTCCAACAACATGTTAACTGTCGGCTTTGGTCTCGAAGCTTGTCTCCTTCTTCCATTGACTTTCCACACTCCTACTTCTGGATTTTTTGGTTTGATCATCCTTGGAGGAACATTATCATCAACAACATTTTTCTCTCTTGCGGATTCGGTCTGATCCGATCGAATAAGAATTTTCTTATTCTCAAACTCAACCACATTGATAGGAAAAGGATCACTATCGAGCTTCATCTTAGTACCTTCTGTAAAAATCAATCGTCCGTCATTAATGGCCGATTGCACCTGTCGACGAAACACATTACAATCGTTAGTAGCATAAGAAAAAGAGTTATGCCATTTACAATAAGCTCTTCTACCCAGTTCTTCTTGAGATGGAATCACATGCCCTTCTTTTATTCTAATTAACTTCCCTTGCAACAACATGTCAAAAATCGTGTCACACTTACTAACATCAAAAGTATATTTGATTTCCTCTCTTTTAGCTGGTGTGGGTTTCAGGGCAGCACATGCGAAAGGTTTTGACTTAGGTGCTCGAACCCATTCGGCCATACATATATCAACATCATCTTCACTAGTTGAATCACTATCATGTTCTACGACATTAACCGTAGGTTTTTCCTTGTCTTTGCTCTTATTATCTCTAAACCGGCAGTATGGTTTAACTTCTTTAGCACGGTTTTCCTGCGCCCAAGCCTTTTGCAAAACTTGGTTAACATCTGAAAATTCTTGCCCTTCCAATTTATCTCTAATATGAGCAAGCAAACCCAAAAAAGCAAGATCAACTAAATCTTTTTCGGCTATGGTCAAACTGAAGCATCGGTTTTTGACATCTCTAAATCTTTTAATATAATCATAAACAGATTCATTGTGCTTTTGCTTAACCATTGTCAAATCTGAAAGTCTAAGTTCAGTTTCACTACCATAAAAGTACTCATGAAATTTCTGCTCCAGTTGGGCCCATGTTGCAATGGAGTTAGGAGCAAGCGATGTAAACCAAGTAAATGCAGTACCAAATAAAGACAAAGGAAATAATTTCACTCTAAAAATATATTATGTACCAACTTCACTGCATTGTGCTAAAAATTGTCCTAAATGCTCAAAGGTTGATCTACCATCTTCTCCTGTGAACTTAACAAATCTGGAATTCTAAACCCACGAGGAGGTGTTGTGTCGAAATATTCAGGGTAGGGTTTTTTATATGCATGTGCTCTACCTTTAGGTTCCAAGACAAATTCCCTAAGTATATTAGCAAGTTGATCCTTAAAATTTTCAGCAGGCTGTGGAGAACTAGCTTGTGGCATAGATGCACCATAGGTACGTGGCGGTAACTCTGACAAAGAAGTTTGAGCATGATACATTTGCTGCGGAGAACCATTAAAACACGCATCTAGCACCGGCCCGTAAGGAACCCTGGTACCAATTGGTGGCAAGGGTGGTGTGCTATATGCTATTGTTTGTTAGTAGGGTTGTTGCAGATTGGAATTAAAGCCAACACTTCGGTTATTGCTACTGAAATTTTGTGGAACCGAAGTCAGAGTAGGAGTAGCAGCAGTATATACAAAATTATTGGCCGAATTGCCAATGTAATTCTGCCCACTTTGGTTATTGCTTAACAGGATGTGGGGCTGCATAACATTGGGTACTGCAACAGGTGTATGCATAGGGTTAGGTAAATTAGTGAACCTACTATTTTCTGGACGCACCGGTTGTTTCTCATAACGTTCATCATTGGCCTGTAATACCATTGTATGAATTTGACGAGGCAAGCTGATCTGAATGTCCTTATTAAATCGCTCTCTGAACTCATCAAATTTGTTAGCTACAGATTCAGTAATTGTGCATGCCATATCTATCATTTTTTTGCCGTATTTACTAGCTACAGATGCATCAATTAAATGTGCAATCTCTTCTGTACAAGCAGTTTTACTTACCCCAGCAGGATGGCTTGGTGTAGCTACCTTCTGGATGACGCCGTTTCTTGTCCTTTGGAAGTCCGCCAACTTCTGCTTCAGCTTTTCCACCCTCTCTTCCTCAAGCTCCTATTCAAGTTTCTGCCAATCCTCAGGCAGATCCTCAAGTGTGACAGTGATGATGTTGTCGGGGTTGAGATCACTCCCGTCCTTGGGGTCGGTGCTCATTGTGTTCCTCTTCTTCTTCCCCAGTGGAGTCGCCAATTGTGTTGTTGCGCGAAATTGATCCACACAACACCACAGAATCCTCACTTTCGTGGAGGTAAACCGACCGTTTTTCAATGCAAAACGGCAAAGATCAGCCAAACCCTAGGGTTGCTACGGCTGGGCAGAAGCTACGAGCTAGCTGCTGGAAAGAAAAGAACGTAGGAGAAAAAGTAACGTAAGGTTGCAAAATGATCGATTGGTTGTTTTTCCAATCGGCCAAGTACCCCATATATATAAGGGCACGCCCTGGTCTTTGGCTGAATCGGAGTAGGACTCCTTTTGCATGTACAGAAGGTAATCCCTGTTTTGCTTCCTCTGCAAGCAGGTCAAATATAATATTCCTAATCCCTAATTAGCCCGCCCAGCACCCAAAACACATGGGACAGCAGCCCAGCCCTACACTAGTACGTACTAGCCTATATTTGGGCTTGCTGCAGCCAAACAACTACCTCATGCAGAACCTTTTCTATCTCAAATATTCTCCAGACCAGATTTCTTCCTTGCCCCTCTGCTGTCTAAGCAAGAACTCCATCATGGAAGTATTACCGTATTTATCCTCTGCATTGAACATATTTCTTATCTGCACTTTTAGCTGAACTCCGATTCCAACAGCTATCAAATTTGTAAAACTGGCAAGCCAAATTTCATCATTGACATTCCCACTGGTCAGGTTTGACCTGGCTGGCCGTGTTGACCTGCTGACGTGGTGATGATGTCATGCTGACATCATAAAACCTTTCTGGATTTTAAATAAATCAGAAATGATTTATTATTTTCAGAAATTTCCTAAAACTTCTAAAAATCATAGAAAATAAACCGTGATTCCAAATGAAATAATTTATATATGAAAAATTATCAGAAAAAATCCAATTTATCCATTTGTCCTATTTTCATCCATGTGAGAATAAGTTTTGGCTACTGTTTAGGACAAATCAAATGAATGACATTTAAATAACCACATGTGGAGTTTGAATTTGAACCTAGGGTTCAAACCAACTTCATTTAACTTGTTGCCAGTTGCATTAGCTCAAAGACACTCATTTTGCCATGTCATGATCATGCATCATATTGTGCATTGCATTGATTGTGTTTCCTTCTCTGTTGCCGGTGGTTGTTCCCTCTCGATAGATGTATTCTGACGATGAGTTCGATGACACCGATGAAGAGCTATTACTATCTTCAGAAGTGCCAGGCAAGCAAAACCCCCTTGTTCATTCTGGTACAATCCCACTCTCTTGCTCCTCCTCTCTTTTACTGCATTAGGACAACAACGATTCAACTGTTACATGCTGCGGTAGTTGAACCCCTTTCCTCTGCATGACTTGTCTTTGTCACAGTAAATAGTTGAAACCCACTAGCATGAGTAGGAGTTGTTTGAGCCATGATGTGCCTACTCATACATGCTTGTTTGTTATGCCCGCTATTGCATAGAGTTGTGTCAGGTCTGATTCATCCGGGATGGATCGGGACGGTGTTGAACATGTCCTTCTGTTCAGAGCTAAGTGTGTGAACACGATTTGGTAAAGGTAGCGATGAGAGGCAATGTAGGAGTACATGGTGGGTTGTCTCATTGAAACCGTCCTCAGGAACTGAGTTCTGTGTCTGTGATCCAAGACAGTTGCTACCACACATTGGGTTCCGGTAACTCGACCCCTCTCGACTTATTAATCGCATTGATGTTTGTCCAGGAGTTGCAACTAGTTTCTGGTGTTTGTAGGTTGTGTTAGTAGTCTACCAAGTGGCACCCGGTACTGGTGGGCTTGGGACAGACTAGGCACCGTGGCCGAGTGTACCAAGCATCGCCCGTTTGGTGGGCTTGGAAACCCTGTGCACATCATTTGGGGCCGTGAGTGACACCCCGGCCGGATCTCCTTGCGGATGGAACTTGAATAGGCAATAAACCTAGACTAGGGTCTTGCGTGGTTAGTCAGGTCGTGGCCGACACCCTCGCCAGGCTTCCGCTTGAAGGTTGCCGAGCTACATGACGTGTACATGGCGGTAAGTGGCAAGAGTGTGTGTGAAGAAGTACACCCCTGCAGGTTTAACATGGTCTATTAGAATAGTCGCGGCCGCGGTAAAGGACTACTTGGTTGCTTGTACAGTTCAGAGACAAGTGACAGTGGATACTCTAAAATGTGCAAGATAAGCGTGAGTGCTATGGATGGCCTTCTCGTAGGGAGGCGGGAGCGGATCCATAGTGGTGTATTGATATGGTGCATATGTGAACTCGTGTGCGCTACCTCAAAAGAGTTACTAGCAGTCGTAGTACAGGATAACCACCGAGTCAAAGCTGGCTTGTTGCAGTTAAACTCCACCACCTCTTTGTTGATACTGATGCATATGTAGCTAGATCTGATGTAAGTCTTGTTGGGTACATTTGTACTCATGTTTGCTTAATTTATGTTTTACAGAGAGACTTCAGTCTCACTAGTAGTTCCGCGTGGACTTTGATGTTTATCTTGTTACCTCAGTTACGATCTTGTACCCTTGGGAGGGTCTTGTAGATAGTCACGCTTCTCAGCCTTTTTCATTTGTAGTTGTCTGTACTCAGACATGTTATGCTCCCGTTGCTTGTATGCTCTGTAACTTGGGTCATGTGACCCATGATTGTATTCCTTACTAGGTATGACTCTTCGGAGCCTCTTGAATAAATTCTCTGAGTCATAGAGTTTTGTTGTGATGCCATGTTGTATTTGCACATATCGAGCATATTGTGTGTATGTTATTGAAATGCTTGGTATGTGTGGGACCCGACAATCTAGTTGTTTATTCTTGGTAGCCTCTCTTATGGGAAAATGTCTCCTAGTGCTTCCACTGAGCCATGTTAGCTTGCTACTGCTCCGGAACACTTAGGCTGGCCGGCATGTGTCCTTCGTTCTTGTGTCTGTCCCTTTGGGGAAATGTCATGGGTTGTTCCTTTAAGTCCTTGTAGCTTGCTACGACTTGGGTTCATACGTTGATGATTGACACGTTCGTTTCTGGGTCATGTGTGCATGTCCCTGTAAGATAGCGCCACCTTGGGTTTACGACTAGTCATGTCGGCCCGGGTTCTCTGTCATAAGGATGCCAGCGACACTATCATATACGTGAGCCAAAAGGCGCAAACGGTCCCGAGCCAGGTAAGGTGGCACCCGTGGGAATATCGTGCATGAGGCCGCAAAGTGATATGATGTGTTACAAGCTAGATCGGTGTGACTTCGGATCGGGGTCCTAACAGCTTTGGCATCAGAGCTTGACTGCCTGTAGGATTACCAACCCAAAAAGGTTGAAGTTGAGTCTAGAAATTCTTTAGTTACATAAGGAAATTGATTGTGGAAGGGAATGTAAGGCTCTTTTTACTTCTTTACCTTATGCCTTCTGATCTGAGTCAACCTCTTCTATTCTACGGGGATTAAGAACTAGGCTTCTCATTTTTCTATCAGGATCACGTGTTACTAATCCGTAGACTTATATGATTGATGGATTTAAGCCTCAGTTCAGTTCCTACTACTTTCGTGTATCATCAGTTGGTATCGAAACCTTGATATTGTGATGTCGAGTGGGTATGCCACCATTTTGCACAATATCTCAAGATCTTTTTAGCATTTACAACCGTTATGTTGTTCGAGTCATCCCAGGTTTTTAAATCGTCTGATGCATTTGCAAATCCCTTCTTTCCATTCTTGATGTTCCTTTGGGCTAGATTAACCACACTAACCAGCGTGTTGAGGTATTCTATTGCCTCAGTATATATGTTGGAGATATTATTATGACCTAGATGTCTTGGAGAACCACCTAGTAATCCATCCATGTTTTGTCTTCACAGTGTTATGATTCTGGCCGTCATTCTCGAAAGCATCTCGTGATGCCATTTAGTTAGTAGGCATTCTATTTCTGGGTTTTTGAACCCGAGATTCACTCTACTCATTCATGTTGATAGTGTTTCCTAGTTCCTTTAGGGTGATTAGTAACCTTTGCGATAGTCCTCGAGGTCCGTGGTATATCGTTCTTCCAATATCATGAACCATCCTTGGCAGAGGTTCTTTTGAACCGAAAGATCACAACCAGAGTGCTCTTGATGAGTTCTCGATTCTATGTTGTGACTCTGCCAGTTCTACCTTTCTGCATGGGTTATCCGGAAGAAATATGTTGAACTCGTTCGACATGCTAATCTATGCATCCACAACTAAGAAAATCATATGCTCCTTTGAGTTGTCCCTCTTTAATTGTATTTCGGCCTTCACCTATCAGTTGATAGTCAAGAGCATGTGTGCATTCATGTTCATCGATGCCTTTTACTCTTGTGGTCCATCAAGCCATTCTACTCTGGAATGACTAGGAGAAACAAACTCTAGTACCTTATCCATTTCTAGGATTGGGTCGAAGCAGTTGTATTCCGCAGATCAAAATGTCACTCCAGCTTTTGTTCTGTTCTACCTCAGAGTATCACCCTCTTTCATAACAAGAGTATCGTGAGAATTGCACACCCTCTTATGAATTCTTGATGAAGTGATGCTTCTCTCCATCATTCTTCATTCCTCGGTATCTGTGTTCGTTACAACCAGAATGCCGACAAGTGAACTGCGATGTGTGAAATCAATACTCCTAGCAACTCGGTTGCATGGTAGTTAATGGACAATAACCTCATCCTTAGCGTGTTGATTATTGAATCATCACCCTAAGGTTGATCGTGCTACCTAGTCTATATTTATGGTGCACTCTTCGATCAATGAGTTAGGACTACGGCAATCCCTTGCTTATTTGATCATCTCGTCTTGCCTCGGAATCAAGATTGTTCTCGAACTTAATAACATATCGGTGATTCGTGATTTTCTGATTATGTTCTCGGAAGTATCACCAGGTTGTCCCCTGACTGTTATGATGAGCTCGTGATTAAGTTGGTTTCTTGAAACCACCCCTTCTCCAAGAATTTGTGTTGGATACCCTTGAGCTGGTTAGTTAAGCTAAACAACAATTTGGAGAGTTGGAGCTTTGCCTAACTTAGTTCATTCCAAAGGGTTATCCCTGTGTGATTGTATGTGTGTTGAAGAAAGATGATATCTTCATCGATTGGTCTTCGTGATCATTTGTTGGATGTATTGTCTTATCAAAACTTTGATTTGAGTGTGGGCTATCATCAAATCAAATTCAGCACCAACAATGTTTGTAATGTTGTCTTACTTGTGGTTGATCCCTCGAGCATACACCATTACATCTTTTGGTCTGACCAATATCACCTTGTCGACATAATGGTGGAATTCCAGTGATATGGAAATTCCGATGAGTTGTTGTTGAGCCCATCAGCAGTATTTTATCTCCTCCATAATTCATGATGAACATCAGGCTAGTGTTGAAAACTTGTGTAAGCATTTTATTTGTGTCCCGTTCATGAAGGATATGCTTGGATGAAAGGAGTGACTTCCTCTAATTCATGTGCACTTGGTGTAAGTTGCCATCGTGGATCCGAGAAAGATTGTTTTTGCTTCCTTTGGAATCGTCCCAAGTCAGTCATGCATGTGCAAAGTATACTATGATTTGGTAGATTAATTACCTCCACTCCACATGTATTCTATAGCACACCAAGCAATTGATTGACTTGTTCAAGGAGAAGAAGTTCCCTCATAAGAGCTAATCATATGACTTATGCAAGGACTTCATTATCCGCAATGATGGTTTCCCAACCTGAACTCGGTAGTATTTTGTTGTAAGACTTCTACGTGGCCATGCTTGTCTTGGACAACATGTTCACTTGTATGTAGCAGAACCGGCTCATGTTTTGAAGCTTACTATCGTAGTTCGTTTCCCGAGAATCTTGCAACGTCATCTCATCGATTTGTGTTGCAACCTTTCACTTTCAGACCTACTGAGTCTAGAGTATCATGTGATCAACCAAATCTGAATCTCAGGCAGATATAATGGTTGGAACGTTTTCCAAAAATTATAATATTGGTCCTATAAACCGATAAAGTGGATGTTGTGGCTACCCCATCTAGCCAGAAGGCCAATTATTGTAGTATCTTGATTCAACAATTTAGCCACCTTCCCATGATGATGTCATATGACTTATTCTAGAAGTTGTTCCTTATGGATTTTGTGCTTCCGAAGTCCAACATGTACTTGATGGCCATGTTCATGCTTTTAAGCATGATCGTGATATCTAGTACATCAAGGAGAACATTAGAAGCGGAGTGCTAAATGTCTCTCGGTCGATCATCCAGGTTCTGTTCCTTAGCATTGCTAAGGACAAATCTCAGAAAGTGTTGTCTTCCTTTGCATCTGCATCGCCCATCACTATTTATCATGGTAGTATGATGTGTTGCCAGGATCCTCGCTGCGGATGCTGGTAAGACGTTGATGAATATGGAAATGCTCAAGTTCTTGAGAGCACGCTCAGTCATTGGGTTATATCCTCGGTAACAATACGAATGTGCCTTCCATTGCCGAGTTGTCTCAGAACCCTAGCTCCCTCTTTAAATTGATTATGCCATTTCTTAAAACTCCTTTAAACAATCGTTTGTGAATTGCCTTAGGCTGGTATGAAGAGTTTCAGTGGTCTCTATATCAAAAGTAATTGTTTTTGCCACTTAAGGGAATAATCCTACGAGTCACCTTGCCTAAGGTGTCGTTATGGAATCATGGCAGATAACTCCTCGTTATCTTGAAACCACGCACCATCTTCTTCAGCGTGGAATTTTGCCTACCCATTCGAACCTTCGTCATTCTTCCATCCATCTCTATGTGTGTTTGGTGTTTCAACTCGAGGGATGTTACTATGTCTCCTTCCGTGAGTTGGCCGTGAGTTGCCCAATCTTCGAGAAGATCGATTCCTATAGAGCTCTTTCCTTCTCGTTGACGTGTTGGTTAAAGATCTCTAAAGCAAAGATGTCAAGATCTAGTTATGATGCAAGGAATCAACGTTCCTACAAAGTGCAATCTGGATCGTGAAGATTGAGTTGGCTTTGTGTCCCCTCTGTCTTCTTACCTCACGTTTTGAATCTCGGGACGAGATTCTTGTTTAGTGGGGGTGAGTTGTCACAGCCCTAGCTTCGTCCTTGCCCGACTCTGCATAAGCATCCATGCATCATGTTTAAATTTTTAAATCTTGAAATGGGGATGACCAAACCCCCGCATCAGATGAATTCAATTTGGTTCAAATTCAAATATTTTTCAATGAACCCAAAATGCCCTTCAAAAATGTTCATTATTTTTGGAAAAAGGTTAAAACCTTAACCAGAGGACATGCACATTTTTCCAAGGCATTTATGTTCATTTGAGAGGGGACAGAGGTCATCATGGAGCCCCTGGCGCGTCATGGACAACACCTTTTGCAGGCGAAGACCAGCTTTCATCAGGGGAAGCACCGGCGCCTGTCCCCTCTCAAATGTCGCCCTGTGGTAGCCCTTTCCCACTCATATTTTCGAGGAAGAGGCCCAAGGCATCCATTTAAGGGGCAGTGCGGCCACCGTGGGATCGGTTCATCGTCTCCTGCTCAAGCTCTAGCGCCATTGCTAGCCCCACCGAGCTCCAGCTCACCTTGTAGCTCCAAGAGCATCGTCCACAAGCAATACAACCAAGCAAGAGTAGGGTATTACACCGCAAGCTGGCCCGAACCTGGATAGCTCGTCGTGTCCTCGCCATGCCTAGCTTGTAGCCTCGTAGACACAAAGTCGAGCCCCTAGAGCTCGAACCAGGGTTTTTGGAGGATTTCCCGTGGCTCAGAATCAATCCCCCGACAGTGGTTGCCCCTCCTTCCCCTTCTAACCTATATATACTTGAGGTATTGGCCCTATTGTCTACACAAGTTTTGGAGCCTCCTCTAGCTCATCTAGTTCTAGTTCTAGTTGGTCCTAATTGACTAATTAGAGCTAGACTTACTTCCTCTAATCCTCATAATTAGAAGCCCAGTGTGATTCTAATCTCCCCCCTTTGATTCTTCGGCGACGATTAGTTCTGGACGGCGAAGCGCTGCCGGATTGTGAGGACTGTATGCTTGCAACCAAGTAGAGAGGTTGTGCTTTCGGTTTTCCGTTCGCGGGGTCATTCAAGGGTGGTTCGCGAGATCGTCATCAACGGTTTGAGGGACTCCAAGTATGATCTACACCGACTCGTCTACTTTTGCTACACTCTGAAGTCGGTAATGATCGTTGATCCAAACCCTATATGCATCTTCGTATTGTTCCTGGATGATCGTAGGGCGAACCTTTTGTTTTTTATACGTTTCCCAACACATACTTGAGTGGTGTTTTAGCGTCGTGACCCCTGGCTTTGACTTTAGGAGTATTGTCCTACCACCTCGTGCATCACATGAGTTCCCAAAGAAAATTGTATGAAAATAAACCGTTAGTGATATCATGGCAAATGCACCAAAAATGTAGATAGGGGTGAGATAATACCTGCTGAGATTCCTCGCCTCTACTGTAACCATTTTTCATCGTACTGGTTTATCTCTGGCAAACGAGTCTCCTTGGGCATCGAGATCCCTCACCTGGAGAGATACGGTTGAGATCCCTCGCCTTGATTGTATGAGCCATGTCCTGTGTACGCGATTGGGTCCGGTAAACGAGTCTCCTCAAGCATCGAATCCAAGTCAAAGCCTGCGCCCTATTCCTGGGATGTCGACCCTTGACCCGACGCTACTGAAGGAGAACGACGTAGTAGTCAAGATGGGTCATGTTGTGGCAATGGCGTTGTCATACTCGGACCCTCCCACACTGTCCCACATTGGCTCATATGCGCCTCACTCAGTCTAGGTGACAGAGCTGCACTCCGTGTTGATGACCGCACTTCCGGCATGTTGTATGCTCCAGTGAAAATGTCGTTGCCTCTACCGCAACCTAATCTTTTGGCGCCACTCTTGACCATGTCTTGAATACGCTCGAAGGTTGACTTTCTGTTAGCTGGCATGCCTCGCATCCGCATGGGGTTGTTATGAACTGATCAACCTGAACGAAATGGGGTTGTTATGTGGTTGAACTAATTTTGAAATGATGAACCCGAATAATTGAATTGTGATTACTGCGTAGTCACGATAGTAAGACGATGACTGCCAATCCGTCCCTGCAACTACTCCTCTCATCTGAGATGTGTCTGGCCTCGAAGCTGGTTGACCGGTTAGGCGAGTACGTGTGGTGATGCAATACCATTGCTTGTACGATCTGCGTATGAAGTAATTTCATCAACTTGTCTATCCATAAATAAAAATTTACCTAGGTTGATGCACTAATTATTAGCGCTTCATTTTTCCACTCGTCTATCCATTGAATGTTGTGGGCACTCCAGTCATGCCACTATTGCTAAGCCTGAAAATTATGTAGTGTGAGTTTTTTTATATTAAGAAGACTTCAAGATTACAAAGGCGTTAATTGTTTAGGAAGTTCACAGCTTACTTATGAGTTCGTCGTCAACACATCTTGATAAAGGTGGTGGAATATTCTAATAGAGACCGAACTATCTCATGACATTCTTGGTTATACGGCTCAACAAACCACAGGTACAGTAAGTTGCAGCGAGTCAGCCATAAGCCACTATCTCTCACACACTCGGTTGAGATGCGTTGTGCACCAAAGACAATCTGAACGTCATGCTCAGTCCATGGGTTTCATCCAAAAGTTCAAACTGTTGGTGGTATTCGGGGTAACAACCTTTCACAATGTTTGTAGACCATTGTTTTCGTGCATGTTGGTGGTATTCGGGGTAACAACCTTTCACAATGTTTGTAGACCATTGTTTTCGTGCATGTGTCCACTGGCTTGCCATAGTTAAAGGGCTGTGAAATGTAACACCGCAACTGTACAGGTCATCAAACATGGAGGTATTCCCAAGACCGCGGCAGGGTCCACCACCACGGCTCCGCTCCATTGCAACTCGCCACCAGTCGGGAAATCCTGTTATTCCCGAGCTGGCGCCTGCGCCCTGCCACGGTGGTAGATCTGGCAATACCACACGCAGATATCCCTTCTGCCAATTCCACTGGGTAGGTGGTCTTTTTGCCAAAATTCCCATTTAATGATCACGCAAGCATTCATCGTAGTTAATGTTAATGCAGATTAAAGCTTGACTAGTTTTGCAAACTATAAAATACATTCCTCCACGAAGATGCCATAGACGACAGCATCTCGTTGGTGACCGAAACCGAAGCAACTGATTATCTGGAGATGTATCGGAACGGCAGCGATCCAGTAGATCATGGCGCATCCCGCTACTACGGCCGAATCGAATGAAACCGGGTAGCCAAGCATGCCACATAAGCAGTGATTTGTGGAACAGACTTGTCACTTGTCAGATCTCCAAAAAAATATTAAAAAGGGTAAAAACCAGTAGTATTTCAGTTAAATGGGTTTAAATGGGGGAATTTCTCTTAAATGGGGTAAAACATGTCACAAATGTGTAACTGGGGGGTAAAAAATGGAACTGACTCTTAAAAACATAATCCTCTATAATCTATACTGTCTTTGTAGGGAAAACGGATGGTACTTCTATTTAAAAACATATTTTTCCCGGCGTCTACAGTTCTACGATGCAGCATTGAGCATTTGAATTATAAAACCTTTGATATAGCCATTGTATCCTTCTTCAAGCACCCCACTGGGCTATATTTAGATCTTACCTTGATCTAGAAAGAAACAGCAATAATGTTAGGCATCAGTTAGACAAAATCATTACTTTGGGCCTACGATTGTTATGTTACCTTGTCAATCTTTCTGGGGGAAGTATCCATTGCTCCACAACTTTAGAGAACAAACTCAGCAGTGTGTTATCCACCATATTTAGCGATTGAATTGTTTCACACCAAAGACGTGCATATACACGTTTAAAGCTCATGTTATCTTCTCTCTCAAGGCATCTGGTGTGAGCAAGCTCAAATGGGTCATTCAGATTAAAAAAGTGCAATGCTAGTATAGGTACTTGGAGAAACAGACACTCAATGCTAGTAACATATTTAGAACAGTGATACAAGTAACATATGAGATCCACTGCTTCAGACGCCTATACCTAGATAGGAGTGCAGACAACATAGAGAAGTACAAGATGGCGAAGAAGGCCGCAAAGCGAGCTGTTGGTGAAGCAAGGGGTCGGGCATATGAGGACCTCTACCAACGGTTAGGCACGAAGGAAGGTGAAAGGGACATCTATAAGATGGCTAAGATCCGGGAGAGGAAGACGAGGGATATTGGCCAAGTCAAATGCATCAAGGACGGAGCAGGCCAACTCTTGGTGAAGGACGAAGAGATTAAGCATAGATGGCGGGAGTACTTCGACAAGCTGTTCAATGGGGAGAATGAGAGTTCTACCATTGAACTGGACGACTCCTTTGATGAGACCAGCATGCGTTTTGTGCGGCGCATCCAGGAGTCTGAGGTGAAGGAGGCTTTAAAAAGGATGAAAGGAGGCAAGGCGATGGGCCCTGATTGTATCCCCATTGAGGTGTGGAAAGGTCTCGGGGACATAGCGATAGTATGGCTAACCAAGCTTTTCAACCTCATTTTTCGGGCAAACAAGATGCCAGAAGAATGGAGACGGAGTATATTAGTACCAATCTTCAAGAACAAGGGGGATGTTCAGAGTTGTACTAATTACCGTGGAATTAAGCTGATGAGCCATACAATGAAGCTATGGGAGAGAGTCATTGAGCACCGCTTAAGAAGAATGACAAGCGTGACCAAAAATCAGTTTGGTTTCATGCCTGGGAGGTCGACCATGGAAGCCATTTTCTTGGTACGACAACTTATGGAGAGATATAGGGAGCAAAAGAAGGACTTGCATATGGTGTTCATTGACTTGGAGAAGGCCTATGATAAGATACCGCAGAATGTCATGTGGTGGGCCTTGCAGAAACACAAAGTCCCAGCAAAGTACATTACCCTCATCAAGGACATGTACAATAATGTTGTGACAAGTGTTCGAACAAGTGATGTCGACACCGATGACTTCCCGATTAAGATAGGACTACATCAGGGGTCAGCTTTGAGCCCTTATCTTTTTGCATTGGTGATGGATGAGGTCACAAGGGGTATACAAGGAGATATCCCATGGTGTATGCTCTTTGCGGATGATGTGGTGCTAGTTGACGATAGTCGGACGGAGGTAAATAGGAAGTTAGAGTTATGGAGACAAACCTTGGAATCGAAAGGGTTTAGGCTTAGTAGAACTAAAACCGAGTACATGATGTGCGGTTTCAGTACTACTAGGTGTGAGGAGGAGGAGGTTAGCCTTGATGGCCAGGTGGTACCTCGGAAGGACACCTTTCGGTATTTGGGGTCAATGTTGCAGGAGGATGGGGGTATTGATGAAGATGTGAACCATCGAATCAAAGCCGAATGGATGAAGTGGCGCCAAGCTTCTGGCATTCTCTGTGACAAGAGAGTGCCACAAAAGCTAAAAGGCAAGTTCTATAGGACGGCGGTTCGACCCGCAATGTTGTATGGCGCGGAGTGTTGGCCGACTAAAAGGCGACATGTTCAACAGTTAGGTGTAGCGGAGATGCGTATATTGAGATGGATGTGTGGCCACACGAGGAAGGATCGAGTCCGGAATGATGATATACGAGATAGAGTTGGGGTAGCACCAATTGAGGAGAAGCTTGTCCAACATCGTTTGAGATGATTTGGGCATATTCAGCGCAGGCCTCCAGAAGCTCCAGTGCATAGCGGACGGCTAAAGCGTGCGGAGAATGTCAAGAGAGGGCGGGGTCGACCGAATTTGACATGGGAGGAGCCCGTTAAGAGAGCTATGTTTTAAAGGCGTCCCTAAGGCGACGCCTAGGCGACGCCTAGGCGTCGAAGCGCTCCCCCTCCGCTTTGGAAAATCGACCGCTTTGGGCGCCTAGGCGTCCAAAGCGCCCGCCTAGGCGTCGCCTAGGCGCCAAAGCGCCCCCCCTCCCTAAGGCGGTAAGGCGTCGCCTTAAAAACATAGTAAGAGAGACCTGAAGGATTGGAGTATCGACAAAGAGCTAGCTATAGACAGGGGTGCGTGGAAGCTTGCTATCCATGTGCCAGAGCCATGAGTTGGTTGCGAGATCTTATGGGTTTCACCTCTAGCCTACCCCAACTTGTTTGGGACTAAAGGCTTTGTTGTTGTTGTTGTTGTTGTTGTTGATACAAGTAACATATGAAGCAAGGATCACAGGCCAAATAAAAGAGTGAATTGCAGAAAACATCGACATTGAAGGCTAGGGTTCTAGAAACCACACTTCTACAGTTTTGTGCCAAAAACCACTAATTCCGAGGCTAATTTTTTGCAAAAAAACACTAGTTGACGGCTTAGACCATTTTGAGCATGATTATGACAGGTAACAGGTGGGTCCCGCAAATGATGACGTGGCGTAACGGTTCACTGTAGACATCGTTACCAGTGGAATTTTCTAGATTTACAAAACAATCCCTGTAATTTACAGGGCATCCTTCACTCAAACCACAAAAAAAAGCAATCAGCCCCAAACAGGCGGGCAAAGCAACAACACGCCGGCCATGGAGTCTCGTCGCCGGGGGGGGGGGGGTGCCGTTGAAGGAACACGCCGCCGCAAATGGGCCACAACAGCAACGGGTCGACGACCTCACCTAGGTCGTGTGGCGGGGCGTGCTCGAGGGCATCCGCACTGCGGTGGCCGGGGATGGTTTGGCTAGCCTAGATGCGGGTCGATGTCCTCGTTTGGTCGTGCTCTGGCAGACAAGGGCACCACCAGGGTCGTGCGCCGGCGGACCTCGTATGGGCATCCACGGGCACAAGCAGGCCCTCGACCAAGTATGCGCACACCTCCAGCTTCCCGCTGCCGGCGGCGAGGTGCAGTGCCCTGACGCCCTTCAGTTCCCCGTCGCCTTCCACGGCAACCGGTAGGAAGAGAGAGAGGAAGGAGCTCCGGCCATGACTAAGGAGCTGGCAGGGGAGGAGGGCGATGGTGCGAAACCCGATCCCAATCTGGATTGAGGCAGGCGAGAGAGTTTTTCTTAGGAGGGAAGGAGTTTTTGGCAAAAATACCCCGTCTAAACTTATTTACAGTGGTGGCGTTATCATTTGTGGAATCCACCTGTCATCATTTGCGGAATCCACCTGTCATAATCATGCTCAAAACGGTCTAAGTTGTCAACTAGTGTTTTTTGCAAAAAAATTAGCCTCAGCATTAGTGGTTTTTGGCGCAAAACTGTAGAAGTGTGGTTTCCTCAGCCCTAGCCTTCAATGTCGGGACAAGAAACTAAATAGCAGACCCCTCGCCCGACCCGCTCCCGCGAGCAGGGGGCGAAACCCTACACCGTCCGCCGCCAGCCCCCACCCCTCCTCGATCTCCTCCCCACGCCTCCGCCAGAGCGCGGCGCCGGCAGGCCCTCTTCACCCTCCGCGCGGGGACGGCTGGCGCGGGGCAACGTCCTCGGGTGTGTGCGCGGCATTGGGCAGGGCGCGGCGGCACGACGACGGCGGCCGTCCCGGCGACAGCGACGGCTGTTGGTGGCGCGTGGTGGGCTGCTGGGGGGGAGGTGGTGCGCGCCTGCGCAGGGTGGGCTACGTAGGGGTTGCCGCTGTCCGATCCAGATCTGGCGGGCTGCTCCTCCAGCCTGCTGCACTCAGGGGCGACGCGGGCTGAGGCGG
Organism: Triticum aestivum; assembly: GCF_018294505.1. Classification (NCBI taxonomy): domain Eukaryota; kingdom Viridiplantae; phylum Streptophyta; class Magnoliopsida; order Poales; family Poaceae; genus Triticum; species Triticum aestivum. The sequence continues at coordinate 382,011,662 of NC_057798.1, forward strand.
CGAGGTCCGGCTGTCTCCGACGATCCTTGGGTGCTGGAGGTGGCTGGAGTGGGGGCATGCCATGATGGGGTGGCCAGTGGCGGCGGCGGCTAGGTTGGCCTCATCAAGTGGTGCGGGTCGGTGGGGGTGGCGGTGCAAGGAGTTGGGTGTCATCCCGCTGCCGGTGGCGCTGGGTGGCGGAAGCAACCTCCTCCTAGTTGTAGGTCGACGGCATGGAGGCAAGTCGGGGCTCGTGCTCGGGCGGATCTTGTCAGGGCCTAGGGCAAGTTGGAGTTCGCACTCCGGGTTGGTATGCTTGGGTTCGATCCGAGTGGAGTCCGTGGGCGTTGTGGTCCCTCTCTCGCGGGTACGATGGGAGTTGGTGGTGGTCGGGGATCCGCTGCACTGTTAGGCAAATCGCCGCTAAAGTTCATGGACATGCCTCGTGTGAGCACGCTCGGCGACGGCCGTCGGGAGTCATGGGGTAGTGTCTCCCCCGGTCCACCGGGACCGGCTGGAGATGCAGGCGTGGGTACCTCCTACCATGGAGGCGTCGACCCATACTCAGTGACTGATGCCGGGCTAGGAGTGGAAGGAGATCCCTTTGACTCCTACCTTGGTGGATGCACCGTGACGCGGACGGTTAGTGGAGCCTTGGACATGGATGCCGGGGTGGCGGCCCCGGATGGCGGTTTGCATGGTTGGCTCTCAGGCAGGCACCATGGCGGCGGTGCTGGCATTCTCTCTTGGTCGTGTGGGCGGCGAGAGGTGGTGCAGCGGGTGGCTCGGACGCGCTCTTTGTCTCTAACGATGGCGGTGTCCCGATCCGGATCAGGAGTTCTGGGCTCGTCGCGCTGGCCCTGAAGACCTCGTTTGGTAACGCCGGGGAGTTGCTGAGCAAATACTCTGCGCTTTGTCGCCGACGACGGCGACGCTCGTGGGCGCCGTTATCTTCTTGAAGACGTCGTCGTGGTGCCCCTCTCCGTGTCTGGGTTCCGGGTGAAAACCTATGTCTGTTGGGACTCGGCAACAACGACGCTTGGCGTCGTTCTCCCTCCTAGGGGCGTTGTCGTGGAACTTAGGTGATATAGGGCTTAGTGTGGTGTTGTTCTCAGTTCCTCATGTACTCTACTATTTCAGTAGTGTTGTCGACGTTCATGTTGTGTGATCCGCTTAGCCTAGGATTGGCATTGTTTGAGGGCTACCCCTTGTATCAATCGGCCGTGTACTTTGTTTGGTTGGTGCTTTATATATAAAGCGGAGCGAAAGCCTGTTTCGAGCCTTCAAAGTCGATGTTTTCTGCAATTCACTCCCAAATAAAACTACTTTGATAGAAGTGATGGGTGTGTAGAGGGCAGGCCTGGCGCAGTGGTGAAGTCCTCCCCACTTGTGCCAAGAGGTCCCGGGTTCGAACCAGCCTCTCTGCATTGCACTTTGCAGGGGTAAAACTAGGTTCCTATAGTCCCTCCACAGACCCCACCTTGTGTGGGAGCTTCTATGCACTGGGTCTGTCCTTTAGAAGTGATGGGCGAGTTTGGTTTCATGCGTGGATCTCTGCATTTGTGGCCTGGTTCAGCCTGGCTCAAATACAGGCAGTAAACCATGTTCTGCACTGCATTTCGTTACCCACCAAAATCTAAGCTGCATGACAAAAAGTAGACGCCGTTTGCTTGCAAGTCTTTCCTCACCAGATACAACTAGTTGTTGTTTGGTTACATGCAAGACATGCGGTATGGTCTCTTCTTTGAGTGGTGAGGTTACTAGCACAACAAAAGTGAGGAACATAGATTAAACCACTTTAACACACAGATTAAAACAAAGTTTTAACAAACAGACATAATAGTAGCACACAGACAACCACACACGAACAGACATAATAGTAGCACAGAGAAAACCATGCATAGTCCAGGACCGACAGACTAACGAACAGGCGTTACAATTCTCATTGCAAGTGATGGGTCGTGCTGGCCGCACTTAATCACCACCTCAACGCCGAAAAGGTCGAACACGATCACCTTGAAACTATCCTCAGTCAGGACCTTGAAAGTGAGCATGTGCCCGATCTTCAACTCCAAGCTATGGCAAAGCCAGCCCACCCTTGATGAATGGCAAGCCTCCTCGTTGACATCCCAGAGCTTCACCCTCCAGTTGCAACCGGCGTTCATCCTAAGAACGACTTCATGACGTTTAGCACCTTGCACTGGGGTTCATGTGTTCATGGAAGGCATCGGGGATCGGAAGTAGATCCTACCCAGCTGCTTTTAGCACCTTGCAGACCAACATTCCTTGGCCTCCCCCGACGCCTCAGAGACATTTTCTACTATAACCTTGCCCTTGGAGCAGCTGCCCGGATCCTCATTGCCCGCAAAGCGCAGCAATGAAGAACATTAGGCTCAACACACACCACCGAACTATACTGTAAACCGAACTACAATGTGTAGGATCACAATGTGCATGTCCAGGGTGATGATCTTCACTGCATGTTGTCATGTAGAAGGGGAGAGCTTGTACAAGTATCAGACTACAATGCGTAGACGAACCCTCATACCAATGATCACCCTAATATATGGACTGCACATCAGTGAAGATCAATACTCAACATGGTCCTTAATCAAACTGTCCTTCCCATAAATAGGACTGATCTACCCCCTCATCGAACTTAGATTCCCCCCAAATCTAACCCTAAATCGACACTCACTGCATAATCAGTGCCAAAATCTGATCCAATCAATCTGGTGCTGATCAGTGCTAAAGTCTATCGAATCGGTGCAAAATATGCAAAATCGATCCGGTGCTATGCAAAATCAATCCTAGCAACCACCTTAAAACACCCTAACCGCTAAACAGGATCTGCACAACTGAAGAAGCAACATTGAGTACTTCAGAGTACCCTAGAGGTGGAGCGGGAGCGGATGGCGCCGAAGCAAACTCCGGCAGAAAGACAACATCCCCGCCCCTCCAGCGGCCGACGTCACCTCCGCACTCCTCGCCACTGCCAGTGGCTTAGTGCAGATGGGGGGAAGGGGCCTGCCTTCAGCATCCTCGCCAACTGCCCGGGGGTGAGGCCCCCACTTCGTCATGGCAGCAAGCCAACAGTCGTGGTTGCTATCATCCGCGGGGCAAGGAGTCGGGCGACGGGGTGGTGGAGCATCAGCGGCCATCGGTGCAAATGAAAGGCCGGTGAGAAAGGGGTGTGAATCGGGAATTTGGGCGGTGAGGGAAGAGGAGTGGGCAGTAATGTCGTCTCGTCTCTCCCGCTTCCCAAGGGGTACCGGCGAGGGCCACGCGTGCCTCACTGGAGTCTGGCTCTGGGAAAAAGGCCGATTCAAGAGTTCCTCCTTAGCCAGGCCGAGCAGTGCTTTAAGAAACGTGCGGGCCAAGATTTCAGTGCAGGCCAGGCAAGCAAATATGCCAAAATTGCTTCCCTAAGGCCTTGTTGGGGTGCTGCACGCAACCAAACATGCCCAGTACTTTGCGCCAAAGAAGCAACGCCCAAGAAAGAAGATGGTAGAGTTCCAGATTCTAGATCCAGACGGTGACCAAAGTAGCCAGAAACCAGAAATTACCGTTTTCCCTTCTGGTAGGATATTTCCAAAAGAAAAATCCAGAAAAGTCCAAGTTTGTTGAAGATAATATATGCCTATGTAAACCACTAAGACTGTGTTTGGAAGCCCTGTACGACTTTACAACTGCAAATGATTACCGATGTATATTAGTGGGCACATGTAGAACACACCCGTATCATTTTCGCTGTAATATCCTGTGTTTGGCTACGACTACTCTGGCCAGACAAGTAGATTAGATGGGCAACAAGAGAGAGCTTACCCAGGTCTAGGCCTTCACGGAGGTAAAACCCTACCTCCTACTCGATTGTATTGATTGTGTATAGGGGTTACAAAGGTGATCGAGGGATTGAGTATCAACTCTTGGGTTCATGTCCTATCGACTAGCCTAGCCCCGACTTATATGGGTACCGGGGTCTAGGGTTACATGATCCTAGTCGGTTCTAGAGTCCTTGTCGTGTACTTCAAGGCTTCCGAGTCCTATCTTCATAAGGCCCATGAGCCGATACGTCGGCCCAAGGCATAACCAGCCTAGGGGGGCCCGGGCCGGCTCTTGTATGTTGAGGCACCACTGGCCCGTAACACCACCAACTGTATTTCACTCACCAGATTGAGAGTATTAATTGGAGTGGTTGTGTGGAGGCAAATGAATTGAAGGGGAGGAAATCTAAAGATCGTATGAAAATCGAACCAATCTACTGCGGATGCTCGCCTTGGGAAGGAGGAAGGTGAGCAAGGAAGCGGGGAAGAAAAGAAATGGCAGATCTGGAGAAATTCTCTTGTGCACTACGCCCGGCGGCCACAAGAGGACAACACGACACCGGTCCTCGGGTCCATCGCCAGCCTCGGCCTCTTTTTCTTCCTATTCCCTGTCAGCCTCCAGCTTGACCTTCGCTCTGTCAGGCAGAGCAGGCGCCGCGCGTCCGCCATCGCGGACATGGGGATGGCGCTCTCCATCACCACGTTCCCGGTGCTAGCACGCATGGCCGAGCTCAAGCTCCTCACCACTTCCATCTGGGAGACAGTACCGGCCGCAATGGCGCTCAACGACGTGGAAGTTGCTGGCGTGCAGGATGGGGGAGAGGGAGGCCGGCTATCGTTGATACGTTCGTTTTTTTTTTTTTGTGTGGCCTCGATTGGTCTGTAAACTTTACATTGTAGTCTGGGCCAAACCGTGCGTAAACCTTTGGTGGAAAAGGAAAACGATGTTCCTGGTAGAACCAGGGGTCCTACCGGATCTGCTCCGGAGGTTGTAGGGGAAGGATGGAGCGGGCGCGCCGGCGGCTGGGCGCCGTCGCGTAGGAGGGAGATGGCGGCGGCGGCTAGGGTTGGAGGCGGCTAGGGTTCCGGCTCCTCTGGGAGCCGGGCAACATGAATAATAATATTCTTATTGCTTGCTCTCAAAAGTGTTCTACATCTAGTATTTATAACCTCAATACGAATAGCCTAAGATAACTTGTGGGCCAAGCCCCTAACTACTGCCCGGTGGGCCTCCTCCGGTTATAAGCTAAACCGGTCATAACATCTCTCCCCGCCTGCGCAAACAGCTCGTCCTCGAGCTGGAAGTCTGGGTAGTGTTGGTGGAAGTCGTCACGCTGCTCCCAAGTAGCCTCCTGCGCTGGAAGGCCCGTCCACTAGATCAAGACAAACCAGACTCCGCGATGGAGCTGCGCCTGCAACACCTTCTCCGGTTCCGGAAGAAGGCGTCCATCGAAGGTCGGAGGAAGCGTGGAAGGGCCTGCTGCTGGGCCTGAATGAGACGCTGACGGACCTCCGCAAGCATCTCGTCACGGGTGCGGATAAGGTCGCCTGCTGCCTCTGTCCAAGCCGTCGCCGGGTCCACCGGCAAGATAGGCGGGGGCAGCCGGCCGTAGACCACCTCAAATGGCGTAGCACGCAGGGCGGAGTGATAGGAGGTGTTGTAGCAGTACTCCGCCCAAGCGAGCCAATCCACCCAGGCCCGAGGGCGATCACCTGTAACACAACGCAAATACATGGCAATCACCTTGTTAACCACCTCAGATTGGCCGTCTGTCCGAGGGTGGAAGGCCGTGCTCAGGCGGAGCTTGACGCCGGCCATCCTGAAGAGGTCGCGCCAGACATGGCCCGTGAACACCGGGTCTCGGTCGCTGACGATCGAAGAGGGGAAACCGTGAAGACGGACGATGCCGTCGAAGAAGGCACGGGCCACGGACGCGGCGGTATACGGATGGCCCAGCGCGATGAAGTGAGCATACTTGGAGAAGCGGTCGACCACCGTGAGAATGACCGATTTGCTGCCCACCTTGGGAAGGCCCTCGATGAGGTCCATGGATATATCTGCCTAGACCTGAGACGGCACCTCCAAGGGCTGAAGCAGACCAGCCGGCCATAATGTCTCCGTCTTGTTGCGCTGGCACGTCATACAAGACCGAACCCAGTCACGGACCAGGGCTCGATCACCAGGAATGTAGAAGCCGGCGCGGAGGCGATGGAGGGTTTTCTGCACACCCTCATGGCCAGCCAGAGTGGGCTAGCAGCAACACCTGGTGACGGAGATCATCATGCGCCGGTACGAAGACGCGGCGCCCATGGAGGAGCAGGCCGTCGGTGAAGCGCCAAGGCTCCTCCAGGTCGCCGGCCGCCAGCTGCTGCTGAAGAAGGACGGCGGCGGCGGCGGTCGCCGTCGCCCGGCGAATGTCGTCGAAGAGGCCGAAGGTCAGCCCAGAGCGGACGTACAGCGCCGCCTCCTCGGAGTCGCCGACGGTGGAGTCGAGGTCGGCGTCGCGGCGAGACAAGGCGTCTGCCACGGTATTAAGACGACCCAGGCGATACTCGACGGAGAAGTCGAAGCCTAAAAGCTTGCTGATCCACTGATGTTGCGGCACGGTCGAGAGCCTCTGGTCCAGCAAGAACTTGAGACTATAGTGGTCCGTGCGAATGCGGAAAGACCGACCCCACAAATAGGGCCGCCAATGGCGTACAACCTGTACCAAGCCAATGAGCTCCTGCTCGTACACCGCGAGCTTAAGATGGCGTGGAGCGAAGGGTCTGCTGAAGAAGGCGAGAGGCCCATCGCCCTGATGAAGCACGGCGCCGAACCCCGCACCCGAGGCGTCACAGTCCACCATGAATGGGAGGTCAAAGTCTGGCATCTGAAGAATGGGACCCGTCGTGAGGGCCCCCTTGAGGGCCTCGAATGCCGCCGTCGCCTCGTCGTCCCAGGCGAAGGCGTCGCGACGCAGCAAACGCGTGAGGGGCGACGCGATGAGGCCGAACTCCCGGATAAACATCCGGTAGTAGCCCGCGAGGCCGAGAAAACCGCGAAGAGCCCGCGGTGAGTGCGACGTCGGCCAGGCAGCGACGGTCGCCACCTTGTCGGCATCCATAGCAACCCCGTCAACCGAAATGACGTGGCCGAGGTAGGCGACTGAAGGCGTCCCGAACGAGCACTTCGAGCACTTAAGATGAAGATGATGCGCCCGAAGCTCGTTGAAGACGATGGCGACGTGCTGGAGGTGCTCCGCCCACGAGGCGCTGTAGATAAGAATGTCATCAAAGAAAACGAGCACAAACCGATGTAAGTAGGGACGGAGAACGTCGTTCATCAGGGCCTGGAAGGTTGCCGGCGCGTTGGCTAGGCCAAAGGGCATCACCAAGAACTCGAAGTGGCCGTGGTGAGTCCGGAACACCGTCTTGGCGATGTCGTCCGGGTGCATGCGCACCTGGTGGTACCCCGACCGGAGATCGAGCTTGGTGAAGAAGCATGCCCCATGGAGCTCGTCCAGTAGCTCATCGACCACCGGAATAGGAAACTTATCCTTGAGTGTGAGCGCATTAAGGGCGCGGTAATCAATGCAGAAGCGCCACGTGTCGTCCGACTTGCGGACAAGGAGGACCGGCGCGGTGAAGGGCGACGTGGAGATCCGAATGATGCCCGCGGCGAGCATGAGTGCACACTGCCGCTCCAACTCGTCCTTCTGCAGCTGCGGATAGCGGTAAGGACGAACCGCCACCGGTGCGGAGCCCGACAGTAGATGAATACGGTGATCATACACCCGGGCCGGTGGAAGGCCCTGTGGCTCGTCGAAGAGGTCGTTGTGCTGCTGCAGGAGGTGATCCAGTAGGGGATGCTCGGCCTCAGAGGTTGCCGCAGCCAGCTAGAGCTGCGGCGTCGCCGGAGCGGCGCCCCCAATGCCGTCCCACCGGATGCGGCGGCCCAGTCGCCAGAAGGTCATCGTCAGAGCGTCGAAGTCCCAAAGGATGGGACTGAGGGTCCGAAGGAAGTCGAAGCAGCCCAAGTCGATGCCAGCACATGTGATAGAGAAGTGTTCGTCGCCGATGGTGATGGGGACGTCCCGGGCGAGTCCATGACACCGGAGGCGATCGCCGTTGGCCACCGTGACCCGAAGTTGCTCCCCGCCCGTCGGCTGAAGTGCTAAGCGCCGCATGGTAGCCTCGGGCAGGAAGTTATGGGTGGAGCCTGTGTCCACCAAGGCCACCAAGCGCTCGCCGTGGATCATCACCGGCAACAGCATGGTCCGCTCGTCGCGGATGCCCGCGAGCGCGTGGAAAGAGACCACGAGTGCCGTCGCCGGGGCGGCGGCGGGTGCGGCCTCCGCAGCTAGGGCTGGAATTCAGGCCGAGTCGAGCCAGCTCGGCTCGAATCGCTAGAGCTCGTTTCGTTAACGAGCTAGCTCGACTCGACTCGTTACTATAACGAGCTCAAACCCAAGATTGGCTCGACTCGTATAACTCGCGAGCTGGCTCGTTTAGCTTGTTAAGCTCGTTTAAGATATAAACATAAAGCCCTCAAATATGATAAAAATGATTATGTATATATTAAACATATATATCACTAAACAATTGTAATTTTCTTGTAACACATGAGTCTCCTAGGAGGCTAGGCCTTGAACTGCTCGGCCTTGGGTTGTGCGCTTGGGACGTAGGTTGTTTAGTGGCTGATCTTTCTTTGTATTGGGATCTATTGTATCGAGCCCAACGAGTTACACGAGTACTCGTGAGATTGACTCGTTTAACTTGGTCTATAAATGATCTTAAACTAAAGCTCGGCTCGACTCGTTATTCTTCGAGTTCGAGTTGATTCGAGCCGAGCCACGAGCTACTTGTTTAGCTCACGAGCTTCGAGCTTTTTTTCCAGCCCTATCCGCAGCCGCTGGGGGTGGCAGTGCGTCGGCCCCATTGGTCAGGGTGTCCTCCTCGATGCAGTCGGCCGTCTCCAAGTAGAAGAGGCGAGGGCAGACATGGCTCGGCGTATAGGGCTCGTCGCAGTTAAAACAGAGGCCCTGGCGTCGCCGCTCCATCTGCTCCGCCGGAGAGAGCCGACGGAAGGGCCGCGTCGCGGCCGGGATGGTAGTCGTCGGAGCGGCCGGGGGTGGCCGGCCCGGCGCCGGGGCCTGCCGGGTGGCCTGTCGACCTCCTCGAGCCGGGGCTGCCTGCTGCATAGCCTGGGCGCGACACTCGAAGGCGCAGGCGTAGTACATGGCCGTCTGGTGATCCTGAGGTCCGCGAAGCTCCACGTCCACGTAGATGTGATCCGAAGGCCCCTGATGAAGAGGTCGGCCTGCTGCTGCGCCGTCACGCCCGAAGCGTGGCACGCCAGGGCCTGGAAGCGGTCGGCGAAGTCCTGACTGTGGAGGTGAAGGGAAGGCGACCGAGCTCCGCCAAGCGGCTCCCACGAACCGGAGGCCCAAAGAGGAGGCAGAGCTCGCGGAAGCGCTCCCAAGGGGGCATGCCGCCCTCGTCCTGCTCGAGGGCGTAATACCACGTCTGTGCCGCGCCGCGGAGGTGGTAGGAGGCGAGCCAGGCACGCTCCGATGCGAGGGTTCGCTGCCCGCGAAAGAACCGGTCGCACTGGTTGAGCCAGTTTAGGGGGTCCTCCGTGCCATCATAGGTTTTTTTGAGAAAACGCAAAAAGGCTTTTGCGTTTCATTAAATTGCAAAGAGAGAGATAGTTTGTTACATCCTCCTAGGAGGCACCATTACAGGCGAGAAACAAAAAATAACTTCAGTGTACATCCCAGGTCTGTGGGAGGATGACACGCAGGCCTCGAGCACCCGCGGTCGCCCAGAGCGCAGCTTCTTCTTTGATCTTTGCAACCAAGATGCTAGTCGAAGGGGTGGCTGCATTGAAGACACAATCGTTGCGATGCTTCCAGGTCATCCAAGGGATCAGCAGCGTCGCGGATGTAAGTCCTTTGCGCATCAGCTTGGGTGTGGTCTGTCGCGCCGTGTGCCACCAGGTCGACAGGGAGTTTTCACCATTAGGCGCGCTGCAAGGGAGGTGCAGCCAAGACAGGATGTCGTGCCAAATCTGCTTGGTGAAGGGGCAGTCCATGATCAGGTGGTTCATCAATTCCGGCATCTGATCACATAGCGGGCAGCGAGGAGGGTGCGGCAGTCCGCGACGAGCGAGACGATCAGCTGTCCAGCAGCGTCCCAAGCTAGCGAGCCAGTGGAAGAACTTCACTCGCGGGGGGGCCCCGCCTTTCTAGTTAAGTTTCCATGCCGGGCAGGAAGTAGAGCCATGGAAGGTGGCGAGGTACGCGGACTGGGCGGTGTATGTGCCAGCAGCATTCCACTTCCAATGGAGCTGGTCTGGATCACCAGAGAGAGTGATATTCTCAATGGCCCTCCAGGTTAGCAAGTATTGGCCAATCTCTTGAATGCCAAGGGCGCCATGAATGTCTGATGCCCATGTGTGCGCCTGAAGGCCATCGGCCACTGTTCTTATTTTGCGGCGGCGCTTGGGGATGAGGGCATATAGCTGGGGGGCGATCTCAGAGATGGATTGCCCGTTGATCCATCGGTCTTCCCAGAACAATGCTCGCCGACCATCGCCAAGGACCATGGAGGTGGACGCAAAGAAGAATGCACGTTCCTCACTGGAGAACTGCAGATCGAGGCCAGCCCAGGCCCTGTTTCCGTCTGTGCGCGCGAACCAGAGCCATCTGGTGCGCAAGGCAAGGCCCGTGCGCTCCAGGTCATGGAATGCCGAGGCCGCCTAGGCGTGTGGGGCGGCAGACGCGGCGCCAGTTCACGTGGCAGTTGCCATTTGAGCCTCGGTGCGGCCAGCCCAGAGGAAGCCTCTCTGGATCTTCTCAAGGAGTTTGAGGACTTTCTTCGGCGGCGCGAGCACAAGGAGTTGATGCAGGGGAATTGCACAGAGCACGGATTTGACAAAGGCGAGGCGTCCAGCCTTGTTCATGAGGTGCGCCTTCCAAGTGGGCAGCTTCCCGGCAGTCTTGTCGACGACGGGTTGTAGTTGGGCAGCAGTCGGGCGTCGCAAGGTGAGGGGGATACCCAGATAGGTGATGGGGAACTGCGCGATGGGGCATCCCAGCGTCGCGATGGCCGGAGCGACCTCCTCGGCTACGCAACGAATCATCGTGGCCGTGCTCTTCTGAAAGTTTACCCGCAGGCCTGAAGCTCTGCCAAAAAGCTGCAGGATCTCTCTGACCGCCAACGTGTCGCTAGGCGAGGGGTGGCAGAAGAGGATGACGTCGTCGGCATAAAGCGAGATGATGGGGATCGCACGACGGGGGTGCAGCTGTTGCAGGATGTTGAGCTCAGCAGCCCGGCGAAACAAGCGCCCCAACGTGTCGACAGCAAGCACAAAGAGCTGCGGTGACACCGGGTCGCCCTGGCGGAGTCCACATCGATGCCAGATCGCCGGGCCAGGCGCGCCATTTAGGAGGACTCGGGTGCTGGCCGACGAGAGCAGGATGGCGATCCAGCCAAGGAAGCGATCACCGAACCCATATCGACGCAGGGCCTCGAAGAGGAAGGGCCATGAGACGGAGTCGAAGGCGCGGGTGAGATCAAGCTTGAGGAGGATGCGCGGAGCTCCCAGCTGGTGGAGGAGGCGCGCCGACTGTCGCACGATCAAGAAGTTGTCGTGGAGGCTGCGTCCGGGGATGAAGGCGTTCTGGATGGGACTGATCAAGTCATTGAGCTTGGGCGCGAGGCGGAGAGATAACACCTTCGCGAAGATCTTGGCGACGAGGTGGATGAGGCTGATGGGCCTGTAGTCGAACAGGCTGGCAGCGTCGGCGCGCTTTGGGATGAGTGTGAGCAGCGCTTGGTTCAGATAACTGAATCCTCGTCCACGGAGCGAATGAAGCTGCTGGAAGGCGCAAACGAAGTCGTGCTTGACGACGGGCCAGCAGGATCGAAGGAACTCCGCGGTAAAGCCGTCCGGGCCGGGCGCCTTGCGCGCCGGCAGGCGTTTGATGGCTTGCCAAATCTCGTCTTCAGTGAATGGGGCCTCCAGGTCGTCAAGGGCGGCCGGCTCGATGAGATGCTGCAGGTCAAGGGCGCAATCTCGAGGTCGATCGGTCCCGAGCAGAGAATCATAATGCGCGAAGGCCGCCGCAGCCATGTCAGTCTGGTCGGTGAGCACGACGCCGTCAACCGACAGGGAGTGGATCCTGTTCTTTTGCTTGCGATAAGTGCACTGGCGATGGAAGAAGGATGTGTTGGCGTCCCCGTCTTTGAGAGAAGAGATGCGCGCGCGTTGTCGAGCCAGGGTTCGCTCGAGCGAAGCGAGGCCAAGGTATGACAGCTTGATCTGTCGGCGGAGCCAGTCCTCGTGGGGCGTGAGCTGGCGAAGCTCCTGGGCCGAGTCAAGACGCAGGAGCAGCTCGCGCGAGATCGCGAGCTGGTCGCGGATGTTGCCCACGGCGCGAGCGCTCCAGCTCGTGAGTCTGCGTGCGGTGGCCTTCATGCGCCGCATTATGCGGCGGAACGGGCTCGGGTCGTCCACCGAAACCAAGCAGCTGCAACCACGTCTTGGAAGCCGGCAATGCGCGTCCAGTATTCCTCGAATTGGAAGCGCCGGTGCACCGGGGGCGAGGGCGAGCAGTCCAGCATGAGCGGGCTGTGATCGGAAACAACCGAGGCAAGGCAGCGCAGGTGGCACTCGCCGTGCCGCTCCTCCCAATCCGCGGTGCAAAGGACTCGGTCGAGGTGAACCAACGTGGGCGGGGTCTGCTCATTTGACCATGTGTATCGTCGACCGTTGAGGTAAACCTCCTTAAGCGCGAGGTCGTTGATAACACGACGGAAGCGCCCCATCATGCGTCTGTTAATATTCCCGTTGTTCTTGTCTTCGTCTCGGTAGATCAAGTTGAAGTCTCCGCAGAGCATCCAAGGGCCGTCGCAGTTAGCACGGACGTCGCGGATTTCCTGAAGAAACGCGATCTTCTCCTGGTCTTGCTGCGGCCCATATACAATGGTCAGCCACCAGGGGGCGTCCACGCTCGATGGAGTCGAAACCTGGGTGGTGAGCGTGTTGGGGCTGAACATGTGATTGTCAACAGTCACCATCCTGCTCTTCCAGGCCAGCAGGATACCACCGCGAGTGCCAATCGCCGGCAGGTAAACATAGTCATCAAAGTCCGAACCAAGCGTTTCGAGGACAGTGGACATGTGGATGAATTCCATCTTGGTTTCCTGGAAGCAGACGATCGACGCGTCGGTAGACACGATCAGCGAGCGAATGGCGGTGCGCCTAGCGCGGGTGTTTAGTCCGCGCACATTCCAGACGATAATCTTCGGTCCATGATCCATAAAAGCATGATCGACACAGGGGGCACAAGCGCACAGCTAGGCCTCGATCGGCCTGCCAGCGATGACCGTAGTAACCGGTGCGACAGAGGGGTCGGCGGGAAGCTCGCGCCCAACTAGTGCCGCAATGGCTGCAAGGACCGTCTTGGGAATCGGCGCGGCAAAGATGTCATCATAAGCTTTCATGGCCTCCGGGGTGATCGCCTGATCCGCGTCAACGATGCCGAGCGTGCGCAGTATTTGCACCTGCGTGCGGCGTGCGGCAGTCGGCGGTGCCCCGATCTTCGTCTTGGCCACGGTGGCCGAGCGCCCGCGCCGAGGTTGGGCGAAGCTCAGCGGCTGTCTTCTCGGTTTACGGCCCGGAGCGGGGAGGACCGAGCTGAGCTGCCTGGTGGCCGCGGCGAGAAAGTCGCCAAGGGTCCAAGAGCTTGTCGAGGGGGCACGCGGGCGGCTGCGGCGGAGCGTGACAGGGGGGACGCGAAGCGCGTCGCACTTCTGATGGTCGGCGTTGGCGTCTGGACTGCATCTTCCTCCAATGGGCCGTCAGCGAGAGGGCCGGAGGGCGGTGGCCTGGGAGAGTCCAGGTTTTGGGGTCTTTGAAGGATCTGCAGTTGTGTGTGGGCCGCTTCACGGCTTGCGGGCTGGCCATCAGGCACATCAGCAGTCGGAGCAATCAGCTGGCCATGGGTTGGCGGCTGGACGGCACCAGGTTGGAAGTCCCGTGCGTCCGCCCGCGCGGGAAGATCAGCATGTGGTGCGGCGGCCGTAGGCGCTGATGTGCACGAACTGACATCTTGTCCCGACAAAGGATCATCATCCACTGTGTCGACGGGCGGCACCATTGGGTGGGTGTCCAGGACCGCACTGCATGTGGGCTCAACAACAGTCGCCGTGCCCACCCGGTCGCTAGGCGACGCATGCGATGGGGCCGCGTCTGGCCCGGCGTCAGAGGTGGGGGGTGGGGTTGGCGCCAGCAGTTGGGGGCCAGATGGGGCAGCGACATGCGTGTCCCCCTGCTGAGGCGATCTTGTCGGGGGCAGTGGATAGGGGCCAGCAGGGGGGGGGCATGCACGGACTCCCGCTGAGGCGATCCTGTCGGCCTGGGATCTGCTGCCGCCGCAGCCTTGGTGAGCGCAGCCTCCTTTCTTTCACGCTTTTTCTTTCCTCCCCTCTTTCCTCTTTTAGCTTTGTGACGAGAGGGGTGGCCCTGGGTGCAGGCGGTGGGCCAGGCGTCCATACATCGGGCCGGCGACGGTACGGGCGGTGGCGTGTCTGCGCGCACGGCATTGCAGACTCCGGACCAGCGATCGGCGACGGCTAGGCCGTCAGCGCGGTGCTGGCCACGGGGGTGCGTCCAGCCGGCAGCGTCGACAGTCATGCCGTCGGCACGTCCCTCCGGAGCAGCGGCAGTGCGGCGGCGCTTGCGGCCGCGGCGACGCGAACAGCCTCGTCCGGGGCCCTGGCCGGCATCGGCGTCGCCATCAGCCGCCGCGCGCCTGTCACCCGCGCCATCTGGGCGAGCTGTATGACCAGAGGGGGCGCGAGCTCGGTCTACGTCGGATCGGGCAAGGGCGATGGTGATGGGGTACGTGAGGGTGGTGACCGTGGGGGCGGAGGAGGCGGTGCGTCCCGGAGTGACCTCGACGATCTCCAGTGTCGCAGCGCGGCGGATGTCGGCAGGGTCGTGCGCGCGACCAGAGAGGCGGAACGTGGCCAAGTCGGCGCGGGAGCGTGTCTGCGGATGGAGGCGCTCAATCCAGACCCCGGTCCCGAGGATGTGCTCCGCCGTCGCTAAGTGCCAGGCATGGGCGGGGATGCCGCGGAGCTCGAGCTCGACGCGGTATTCGAACCCACCGGAGCCGGCGTGGGCAAGCTTGCACCAGGGGCGAAGCGACAGTGAGAAGCGCGGGCATCGAATGTAGTGGTCGCCGTTCATGCGGTCCTTGGAGGCGCGGGAGCCGAAGATGATCAAGAAATCTTCCGGCTTGTGGAGGTGGGTGGTGAAGTCGCCTTCTTCAAAACCGAACGTGGAGTAGAGGAGCTCAGCAACGTCGTCGGCGGACACCTGGGGACGAGTCCCAGTGATGGTGGCCACCATCGCCCGGCTGAGCACCTCCTCCGCTTCCTCCATCTCAACAGTGCGCGACATGATGATGCGCGTTGGTGCAGCAGCGCTCACGTGCGCGACCGTGGCTGGGGCCGGTGGCTGGGGGGGATCTGCACAACCGGAGCAGGAGCCGGTGTCTGGGGCGCGGCAGTCCGCTGGGCGGCGGGGGGGTCGCGGCCGGCGTGGTGCTCGGCAGCCCTTGGGGCGGCGGGTGGAACGCGCCCAGCGCGGCGGTGGAAGTCGTCACATCCACGGGAGTCGTGGCCGGAGATGAGGCACCGTCGGCAGCGAATGTCATTGGTGCAGTCGCGGACGCGGTGGCGGGGGTCGAGGCAGCGGAAACAGAGCCCGGCAAGCTCTTCGGGGGACGGGCTGCGCTGGCGCCGCGGCGACAGGCTCCGCGCAGGCTCGCGGCGAGGCCGACGTCGATTTCTGCGGCGTGGCTGCTGGTAGCCGTCGGCGTCCACCGAGGCGCCGCGCGAGACGCGGTGCACCTCCGAGCGGGGGCCAAGGCGGGCGGAGGCGGGCAGCCTGGGGGCCGCCGGGGCGGGGCCGCCGGGCGCCGGCGCAAGGACGATGTCGCGGACGGGCGGAGCCGGCGGTGGGGTGCGAGCGACGTCGCGGTAGGAACGAGGGGGAGCCACGCTGTCCGAGCCGGAATCGGACCAGCGGCTGTCGCCGGAGGAGACGCGCTCGCCGGAGAGGGAGCGGGTGGGCAAGGGGGGGTGGGGGGCCATGGCAGAGCAAGGGAGGGGGGCTACCGGCGTGGAGTCGACGGCGGCGGGGTTGGTGGAGAGGGGAGCTAGCGGAGCGGGAGGGGCATCGCTCTTGTCCCTGGACCCATCTTGGCAGTTTGATCAGATTACCGTCGTGCCATCATAGGTGGCGAAGTCGATTTTGGCGAACCGCGGCGGGGTCTGTGCCGGAGCGTCATGTCGAACTGGCTCGGAGGAGCGGAGCAGGGCGGCCGGTGGTGCCTGGTCGGGGTACTCCGGGTAGCGACCTGTGGAGCCGGATGGCCCGCCAAACTACGGGAACGGGGTCGGCTGCTCGGACGTCGCGGTGTAGACCGGCGGTGGTGAAGATCCAGCCGCCCACGCTGGTATTGGCGACGGAGAGGGCGGAAACAGGACCTGATTGATGGGCAGGCCGGCCTGCGAGGGCGCCCCCGAGCTGGGTAGGGGTGGCGCGGGAGGTTGCATCGGCGGCGGTGGAGTGTGGACCGGGGCGATGAGGGCTGCTGTTGCCGTGGTTGGCCACTGCGGCCAGAGAGGGCCCGCGGCCGGTTGGTGAGGAAGCAGCAGCGGCGATGGCGGCCCGCCGGGGTGGCCCGCCGGAAGCTGCAGCAGCAGGAGGCCGCCGCCCGCGGCGGCGCCCTGTGACGGCCATGGCAGCGCGGGGTGGCCGTAGGCGGTGATCGGGGCAGCCGGCGGTGGAGCGTAGGGCCCCGCCATGTGCAGCTGGAGGCCCTGGACTGCCGTCAGAAGATGCTGCAGCGTGAAGGTCATCTGCTCCGGCGTGAAGACGGCGATCGGCGGTGGCGCGGGGGTGACTGGGGCCGGCGGCGTTGGGGCCGGCGGCGTTGGGGCACCCGCGGTGGTGCTCGGCCCCGGCAGCGTCGGAGCTCCGTTGGTGGTCATCGAGGGAGCGGATGGCGCGGCGGTGGTGCCGGTGGGCAGCGCCCGCGTGGGAGATTGGAAGACATGATCGAACTGGAGTCTCTGGATACCAAATTGGTAGAACCAGGGGTCCTACCGGACCTGCTCCGGAGGTTGTAGGGGAAGGATGGAGCGGGGCGAGGTGATGAGCGGGCGCGCCGGCGGCTGGGCGCCATCACGTAGGAGGGAGATGGCGGCAGCGGCTAGGGTTGGAGGCGGCTAGGGTTCCGACTCCTCTGGGAGCCGGGCAACAGGAATAATAATATTCTTATTGCTTGCTCTCAAAAGTGTTTTACATCTAGTATTTATAACCTCAATACGAATAGCCTAAGATAACTTGTGGGCCAAGCCCCTAACTACTGCCCGGTGGGCCTCCTCCGGTTATAAGCTAAACCGGTCATAACAGTTCCAATCGCTGAGATTGGAAAAGAAACATACTTCGTATTATACGCTGGTATTGGGTAGGAAACAACCAACCAAGCGCGCCCTATAGATTCTAGAACATGTAGCGTATGTCTATTTAAATAGCTAACTATTTCTTATGAAGCTAATATGTGCCTCTTTCAACAGCTAAAGAATAAAGATTTCATACGAAGCGGGTATTATGGCTGCCTGCTGTTTTCTTAAACCCCAAGTGACTGCAAATTTTCTCATGACCAAATTATTCAAATGCCACATCTTTCAGAGTATTGGCAGCATAAGGTAAACTCACAGTAGACACTGAAAGAATACATGAGATTAGTGGCAATAGGCCAGTCCTTTGCAGATTTATGGCAACAGGCCGGTCTTTTGCAGATTGGTGGCAACAGCCATCACCTCCATCCCAGCGGTCGTAAGGGCAGGGCACCTCCACGGTGATCGTGCTCATGGTCTAGTGAATTTGGGAGCATCGCAACGAGGCCATTTTCAAGGGTATGCAAACTCAGTATCGCTAGCCTGTGACACGGTTAAAGCTGAGGCCCAACTATGGGAGAAGGTGGGAGCATTGGGTCTTGTGGTGATGCTTCCGGTGGCGCCTTAGCTTGCAGGTGTGTGGTATTCTACTTGTGGGTGTGGCCCTCTTGGGCTCATACACAACTCTCTTTTTCTATATATGCAAGACAGAAGCTTTTGCATTTTCTCAATAAAAAAGTATACGAGATGATGGAAGGCTATGCCTCATATAGGTAGCATAGATGGTTCAGTTCGCTGTCTAAATGCCACAGTTTTATGTTTACTGAATATCTGGATTACATGATGTAGCTATGTCTTTTACTATTTCTTTCCTATCACAACTATAAATTAACAAACATAAGATACTTGGACACTTTATTGACTAAAATATCAAAAAATGTTCCCTGTACAAAAACTGTTGAAAAATATGACACTTCCTGGAAAAGGATAAAACCATGTAAATGTTAAGGTCTACAACAATGATAGTTCAACAACCACAAGCACCAAACAAGACATGTTCTAGATTTGACTAGGTCACTAATGGCAAGGGGAAAACAGAAATGTTGAAAGAGGTTCTTGCATGATAAAATAGTACTTCTGCTAAAGTTAAAGAAGTAACATACTTATTTTTTCCTGCATAAGAGTGACATAATCCATGCTATTGTCCCTCCAAATATATGGAAGAACATTTTGATACATATATAGTGTTGGACGGACTCCAGCATCCTCCATCCACTGCAAAACCTACATGTTCCAGAAAACAAAGGAGTTGCCCATAAACAACCACGAGCCTTGGTTTTTGTTTATATAATGGAGGCTCAAATACCCGTCCAGTACTAGCATTTTATTGCTGACATTAGAGCTTTGCTCATGGAAGAAGTAACTCAAGCAAAACTTTCAATGTAATGTCAAATCACTTGCTTCTGCCACAGTTCTTATGATCCCAGAAGCACATATTGGTGCAGGTTTTACAAGGACCAACATAATACAGGTCAAAACAGAAGAAAAAAATGTGAGGGTTTTTTTCTGAGGTAAAAATGTGAAGTTGTTCCAAGATAAATGTGTATCTGCAGTACACCATCATGTTGCCAGAGCACAGTTGTGCAAATTGAATGTACCAGATATAGATGTCCATGCAAATATGCAATCATAAGTGAAACAGATACTAGTGAATACCCATCTTTACCTCGACATACTTTCTCCATTTTCCAACTGCTAAGAGATTTCTCAGCAGAACCTTATAAGTAGAAAGGCCTACAGTAGAGCATGAACTCACCATCTTGTAAAACAGCTGCATTAGAGAAAATTAAGTATCTTAGGCCCATCTTTACAAGGACTCAGGGTAAAACATAAACTGGAAAGCACATCCAATAATCTAAGCACCTTTATTGAAACTATTTCCTCACAAGTCCAGTGTTTAGATATGAGATTACATGGGTCCCTCGAGTATCAATGTATTTTCATGAAAGAAAAGACGGTGGTTTGATGGTCTTGAAACTAGTCAAGAAGCTAGCGTTCTTAACTATAAAACCAGCTTCTTCGGGCCAAGAATATCAGGAATATAGTTATATAGATGATACATGAAGTACTCCATCCATACAAAATTGTTTGAAGTTCTAGCTTTGTCCCAAGTTAAACTTAAAAAAATTGACCAAGTCTACAAAAAAAAAATATTAACATCTAACGACACCAAATTAGCTTCATTAGATTCATCATAAATAATTAAATATCCATGCAAATATGCAAGCTTTGATGTTGTAGATATTAGCATGTTTTTTCACAAAGAAGGAAAAGCAGTTTGTTACAAAGCTTGCCAAAGCAAGCACAAGGAAGCAACAAGCCAATTACTCGAGTAGACAAAAACTACTGCTTAAGCCCTTCCTGTTAGAAGGGATAGAGAGATTGGCGGAATAGTTCGTTGTATTGCTTGAGGCTCGTGGGCATTTATATAGGAGTACATGATCTACTTGGAGTACAAGACAAGTCAGAATACTTCCTAGTCTATCCTATGTTTCCAATACAATCACGTTACTCAACATCCCCCTGCAGTCACAACGGTAGCGACCCAGACGGTGAGACTGGAGAAGAATCCGAAGGCAAGCCGACGGACACGCCCCCACAGTTGTAACGGTCGATGCATCGCGAAAGTCGTGGCTGGAGTGAAAACCGACGAGGTTGCTCAAGCAAGGCGGTAGCCCTTTGTGTCGTTTGTCGATGTAGCCGAGAGCATGGATGGTGTAGCTGTGGTCGCGGTAGCCGTGCAAAAAATGCCGTGGTCGATGTCGAGTCGGGGTAGCCGGTGTCGAGGAAGTCGCCGTGGAGCCGCGAATGCAAGGAGGCGCCGAGTTAGCATGGGCGCAGTGGTGTCGAAGTAGGGGTGCGCCGGGAAGAAGACGTTGACGACGCGTCGCGGCGGGTTTGCCAAGCCCAGGGACACATCGTGGACGAAGGCATGCGTCGGTGTTGCCAGCACCGGGCATGCGTAGACGGACAAAGACGAAGTTGACGAAGCGTCGCGCCACGCTTGCCAGGCCCGGGGACACATCGTGGACGAAGGCACGCATCAGTGTTGCCAGCACCGGGCATGCGTAGACGAGGGACCTGCACGAGCTGTACGCCATGTCAAGGAGTCGGAGGGGCCAGCAGAGAAGTAGACTCGACGACGGTTGTGGCGCCAATGGGCATGGGGGGGCCGATGTCACCAACGGTGGTCGGAGTAGACGAAGTGGTCGGGGAAGATGACGGCAACGCTGGCGACAGGCTGGTGCTGGACGAAGACGAAGGGGGGTGGACTGGCGGCGGCGGCTACAGGCGTAGCGACGGCGGCGGCCAAAGCAGAGCGGCAGCGGCGGCTTGGTTACGAGCACGGCGGCGATGCTCGAAATGGCGAGGAACCCAACAGCGTGACGAAGACCGGCGCGGACGGTGGCGTTCCCGCGCCAAGGGAGGCGGCGCGGCGCATGGCACGGGAAGTCGACGCGCGTGGACGGTGGTGGACCGCGGGTCGCGGCGCCACGGCCCGAAGGGGCGACGCGGCGGCAGCAGGCGGGTCGAGGCGACGAAGGGAAAACCTCAGGGCGGCGGCGGGGACCGCATATCGCGGCACTACGGCCCGAAGGGCGCAGCGGCGACACGCGGGTCGGTACAACCGCGGGGACGGCCTCGAGGCGGCGGGCGGGACCGCGTATTGCGGCACCACGACCCAAAGGGACGACGCAGCGGCGACGAGCGAGTCGATGCAGCTGCGAGGAGAACCACAGGGCGGCGGCGCTGCGGCCCGACGGGGCGACGCAGCAGCAGCCCGTTACTTGATCGGTGGAGGGGCGCGCTGAACTCGGGCACGATCTTCACGGGACCTGCAGAGGCGCGAGCAACCGACGGGCCAGGTCGATCGCGGGGCGTAGATGACGCGGATCGCGGCGGCGAGCAGGTCATCAAGCCGATCGCGTGCGAGATCAGGGACGCCGCTCGGTGAAGGCGGGGTAGCGGCGGAGTCCAAGATGAAGACGGCGATGACGGACGGCGTGGGACGTCATGCGACCGGCACCCGGGCTGCCAAAGCAGCGCCGGCGCCCGGGCAGCGAGGCCCAAGCGACCAACGTAGCAGCGGCGCCCAAGCTGAGACAGTCACGAGCCTGACGCCGCCGGGGACGAGGCCGGCGAGGTAGACCGCAGGGCCGCCGTGCGGACGCGGCAGAGGCGTGTGGCGTGGATCGATGGGTGGGCCGTCGCGCAAAACGGCAGCTGTGATGGGCCGCTGCATCGCGCGAGGCCGCCGGGTTGGGCGATGCAGGAGTCCGGTCGGAGCAGGGCGACGACGGCAGGCGTAAGGCGACGAGCGGGCCGATGCGCGGACAACGGCTGGCCCTGACGGGCTGCCTCGGCACGCGTGGCGGCCGGGTTGGAGGAGAGGCCGGCCGGTCGCGCCGGGGTCGGAGTAGAGGCGCGTTGGTGTCGACAGCGGCGGCGGGCGACGCAAACCGATCAAGCATAGATCGGAAAACCAAAAAGAAAACGCCGATCAAAACGACCGGCGAGGGAGAGAGAAAAACCCGGAGCAAGGGCTCAGGAAAAAGACTCTAGGGCAGCCGGTCAACATGACCGGCGGACGAACCCTAGGTACGGGCGGCGCGGCCCCTGGCGACGGTCATGGAGGGCGACCGCCCCGGGTGCGGAAGCGGTGGGTGGCGGCTAGGGTTTGGACCGGTTAGGCTGATACCATGTTAGAAGGGAGAGAGAGATTGGCAGAATAGTTCGTTGGCAGAATAGTTTGTTGTATTGCTTGAGGCTCATGGGTATATATATAGGAGTACATGATCTACTTGAAGTACAAGACAAGCCAGAATACTTTCTAGTCTATCCTATGTTTCCAATACAATCACGTTACTCAACACTTCCTAAGACAAAATACAAGCAACTTTTTACCAACAAATAGACTACATATTAAGCAAAGCCAATCTACATAGGGCAAACTCCTCATGAGCAAGGGGCGCCACATCCACTAGTTGGAGTATCTTTCCACACATTCCAGAGAATATATATGAGCAGCCCGCTAAAACACCCTCGCATATCCTTTTCGCAAGCCTTCAGTAAAGCCTCTCATCAAGCATCATAGTTCAGAGAAACGGAGATTGGTTTTAGGTGTGGAATGAGAAGGCCATTCCAGCCCACTAAGGAAGTCATGATCTCCTACCTGATGGGCAAGATATGCAGAGATGGTTCTCCTCAATTCCACAAAAGAACGTGTATCTGCTCGTGAGGCCAACCACGTCGCCCAAGATTGTTCGTGTTGGGGAAGGGTCCCCCCGTTACCCAGACTCGACATCTTTCTAGACTTGGTGGAAAACCTTATAACCTCGCGGGATTGCCATGAAGTCTGACACCATGACGAATGCCACCAGCTCGCCCCGAAAAATCTACATCTTGAGAACCGAGCAGAACCCACAGCATATTCTCATGATATTCCCAGAGAAATAGACCAACTCGCCTTCAAGTACATCAGTTCATCTATGGTTAGGATTATAAACAGCCGGAGGGCAGATTTGTAACTTGTCTCCCTACCTTGCAATACTTGTTGGTTTCAGGTAGCTCCGCGTCGGGTCGCTGCGAACAGGGGCGCGTATCTCCACCTTAAGTTTCCCGCGCACCTCGCGGCAGTCTTTGTATCCGGCTAGGAGTGTAAAAGTTCACAGTCTAGCCTTGATGCTATGACAATTGGCGCCATCTATGGGAACCTAGCCAGAAGCAGTGTGACCAAGAGAGCACAACCATCACGGACCGATGCGGAAGGCCAGCTAATATCCACCCCGTGCACTCTCTTGGAGGCCTGGACAGGAAGGCAAGGAGATGGCACCACAGAAACATAAGCGCATCAAAGAGGAAGGAGACGACTCAACCCACGTAACCTACAAGCAGCACGCGCCAAGCTCGCACGACTAACAAAGCACATGAAACCTCCACCGATGTGCAGGTTGCCAGCTCGGAAGAATCTGCACAAGCCATTATCAACGAGGAAGTTGAAGCACTCTGGCAACAAGCCACAGACGCGAGCGCGAGGGCAGGAGAACTGCAAGCCATCCTAGAAGCATCCCAAGCGGACTCCATTCGCTTGGTGGCGCTCCTACACGAGGCCGCCAACATACATGCGCGACAAGTGACCACAATAGCCTTAGCAAAGCCGAACCCCCGCTCCGCATGGCTTAAACCAAGGAAATTCGCCACCACCAAACCCAAGAGTGTGATGCGGCAAGGGAGTAAGTTAAGGTGAATTCCGAAATCGTCAAGAAGCAAAGATGGCCAATAGGAAAAATGAATGTGTGGGCTAGACGGCCACTCCGAGGAGCTTCGGAGGTAGAAGCACTCCAGACCATCATCCTACGCAGGCATGACCAGATTGGTTACTCTGCGAAAGATGAGTGTCATTGGGTCTAGAGGAAGACAGTGAGCGCTTCAACAACTACATCTCCGCACAAACAATGCGCGCTCGAAGATGTGAAGTCATCAACATTGCCGACGAGCGCAACGCCCTTAGCCTAGGACTTGAAGTGAAGCCATGGCCGCACAAGTTTTGTCCAGCGGACCTCCCGAGCTAATAAGCAAGTGACGCCGACCTGAGCGGGTTCACCTATGTACGAGGCCGTCGTTGTTAGCCATGCTAAGCTCACGTCATAGGCTAATGTAGTTTTCTGCTTAAAATAAACATTGCATGCCTGCAGATGTGACACTTCCATGCAGCATGCACGTAGTAGATGGGGACGTGCAGTACGCACGATCTCGCTCCGTTCTTTCTGTTATAGTTAACCCGGTCAGCATAGCGCGCTTGTGCATCTGGAGGTTGCGGGATGGCGCGGCCAATCCGGATCACAGCGAGCTGGCCGGGGTAGTTAGTCGTTTCCAATTTTGTAACAGAGATAAGAAGAAAAGGTAAGAGCAGAAAACGCTGCGCAGTTGGTGGCAGCACAAAACTGACTCTCTCTCTCTCGTTCGTCTACCTCCGTCTCTCTCTCTCGCTCGACCTCATCTCTGATCGCTCTCGCTAAGTCCGGCAACAACAATTGGCATCAGAGCCGTGGTGTTCGATCCACTCTCCGGTGGCCGGCGGTGTCCGATCCGCGGCGTACCATGTCGGATAGCGAGGAGGAGAAGATGAGCAAGACCGGGACCAAGTCGCCGCCGAAGACGCCGACGTCCAAGGCGCCGATCGCGCGTCTCACCGGAAGCGGCAGCGGCAGCGGCGAACTCCGTGTGGTGGAGCGCGTCGTGCGCGAGGAGTCGGGGACGTCCATGATGCTCACCCGTACCAATTACCAGGAGTGGGCGCTTGTGATGCAGGTTAAGCTGCAAGTCGCCCGCGTCTGGACCGCGGTGATCGAGGACGGCGCCGAGGAGAACGACGACCGGCGCGCGCTACAGATCATCCTCACCGGCGTTCCGCCGGAGATGCTGCGTGTGCTGGCTGCGAAGGACACGGCGAAGAAGGCGTGGGAGACCATCAAGACGATGCGGATGGGCAGCGAGCGCGCCCGTGAAGCCAAGGCGCAGGTGCGCCGGCGGGAGTTCGAGGATCTCCGTTTCAAAGACGGGGAGTCCGTCGAGGATTTCGGGCTGCGGCTTTTTGGCCTCGTCGCCGACCTGGAGCTGTATGGCGACCCTGTCACCGAGCACAAGGCAGTCCAGAAGTTTCTCCGAGTGGTGCCGCGGAGGTACCGCCCGATGGCCATGGCGATCGAATCCTTGATCGATCTGAAAACCATGTCCATCGAGGAGCTCGTCGGGCGTTTCTCTGCATGTGAGGACCACTACGACCTCGACGACGGCACGCAATCCACCGGGCGCCTTCTGGTCACTCATGAGGAGTGGCTGGCCCGGGAGAAGCTGGGCAGCGGCGCCGGCGGTTCATCGTCCGGCGGAGGAGGCGGCGGCAAGAACAAGTCGCCGGGCAAGCCAAAACCTCATGGTGGCGGCGGTGGCAGACCTGCACCGGGCAGCGGCGGCGCGGGAGGATCCGGCGGCTCAGGCGGCAAGAAAAAGGGCAAATGCCATTATTGCAACAAGCCGGGTCATTGGAAGAAAGAGTGTACACCAGGATTAAGGCGGAAGAAGAACGTGCAAAGCAGGGGCAAGCACATCTAGTCCGCGAAGGCGACGAGCACCATGAGGGACTTATGATGGCCGCGGTCACCACTTGTTTCACCACCAGCATCGTGGCGCCCCAGCAAGTTCATCTCAATGAAGAGAAAGTGCATCCAGAGATCTCACCGCCGGGGCTGTGGTACTTTGATACGGGAGCTACAAGCCACATGACTGGTGACAGGGGCATGTTCAGTACTCTTGATGAATCTGTGCAAGGGACTGTAAAGTTCGGAGATGGATCACGCGTTGCAATCCGAGGAAGAGGTTCAGTGATCTTCAGAGGACAGAGCGGCAACCAACGCGCACTGTCAGAGGTTTACTTTATCCCAAGTCTTAGCAGCAATATAATTTCAGTTGGCCAGCTGGATGAAGGGGGGTGCAGAATTCAGATTCATGAGGGACTGATGACAATTCATGACACCGTCGGGCGCATGATGGCTCACATCCGGCGTTCGATCAGTCGTTTGTACACTGCCGTGCTCACCATTGACACACCGGCGTGCCTGCTGACGAAGAACGACGACGAGACCTGGCGTTGGCATGCTAGGATGGGTCATCTACACTTCAGGGCACTGTGTGCCATGTCCTCCAAAAGCATGGTACGTGGGATGCCGCTGATCGACCGCGTCGACGAGTACTGCGACGGATGCACCCTCGGCAAGCAGCACCGTGCACCATTCCCGCAGGCAGCAGCGTACAGGGCCGAACAAGGCTTGGAGCTTGTCCACACTGACTTGTGTGGTCCGATCAGTCCACCCACTCTTGGAGGCAACAAGTATTTTTTGCTTGCAGTTGATGACTTCAGTCGATACATGTGGTTGGCCGTACTGAAGACAAAGGACGAGGCATTCAGCTGCTTCAAGAGGATTCATGCTGCTGCTGAAACTGAAGGAAGATGCAGGTTGCGTGCGTTCCGGTCTGACCAGGGCGGCGAGTTTAATTCTGGTGAGTTCGTGGAGTACTGCGACAAGCTCGGGGTCAAGCACTACACGACTGCACCGTATTCGCCGCAACAAAATGGTGTCGTTGAGCGGCGTAATCAGACTGTTGTCGAGATGGCGCGGTGTTTACTGAAGAGCATGGGCATGCCCGCTGTGTTCTGGGGCGAAGCAGTGAGGACGGCTGTATACATTCTCAACAGATCACCGACCCGCAGCCTCGATGGTGTCACGCCGTATGAAGCATGGCACGGCAGGAAGCCGAACGTGCAACACCTGCGTACCTTCGGCTGCACAGTACATGTGAAGAAGCTCGGACCAGGGGTGACCAAGCTCACTGATCGCTCAACTCCCATGGTGTTTATTGGCTATGAGGAGGGTGCCAAATGTTATCGCGTCTACGACCCAGTGGCGAAAAAACTTCAGGTAACTCGTGACATTTTATTTGAAGAGAGCAGGCCATGGACTTGGAGCACCCCGGGCACGAGCGCGGACACCGCAGCGCCGGTGACATTTACCGTGGTTTACACCATGGATGATGGTGTCCAGGAGATCGACAGTGGGTCGACCACCCCGCTGGCCACCCCTCGGACCGCGGCGACACCCTCTACACCAGCCTTGGGGACGCCGCGATCTCCTGCAGTTGCCACACCTGTGGTGGACGCGCCCGAGTCATCGCAGTACAAGCCGGTGACACGCATGGACTCGCCGAGGGCTAGTGGGGACACGCCTCCGTCATATGACTCCAGGCATGATGTGCCAACGGGGCAGCCAGTTCGCTACCGGAGCTTCACGAGCGTGCTGGAGGAGACCGAGGATCAAGCGGTGCGTGAGCAGTTCGAGCGGTGCCTGCTCGTGCGCTGCCTGTTCAGTGCCGAGGAGCCGCGTGGCGTGGACGAGGCGCTCGCAAGCAAGGCATGGAAGGGCGCCATGGACGTCGAGATGCAGTCCATCATCGACAACAAGACATGGGAGCTTGCTTAGCTCCCAGGTGGACACACGGCGATCGGTCTCAAGTGGGTATATCGCGTCAAGCGCGACCCGGACGGCAAGATCATCAAGTACAAGGCCCGCTTGGTGGCGAAAGGCTATGTGCAGCGAGAAGGCGTGGACTTCGAGGAAGTTTTCGCGCCGGTGGCACGCATGGAGACTGCGGCTGCTTCTTGCGCTCGCCGCGCACTCCGGCTGGGAGGTGCACCACATGGATGTAAAATCCGCTTTTCTCAATGGTGACCTCGCCGAGGAAGTGTACGTGGCGCAGCCGCCGGGGTACATCACCGCCGTCAAGGAGCAGCAGGTCCTGCGGCTTCGGAAGGCACTCTACGGGCTACGGCAAGCTCCGAGGGCCTGGTACGCGAAGCTAGACGAGAGCATGAGCATGTTGGGGTTCACGCGCAGTCCACTGGAGCACGCCGTGTACCGCCGTGGCAATGCTCACTCGTTCCTGCTAGTGGGCGTGTACGTCGACGACCTCATCATCACGGGCACTGACCAAGCATCCATCATCGAGTTCAAGGGACAGATGCAAGAGCTCTTCAAAATGAGTGATCTTGGCCTTCTAAGTTACTACTTGGGCATTGAGGTAACACAAACCAGAGACTCCATTACTTTGTGTCAGAGGAATTATGCAGAAAAAGTGCTCGAGGTGGCTGGAATGGATGGATGTAATGCATGCCAAACTCCCATGGAATGCCGGCTCAAGCTGAAGAAAGATGATGAAGCAAAATTGGTTGATGCCTCGCTGTACCGTACCGTGATTGGGAGCCTGAGATACTTGGTTCACACCAGGCCAGACATCACACATGCGGTTGGGATAGTGAGCAGGTTTATGGAGAAGCCCACTGTGACTCACTGGACAGCCGTGAAGCAAATCCTTTGGTATGTGCGCGGCACTCTGAACTATGGCTGCTGCTACCGGCGTGGCTCCGGCAAAGCTGAACTGATTGGTTACAGTGACAGCGATCACGCCGGAGATGTTGGAGATCGCAAGAGCACCTCGGGTCAGATCTTCTTCCTTGGTGAGAACCCAGTGTCATGGACCTCTCAAAAGCAAAAGATTGTAGCCATCAGCTCATGTGAGGCGGAGTATGTTGCAGCAGCCGCAGCCACTTGCCAAGGTCTTTGGTTGAGCCGTCTTCTTGCAGAGATGAGAGGAGAAGAAGAAGCAAGCTCATTCAAGCTTCTGATTGACAACAAGTCTGCAATCGCACTGGCCAAGAACCCCGTTCACCACGACCGAAGCAAACATATTGATATCAAGTTTCATTTCATCCGAGATTGTGTTGAAACAAAGGAGGTGCAGATTGATCACGTTGGCACTGATGATCAGGTTGTTGATGCCTTGACAAAAGCGCTGGGTCGGGTGAAGTTCGTCGAGCTGCGTCAGAGGCTGGGAGTGAAGGTAATTAGCAAAGGACGCTGAGCTTAGGGGGGAGAAATGTTAGCCATGCTAAGCTCACGTCATAGGCTAATGTAGTTTTCTGCTTAAAATAAACATTGCATGCCTGCAGATGTGACACTTCCATGCAGCATGCACGTAGTAGATGGGGACGTGCAGTACGCACGATCTCGCTCCGTTCTTTCTGTTATAGTTAACCCGGTCAGCGTAGCGCGCTTGTGCATCTGGAGGTTGCGGGATGGCGCGGCCAATCCGGATCACAGCGAGCTGGCCGGGGTAGTTAGTCGTTTCCAATTTTGTAACAGAGATAAGAAGAAAAGGTAAGAGCAGAAAACGCTGCGCAGTTGGTGGCAGCACAAAACTGACTCTCTCTCTCTCGTTCGTCTACCTCCGTCTCTCTCTCTCGCTCGACCTCATCTCTGATCGCTCTCGCTAAGTCCGGCAACAACAGTCGTGCAGGCGGCACGAGGCGACGAAACCACCATGGCCAAGAGCCTTCTTCTCAAGATCTCTAGGATGGCTCGGTCGTGGTACCTAGCGCTCGCTCCTAGATCGGTGCACTTGGGAACAACTTTGCTAGCATCTTCATGCTGACTTCCAAGGGAATGAGACGAAGGAGGTGACCGCCGTCAAACTCTACACGCTCATTCAAGATCCACGCAAATCTATCAAAGCATTCCAAAAGCGCTTCACCGGCATATAGTGTCAAATCTGCACCATCACCGACGAGAGCGTGTGCTTCGCCACGCGATTGGCGATATGTGACCCAGCCCTCTACGCCAAGTTGCATCAAAGTCTACGGTCAACAACTAAGAGGCTCTACGCCATCATGAGGAAGTACTTGCTCCAGGAGTAAGGGAAGCAACAACAGAACAAGGAGCATTCTGCACACGAGGCAACTCAAGCCAACCCAAGAAGATACCCAACTGTGCCCTCACGGTATTTACCGAGTGAAGGTAGACGGATAGCATCCGCAAGCCCGTGTGACGCGGGAGGAACACCAGGATCGTGCGCGCCAAAGCGACCATGGGTAGCGGAGCCGAGGTCATGGGCCCAATCACCGAGGACGCGATGTCAACGACCAAGGCAAGAGGTTCTGCAAGCTACATCAATCATACAACCAGTATGCTGAGTGATGGGATCAAAAGGATGCATGAGTAAATCTAGTGAACCATAGAGGTGGGATTCAACCATCATCACGCATGCCTCAAAATTCATTAATCCGGTCAGCACTCCAACCCCTCTAGGATTCGTGCATCGGCTCGGACATGCGCTAACTGAGGACGCGAAGTCAACGACCAAGCAAGAGGTTTTGCAAGCTACATCAATCATACAACCACTAGTATGCTTAGTGATGGGATCAAAAGGATGCATGAGTAAATCCAGTGAACCATAGAGGTGGGATTCAACCATCATCACGCATGCCTCAAAATTCATAGATCCGGTCA
The DNA here is from genome assembly GCF_018294505.1 of Triticum aestivum. Lineage (NCBI taxonomy): Eukaryota > Viridiplantae > Streptophyta > Magnoliopsida > Poales > Poaceae > Triticum > Triticum aestivum. Next base: position 382,041,885 of record NC_057798.1, read on the forward strand.
GCACACCAACCCCTCTAGGATTCATGCATCGACCCGGACATGCGCTACTTTACCGCCCAGGCCTACGAGGGGCTACTGCCGGGGAAGGTTCAATGTGCTACTTGGACTCAATGTCTTACTAGACTTTGCGGAAAACCTTATAACCTCTCGAGATCTCCACCAACTTGACACCCCGCGGGATTGCTACCAACCAAAAACCCAATAGGATTTCCACCAAGTTAATACCTTGAGGAATGCCACCAGGTCGGTGCCTCGGGAAAACTACATCTTCAGCACCAAGTGGGATCCACGCATATTCTCAGGATATTACAGAAGTAAAAGGCCAACCCGCCCTCAGGTACATCAGTTCATCTAGGGTTAGGATTGTAAATAGCTGAGCGTAGATGTAACTTCATGTACCCGCTCCACTACCCCTCCCCCCTCACAAAGGGGCCAATATCTGGAATGAAGAGTGACTTGTCTCCCTCCTTGCAATACTTGTTGATTTCTTGTTGCTTTCAGGTAACTTCATGTTGGGTCACGGCAAACGGGAATGCGTGTCTCCACCTCAAGTTTCCCACGCACCCCGTAGTGGTCTTCATATATGGCTAGCGGTGCGACAAGTTCATTGTCTAGCCTTGATGCTACGACAGTCGGCGGTGATGACATGATTATGAAAGAGCCAAGCAAGAAAAAATGGCATTTGGCTCCACCTTCGCTACCATATCTTGCTTCCTACAAAAGGAGATGAGCTACCCAAGAACCAACCAAAATAAGGGACTTGGCCAAATACACGCCATCAAGCGAGCGAATCCAGCATATGGAGTAGGCCACAAAGGGTTAAGGACCACCTCTGCAACTCCTTCCAAATGTGAACAAAGTCCACTAGCTCAACCACATCACTTAGTCTGGTGAACGACCCAATCTAATTGTCATTTTCAAGTTGTGTTCAAACGGCCCGCTGCTTTTAAACAAATTTGGGGTACGGCCTTTAAAGGGTCGTCGGCCAGCCCACAATCATGCCACAATAGGGTGTTTCGACCATTATCAATGGTGACCTTGGTACAAGAGCCACTACTCGGGAAAAGCTTATAGGTAGAGGCTTAACAGCAACGCGGGTCTAACGTGCGCGCTACTGCTATTTACCAGTAGCGCGGGCTAATCAAACTCGCTACTGCTACATAGTTAACAGTAGCGCGGGTAAGAAGGACGACGTTGCTGCTAAGTGGACCCCGCAGTACCCACCAGGGTACGCAAAGTAGCAGCATGTTTGTCCCGCACCGCACTACTTCTAAGTTATTAGCAGTAGCGTGTGTCCAAAGCCCACCGCTGCAACTACTCTTGCACTGTGCCACCTGGTGGGCCCCGCTTAGCAGCAACGCGTCTTGCCTATACAGGACCCGCGTTGCTGCTAAGGCACAACAGCCACCTTTCCCCAATCCCCCTCTCCCCCCTCCCCCCTCCACCTCCTCTCTCCCTCACTTTCTCGCTCACTTTCTTCTCCCCCATTACTACTACCTAGCTTTCTTCTCTCTTCCTTCTCCTACCTCTCTTCTCTCTGCTTTAATGCCCCGTCCACCATCTCCATTAATACAACCCTTTTCTCTCTTCCTCACTTTTCTCTCCTCCCTCCACTAGTCATCTCTCCTTCCCCAACTAGCTAGCTCTATCATCCCCAACTAGATTTATTCTTTAATGAAGTAAAGTCATCTAGTCACCGTGCTTCTCTCTCGAAATAGCTAGGTGAGTAAAAAATTGTGATTTGGAAGAATTATTGGAAAATATGTGACCGATATGACCGAATAGGGCGATATGATGAAAATTGTGCGTGTGGCATGAGTTGCCGCCTATATGTTTATTTGTCGAATTGTGTTTGACATGAGAGTTGCTTATGTTTTGCCGAAATGTCGATTTATTTCCGTTTCGGCGAATTTCGGGCAAACTCTATATGTCCTTTTTTAGGGAAGGTCATGTCGAATTTTTGTATGACTTTGATGCATGGATGCGTTTATAATCCTTTTGCTTATTAATTATACCGCGCAGGCGATCATGAAGGTCAGTGGAACAATGGTGGAAAGATGGTTGCGATCCGCGGTGCACGACATGTATGAAAATAACCGCAAGGAGATTCTATGTCCATGTCGAAGATGCAAAGGAGGAGTCTTGCTCGACCCCTTTAAGGGAGGCCGTTTGAAAGCGCACCTGCTCATGCATGGTTTCATGGATGGCTATACTCGGTGGATAAGTGAAGATGATGACGTCGATGGGGCGGCCAATGACGACATTGGGCCAGACGAAGAGATGACCAATAATGGCGACGAAGAAGAGGTCAGACATGGAGGCAATGAAGAGGCTGGACATTGGGCCAAACGAAGAGATGACCAATAATGGCGACGGAGAAGAGGTCAGACATGGAGGCAATGAAGAGGCTGGACATGGCAGCGGAGAAGAGGCCGGACATGGCGGCGGAGAAGAGGCTGGACACGGCGGCGGAGAAGAGACCGTACATGACGGAGAAGCCGCGGACACGCCACAACCTTCTTCGGTACTAAGTTCAATCATGCAGGACCCTCATGTTCGAGACCTGCTTCGCAAGAAGACGACTAGCGACAGAGTTGCTTCTAGAGAGGAATCTAAGCTCATGTTCGAGACCTGCTTCGCAAGAAGACGACTAGCGACAGAGCTGCTTCTAGAGAGGAGTCCAAGCTTGAGCAACTGGAGGTGGACTCGAAGACTCCATTGTATGGTGGTTGCGATCCAGAGGTGACCCGCTTGAGTTTCACGCTGGAACTTCTAAAAACAAATCGCTGGAACTTCTAAAGACGAAGGCTAAAAACAAATGGACCGACAGAAGCCTCGATGAGCTTCTCAAGTATCTAAAGAAGGTTCTCCCCGCAGGGAACCTGTGTTCTACTAGTGTCGATGAGGCCAAGAAAATCGTGTGCCCTCTTGATCTGCCGCACATTAGATACCACGCATGCATCAACGATTACATCATTTATCGGAAGGAGCACGCGGAAAAAACCTGTTGTATGGTGTGCAATGCTTCTCGATACAAGGCCAAAAAGAAATGTCCTTAGGAAGTTGTATGGTACTTACCTACCACTCCCCGTCTGCAGCGTTATTTCGTAGATCCTAAGGAAGCAAAGCTCATGCGTTACCACGCGGAGAGGAAAAAGCCCGACGATGGAGATGATTCGAAGCTGAGACACCTCGCGGATGCAAGCCAGTGGAGAGCGTTCAACGCCGAATATCGATATTTCGCAACAGATGCAAGGAACATCGTGCTTGGCGCGAGTACCAATGGCATGAATCCGTTTGGCAACCAGAGCACATGGCCTCTGTTTATATGGATATACAACCTCCCCCTGGTTGTGCATGAAGACAAAGTACATACACATGAGCATGCTGATTCAAGGGCCGAAACAACCGGGAAATAATATTAATCTGTATGTATCAGGGGCTACTGAAAGAGGAGTTAGACACGTTATGAAAAACACAGGTCAAGACATGGGACGCCAGCAAAAGAGAGTATTTCTATATGAGAGCCACGCTGATGACGACGGTGCACGACTATCTCGGTTACGAATATCTCACAGGACAGGTGTGCCACGGATATTGTGGATGCACCCGGTGCACGGATGATACAATGTCTCAGCAGTTAATGAAAGATGGGGGTCTGGGAAAATTGTGTGCATGGGGCATCCAAGATGGCTCGAGAAGGATGACCCATGGAGAAACCATGGAGATCTATTCAATGGTGAGGCTGAGCATCGAGGACCTCCACGTAAGAGGAGTGGCGCCGAAATCCATGAGTTGTTCAAAAACTGGGAAGCGTGCCCTGCGCCGGGAAAGATGAAAAAAATACCGGAGCCGCTGCTGAAGGTATGGAAAACGAGGTCAGTTTTCTGAGACTTGGAGTACTGGCCCAAACTCGACACGCCTCATTGCCTTGATCAAATGCATATCACGAAGAATGTCCTCGAGAGTTTGCTTGGGACACTGATGAACATGCCGGACAAGACCAAGGATGGGCCAAAGGCAAGAAAAGACTTGGAAGATTTGAAAATCAGGGCAGATCTCCACATGCCCCGTAAAAAGTCGACGGAGGACACAAAGACGGAGATGGAGGCAGGGGACAGGGCAAAAAAGTCTAACAAGAAGGAAGAGAAATATTGCCCCCTTTTTGCTTCACTTTAAGTCCGAAGGAGATGGATCAATTCTTCAAGTTCCTTACCGGAATCAAAGTTAGCTCCGGTTACTGTGGGAAGATGAGCAGATTTCTAGACACGAAGAAGAAAAGGTTCAACGAGATGAAGTCTCATGACTGTCACGTGATGATGACGCAGATACTCCTTGTTGCCATTAGAGGGATAATGGACCAGCACATCCGTGACACGCTTACTGGTCTATGCAACATTTTCGACGTTATCTCTCGAAAGTCGATCAGTGTGAAGCAACTCCAAGGCTACAGCAAGAGATCGTTGTCGTACTAAATGAGCTTGAGATGTACTTCCCGCCCGCATTCTTTGATGTCATGGTGCATCTGTGTGTCCGCATTGTGGGCGACATCATCGACCTCGGGCCAACATTCCTGCACAGCATGATGTCATTAGAGAGGATGAATGGGGTCATCAAAGGATTCGTTCGTAACATGTCCCGTCCATATGGAAGCATCGTCCAGGTCTTTCTTATCCAAGAGTGCATCTCCTTATGCGAGAATTATTTAGGCGCCGGAGACCCTGTTGTTGGTTTGCCGTCAACAAGCACCTTCGGAGGCTCGGAGGTGAAGGTCACACCAACGGCCGGAGGGAACTGCATGTGGACCACTCGGGTCGACGCAACGACTTTGACATAGCAAACTTAGTAGTGCTACAACACCTAGAAGTGCTAGATCCTTTCGTGACACTGCACAAAGAAACCATCAAAAAGAAATACCGTGACGGGGGGCTACGCAAGACGAACGCCGAAGTTATTAGAGAGCACAAACTCACTTTCTTGACTTGGTTCAAACAACATGTTCTTGCTAATCCCCCGGAAGAGGGCTCTACTGACGGATTGCTCATATACGCCTTAGCACATGGCCCCGCGCCCAACCTCGCAACCTATCATGCGTACGATATCAACGGATACACATTCTACACAGAGGCCAAAGCTATAAACAATGATTACCAGAACTCAGGATGACGATGGAATGCATGACCGGCAACAACGACACAACTGAAAGATTCTATGGAAGGGTCGAAGAGATCTGGGAGCATGACTACTCTGGGCAGCCCAGTGTGACGATGTTCCCTGTCAGATGGGCTAAGTCCATCCAAAGAGAAAACTGTTTTTTCACTACCATGTTCATACCCAACGCCAAGAGCGCTACCGTGAACGTCATCGCCAAAAATGAGCCATGGGTACACGCTATGCACGTGACACAATGCTTCTTCCTAACCGACCCGAGCAATCCGAGCCGTGTTGTCGTGAGGAGAGGCAAAAGGAGCATCGTCGGAATGGATGGAGTCGCCAACGAGGAAGATTACGACCAATACGACAACCCTATGAGGGAAGATGACGATGACGATGAAGCGTACGTCAAAAGAAGAATCAAACTACATTACTAAAGAAAGATCGTACTCCATGGAATAGAAAAAGTCACAACGAGGGGCTCAATTATTCGACAACGAACAAGAAAGGAAAGAAGCTCACTCAAAAATGAAAATGTCGACGCTGAGTAAACAACATTTATATTTGTACCTATTTTGTATACGCACTTGACCGCGTTATCGGTCAAATGATGTAACATATATATGTTATGCACTAATATATCGCCTAAGTTATATATTGTATCCCCTTTCCCACCATGGTTCCAGCTCAGTACAACCCTGCCCCTAAGTCAAAATGGAGAGAGGGAAAGGAATAAGAAAATGAAAAGAAAAAGAAAAAGGAAAGGAATAAGAAAATGAAAAGAAAAAAAAGGAAAGAATGGAGAGAGGGGAAAATGGAGAGGAAACTGCGTCTGCCTCTAAGTTAAAATAGCAGTAGCGATGCGTTTCAACCCCGCGCTATAGCTAACTTAGCTATAGCGCAGGTTCGGTAAAAGCACAACCCGCCCTATAGCTAACTTAGCTATAGCGCAGGGTTGGACCCCTCGCTACTGCTATTTTAACTTAGTAAGTGGGTGCGGTTTCCTCTCCACCCCACCCCCCGATTCCCCCCACTCCTCTTTCACCGTCGCTGTCGCCGCTTCGCCGCCGGAGCCGTCTTCCCCGAGCCCCTCCTCGCCGGAGCCCTCTTCCCTGAGCCCCTCCTTGCCGCCGCGGACCTTCAGGAGCACCCGAGGTCGCCGGAGCACAGGCCACCGCCTCCCCCTCCGCCCTCTGTAGCCCTCCGACGTCGTCGCCCCTGCTCCGGTGAGCATCCTCTCTCTACCCTCCCCCTCTCTTCTCTATGCGAATTTAGTTCTAGGCTTCATTAGGGGGGTTTAGTTCTAGGGTTCATTAGGGGAATTTAGACCGTAGGAAATTAGTTCTAGGGTTCATTAGAAATTCAATTTACAGACAGTAGGAATTTAGTTCTAGCTAGGGTTCTCGGGTTCAAATGGCAGTAGGAATAAAAAAAATCAGTAAATGAATTTTCAGTATATGAATTGAGTTCTAGTGTTCATAATTTATGACATAGTTTGAATTGAGTACTAGGGTTCATAATTTGAGTTGAATTGAGTTCTAGTGTTCATAATTTATGACATAAATTGAATTGAGTACTAGGGTTCATAATTTGGATTGAATTGAGTTCTAGGGTTCATTATTTTTATTAGGACAGAAATATGAATTGAGTGCTAGGGTTCATAATTTGAATTGAGTTCTAGGGTTCATTATTTTTATTATTGTTATCTTGAATAATTTGTTGGCCTATGTTTCCTTGAATAATTTGTTGGCCTATGTTTCCTTGAATAATTTGTTGGCCTATATTAATGATGATCTCCTTTGAGTACTACATGATGATATCCATTGAGTGATCTATATGCAGGGAAACTCCGAGTGGCCAATGTTTTGCCGGAATGTTGATTCATTTCCGTTCCGGCAAATTTCAGGCGCTAGAAAGTAGGACATATCCAATGCCAGGGAATTGCCGGGACGGGAATGAAACGGCAGTCCGGCAAACCATAGGTCTTTTTTATGTCATTATTCATTTGATTATAGTTTGAGAACTAAACGAGCAAACTTAACCGTACGTAGGAAACATGTCGAACAACGATGAAGCCGGGGCTTCTGATCATCATGAGGTCGACGGTCCCTTACAGCATGAACACGATTACCTTCACTTTTTGTGTAGTCAGGCAAGACAAGGTTGGAGGGCCCCCTTATCATAGCGGACAGTGCTACTGCCATCGACCCCGACCCCGACACCACCACCGGCGCCGAGACCAGGGCCGGAGCAGAAGAGTACGAGGTCACGACGTCCTAACAAGCTCGGCACCGGCAGACTGGTGGTCACAGCACGGGAAATTTGAGCCACTAGCATCGGATGAAGCTCGCAAGAACTACGGAAACCAACTCGGATGCATCCTACGGGACGTCGCAAGCATCAACACCACGGACTTACGGAGTAAACCAAAAAATATGGAGCACCTCCCCCTAACGAAGTTGCACCAGAGATACCATTTCCCCGGCCGGGATGACACCAAAGTTCCGTGGGAAGATGATGGCATGAAGAAGATGAACAACGCCGCCATGGGGAAGTTCAGCGGCGCATTGTCCGCCTGGAAAGTCAGGGTGAAACTTTCGACTAACAAGAATGAACCCTACTCCAAGATTTTTGCGAAAAATCCCACACTTTCGGAAGAGGACTACGAAAAATTTAAGGAAACTTGTGCTACCGAAGATGCCAAGCGCAAGTCCGAGAAATTCAAGGGGCTTCCGCAAAGGAACACTGGGAACCACCGCCTCGGGAGCCATGGTTACATTGGCAAGAAACCCATATGGGATAAGGAGGACGCGGAACGTGAAGCCCACGGGATCCCAAACCCCTTGGCGGAGTTCACCAATCCGCTGGAGCATGACTTCGTCAGGGCTCGGTACAAGTGGGACAAAGAAAAAAAGGTTTTCTACACGGACGAGCCCACGAGGAAGTTGATGAGAATACTGGTAATTACCACCTTATGTTAGCTTCTGATCAATTCGACTACACATTGTAGTATAACATTTCTAAACGGTCAACGTTCCTTTTGCAAAAAAATCAACACAAGCTTGCGGCCGAAAGCGACTCGTCGTCTCAGTCGTCGGCGAGGCCCAAGTGGGACACCCCTCTCAACCGGGCCTTGAACATACTGAACGGACTCCCTCAGGGCCAGCGGCCGCAGTATGGACGTGTGCACGGCGTCAGAGACGACACCACATGGAAGTACTACTACCACGAGGACCCAGAGGCCAGAAGGCAAAGGAAGTTCAGTCAGGTGAACATCGATGAGAAGGTGGCGCTTGCGGTTGACAAAAGAGCAGCTGAGACCGAAGAAGTCATCAAATCTGAGGTCATCAAAGCAGCAGTCGAGGCAGCAGTAGCTGCCTGCAGAGTGGAATTGGTATCTTCGGTTCATGCCTTGGTTCCGGTTGTTGTCGACTGGACGACGAAAAACCCAAAGGGTCAGAAGACTTTCCCATGCCCAACTTCGTCGGGAGCAACTCGATGACCATCGCACCACCAGCACCTGCTGCCGCTACCGCACAAGGTCCCGCGCCCGCTCATAGCAGCCCGTCCTTCCGTCTCTGGCGTGCGAGCGAGGCTTCGACTTTGGCTGAGCTCGACGCCCTCACGGTAATTACGCGTCGCACCAACATATTTGTAGTCTTCTGCTTCCGTTGCCTTTCGGATGTCTGACGCCGCAGATCTGTCTTTGCAGGCCGACGTCATCATATGTTCGTAGTCGGATCGTCAAAGTCGACTCCTTCAAATCGATAGCTACTTTCTCATCAAAAGAACAGGACACCTTTGCCCCTATTACATCACTTCCAGAAGATACATCCAGCTCACAGAATCAAATGCCTTGGAGATGTCTAATTTGAGGAATATGCCAACTATGTGCCTCCTATAAAGAACTTTAATAAGATGCTGAACATGCAAAAGATTGTCATGAATGCAGCTCCTTTTTAATGAAGGCACTCTGATGCACCCACCAACTCCCTCATATGCGGCGCCAATCTGTTGGCTAGTAGCCTAGCCAAGATCTTAGAAAAGCTATGAATGAGACTAATAAGTCTGTAATCTCCAACCCAGGTCGAGTCCTTATATTTTTCTACAGACGTGGTCAAATAATAATATAGAGAAGTTTCCCTTAGGACTAAACTGGAACTTCAAATAATTTGGAACAGGGGGGTATGTAAATATCTATCTATGTATTGTTAAGCTTCATGCACTAGCCAACACAACCAAAAGTCCGAACTGGTGGAAAGGGCTAGGCAATCCACATATACACTTCAACACCCCCTCTCACGTGTGACGCAGGAAGTCAACACGTGAATAGACTCAAGAGGTATGGCTCAAGAGCCCTATACGCCGACACAAAGGGCGGCAGCAGCAATTTTTGAATAAATTGCGAAAGCTAGGACTTGAACTCAAGACCTTAGCCTCTGATACCATGTTAAGCTTCATGCACTAGTCAACGCAACCAAAAGTCCGAACTGATGGAAAGGGCTAGGCAATCCACATATACACTTCAACATGTACATTGGTACTTGGGCCTCAAAATTCAAGAAAACAAAGGGTTTGTCTGGTTAATGACCAAAATCAGCCATGCTAATTTTGGTCATGAAAACAATTTTGGCTCTTTTCATGGATAGTTGCCAAAATTTTGGCATGCCCTCTAGTTCATTGTTCTTGCAACAGTAGTGAAAACAAACCTTAGCCAAAATATTGGCTCGCCAAATTTTTGACAAGGTTGGCTTGGGCTCAAACCAAACACAATAGACTTCAAGGGGAAAGATTGTATAGGGATCCAGCAAGCCATTATGCACAAGCAGTCCATTCTTTTTAAATGAGGAGCCATGCTGTCTAAATTGATCATGGTAAGCACAAAAACACTAAGTGATAATGCATTAAAAAATATTGCTAAGTGTCCATAGAATAACTAGCAACGACAAACATGTTCAGAATGTCATATCTAACCCTCTCTAAGCTTGAGTTGATGGATGAAATGGTCATGCACATACAATTTGAATCCAAGAGATTTAGGTTCAAAACCCAGTACATGCAATAAATAATTGTGATCTGCCTCTACTTGCGATGCGCACATCATATCTCCAAACCCAGTTCATACGCGAGGGGGAGTGTTTGAATATAATGTCTGACCGTCTCCCTAAGCTTAGGCTTTTTGGGTGAACTGGTTGCCACAACTTCCGCTTCATATATACAGAGCAACATAACAAATTGATGGTCTATGAAAACAGATAATGCTGAAGTATCTATATCAATTGCATAGAAGAAGTTGGAAATAACAAAAAAAGGTTCTGGTATGAAAGCTATGTTACGCAGACCAATTGTACCTTCATCATACTCTCTGTCTTCCCACATTTTCCAAGAAAATTCAGAAGATGGTTTAGCTTCCCAACAGAAATGGATGGGAGAGAGGAATCCAAATGTTCAATTATTTCACTTGCAGTTTTCCAGTCCCGTAGCCTGTTATGGGGAAGCAAAATGTCGATAAGTAACTAAGCGACAGAAATGAACATTGACCTATTCAATACATCAAGGGCGGTTCTATGCAGCTATTATAAAAACTGAACAACCACAATTTAGATGGCATCTTAACCACAAGAAATCTCTATGCTGCTATCCCAATAAATATTCAACTTTATTATGTTTCTATTTATTAACCATGGTGTGTATATTCGGCATGGTTGCCTCAGAAGACAGCAGACCTAGTTGCAAGTGACTCGAACGATAACCTGATAAATAGACATGGTAATCTAAAAGTCTAGTAATATAAGATATATGGACTAATTTTCTGTACTCCTGGGAGTACGTACTCCCACATTCAATGTACCTCATATGCATCTATTATACCTCTATCATTCTAAATATACCATAGTATACCTCCATCATTCTAAATATACCATAGTATACCTCTATCATTCTAAATATACCATAGTAATCACTGTAAGATACACCAGTACAAGTAGTACAAAAAATTGTCACTTAGGTCCCTAGTTTTTGCAATATAACAGTTCTACGTACAAAAAAGGCGTCATATGTAAACTAAGTAAAATATATGGACTTGGCAATTATTTTCATATAACTCACTTAGGTATCTAGTAATTATTAGCAAAATATGCCAAAAATAATTAAGAGCTTTAATCAGTTTATCTGTGTGGTGTATGAGGAGCAGGAATATATACTTCCAGGAGTACAAAACCATTTTATGTTTCCGTGGGGAAAATACATCCTACAACCCGGTCTAGTTACACCCACGTCTCAACTACCATGGGGTAGTATATGTGCTTACTCCCTTCGTCCCACAATGTAAGGGACGGAGGGAGTACATTATTACTTTTGAGTACGTTCATATACACCCTCCGTTCCTAAATATAAGTCTTTGTAGAGATTCCACTATGGACCACCTACGAATGTATATAGATGCATTTAGAGTGTAGATTCACTCATTTTGCTTCGTATGTAGTCCATAGTCGAATTTCTACAAAGACTTATATTTAGGAACGGAGGGAGTACTATATATAAGATTCCAAAGCAAGCTACATGTCCTTTCTTTAGCGCTCCTAAGCCAGATTAACCAACATTACTAAACCACCCTCCATTCTACACCTGCACACGGGGGCACGAACATAATTGTAGGCATATAAGCACCCTCCGCGCTAGGGTTTCCTCTCTCTCCCTACAAAGCCCCTGCCGCCGCCGCCCCGCACCACGCTTTAAACCCTCCCCCTCTCCCTCTCCTCTCCCTCGCCGCCGCACCCCAGATCCTGCAGCCATGGTGAGTTCCCCTCCGCTTTGTCAATTTTTCCAAATCTTGTGGGTTGCTCAGGTTCCTGGTGTTCTGACGGTATGGTGTTGTTTGTGTTTTGGTACTCGCAGTCGACGGAGAAGAAGTAGCTAAACCCCATCAAGGTGCAGAAGCTCGTCCTCAACATCTCTACCGGCGAGAGCGGCGATCGCCTCACCCGCGCCTCCGAGGTATACATTTGCCTGTCTATTTGCCCTCTCGCTCGCCTCGTTAACGCGCTGGCGCTTGTGTGTTTCAGATTACAAGCGAGTCCATAGTTTTTAGTATGAAACCCATTTGGGCGAGAGTAGTACTAGGATGGGTGACCTCCTGGGAAGTCCTCGTGAAAGGGTTTCATATCTAGCCTACCCCAACTTGTTTGGGATAAAAGGCTTCATGCATGCATGATGTATGTAAAAAGGAGTACGCTAAAAATATTGTCCTTCTGAGGTACCACTTGTGCCTACTAATACTGAAACCGCACCTCATGTACTCAGCTTTAGATCTACCAAGACTAAACCCTTTCTATTCTAAAGTTCGTGATGCGGAGCATCCCACGATCATCCCCATGGACGTATCTACATCTCCTACGACACCACTTGGACCAATGACAAGAGCTCGAGCAAAGGCTATCGAAGATAAGGTGAACTCGCTCCTCTCCAAACTACCACTTTCTACACATGAGACATGGCTACTACCTCAAGCAGAAACACTATGTGTGATCAGGTACTTGGAGGAAGGCCACGGAGCAGCCACACCCAATGGACAAGAAGAAGAGCTACCGAAGAAGCTACAGCGAGCGGACGTCCGCCCAGGACCGGACGTCCGGCGCCTGACGCTCCAGCCAGCGGACGTCCGACGCCTGACGCTCCAGCCAGCGGACGTCCGGCGCCTGAAGGCCCAGCCGACCCAAGTCCCAGCCGACGACTGCTACAGCGAGCGGACGTCCGGCCTCCTCCGGACGACCGGCAGAACTTCCCAGCGAGCGGACGTCCCGCCCCCACCGGACGACCGGCATTTCCACACCCGAGCCGATTCTGCGAAAGTCCGTAGCGACTGGACGACCGGTCGTCTCCCGACGTCCGATGCAACGTTCACAGAGCGTAATTAGCGGAAGTCCAAGCCTTCCGAACGTCTGGGCCCTCGCGAGCCACCGGACGTCTGCTAGCTGCCGGACGTCCGCTGCCTGTGTGTGTGCAGCTTCGGGCCCGAGGCCCATGTAAATAGACCTTCTCCTCCTCCTAGTTAGGGTTAGCAAAGGATTACCTCATATTTGTGTGAGAGCTTTGCTCATCCACTTGGTTACTTCTCCATCGGAGTTCACGACCTCTTCGGAGAAGATCCCCGAAGCGGATTCAAGACCCCATCACGGGAAGACCCTTCAAGACCTCACGGAGAAGACATTTTGTATCGTCCTTTGTTGACTTTGGATCGTGTATCACTCTTTGTGTTTCGAGGATCTAGCATATGTGTGACCGGATCTTGTTGGTTTGAGTGATTCTCTCGTGTTTCCCCTCGTGATTTCTCCTCGTGTTCTTCGTGTTCTTCATAGGATTCCCTCCAATCGTGAAAGATCGGGCATCTAGGGTTCTACCCTACATCATCTTGGTATCATGAGCCACGTTGATCACGAATTTGGAGCCCCTACCCCTTGTTTTCTAGCCTTGTTTTGTTGATTTCGTCCTTAATTTAGAAAATCCCCACCAAAAATAGCCCCAAATTTTTTTGTGATTTGTTGGTGTGATGAAGTTTTGTTGGATTTGATCCATGGATTTGCTTTGCCACGAGTGGATCTAGCTTTCCCCCATCATCTCCACCATTTCCATCCACAAAATAGCCCGGATTTGACAAATTTCGCCACTTCCTCCACGAACCCTAGCTGTTCATCCCGTGCCCGAAATCGCCCAGGCACCGGACGTCCGACAACCAGACAACCGCTCCCCGACCGGACGTCCGCTGTTCCCTGACAAAACTGAATAATTTCAGTTCGGCCACCATCGCCTCTCCACCTACACTTCCGCATACGCACTACCATTCTGCATACCACCACCGCTTTCCGCAAGCACCACCATCGCTTACCCGGTATCAACCCCGACAATTTTGACGTGTTTTCTTTTGAGAATTTGAGTTGTGGTTCCGGTGTCCTATTGTGTTTCGGCTATATAGGTACGGTTCGACATCAACATCACCACCGCTCATTCGTCAAGGACTCGTCATCGCCAACAACTGTCCTTGCTTACAAACGACTACCTCGACGACATCTTTGTCTACTCCTTGACATTGCATTGATAACCACATAGCCTTACTTTTGCGTTGCTTACCCATCAAGACTAGCCTTTGAGTATTGCCGGCAACGTGACTTGTGCACATTAGTGATCATACTTCCCATAGCATATATACCATATCATCGTGGTGCATATCTTGGTATCATCTCTTGTGTCACAAAGTTGTCATCGCATACACAATTGCTATCTTGGTTCGTGAAGTTTTGCATGAGAAAAGAGCTCAAAAGAGAAAGAGCCAAACAAGCTTTTAAGGAAAAGGGAAAGATAAGCAAAGAGCTTATAAGCAAGAACCATAGCATCATACTACATTAAGATTGTCATACTCGATCATCTTGGATCATATCACCGGAATACCAATACATATAGCATACTTGGGATAGAAGTCGTTGCATTTTTGCTTAGTAGGTTGTGCACAAGTTTCGTATCCGCCTATTGTGCAATCGTGCTAGCGTCTCTCTAGTGTTGTGCAACAAGAGCATTTTCGTGGATTCCACATTTTAGCTCATTCCTTGGTTCACGACCCCACTTATCTATTTGCGTGTGTGTTTCCGTGTACCATATCTTGCTATTGGTCTACTTGTTGCATTTGCAAATTTGTGAATCTTTTCCAACATTATTGAGGCTCACTAACAATTGCATCAAAATTTGTGCCACCATCCTAACCGAGCTCCACCATAAGCTTTTACTTGTGTAGGTGTGAGAACCGACAAGAATTGGTACCAATTGTGCTATTTCCTTGTTCCACATTTGAGTGATCATTGATCCATCTTCAACATCGGTCAAGGTACATTTGGTATAAGTTCTTCTCTTTCTCCCACTCACATATTTGCTTGGAATGATGGATAGGCCAAGTTCTTCTACCAACCCACTCTTCATCGAGCAAGACGACGACATGTCATCCTATGTCACCAAGAGCCACCTCTTTGGTGCACAAAGAGCTTTGCATCAAGAACAACAAGCAATGAGCGACCGCATCGACAATCTCGCCACCGACTTGCGACTCTCCGAGCAACGAACAAGAGACTACTTCGATAACAAGCTCGACGCACACAAACAAGAGAACGATGCAAGAATGGACGAGATTCGTGCCTTGTTGGTAAACCGCTCTTCTACCACTCCGTCCTACTCAAGACGGAGCCGCTCGAGTCGACACTCCGACGACACCCTCTCCGGCTCAAGTACACCGACATCGAACACTCTACGTCGAGCCACGCGCCAAGACCGTCAAGCAACTCGCAATCCTCTACACGGCAAACATCCACAAGAGCAATTCGACGAGCAAGCACATCGTCATCGCCAAAACCAACCTACTCTTGCACAAGCACAAGAAAGGTAACGTCAACGTCACCAAGAGGAAGAGCGAGCGCGCCAACACCAAGACGAACAAGATGTCGAGGCTCAACGTCTTCAACAATAACAACGGGAAGCTCAAGCACTGGAGGCGCTGATGGATAAGTCTGTGTACTAGGGTCCTTGTGGGGCTGCAGCACATGGTCCTTGTGGCAGTTAGGAGGATAAAGTCCTGGACTATCAAGGACTGGCTGTTAGGATAGAGTTCTGTCCTTGACCATCAAGGACTGTCAGTTAGCATCTTAGACTAGCATCTTAGACTAGCATCTTAGACTGGCATCTTGGCAGCATCTTAGCATATGCCTTGGCTGGCTAGCAGCCTATAAATATGTATCCCCAACCCCTCGGGTTGGTATGGCATTGTGTGAGAAATAAACCAACGAAAATTGTCCCAACTCTCCTAGTGTCATCCACATCTATCAATGCTCAGGCTGAAAGGTCTAACAAGTGGTATCAGAGCCTCGTTAACCTGCACCCTGAGCATTTCCTGTGAGCAGCCCAAGTCGGTAGCAGCAGCTGCTCCGTCTGCCTCTGGTTACCTTCCTCTCTCCGGACTGTCGAGTAGCAGCTCGTCTTCATCAGCCTCCTCTTCACGCAACAGCCCCCCTGCAGCGAGCCATGTCTGCAGGTCGCTCTCAGCACACGGCTACCTCGAGCATGCGGCGCCGGCAAGAGGCCGAGCGCGCCGTGGCAGAGGAGCGTGAGCGAGCGGCTGTAGCAGCGGCTGCTGCGGCGGCAAGAGTGTCGAGGCTGGCTGCAGCGAAGCTGGCAGCAGCCAGAGCGGAGGTAGAAGCAGCCAGGGCGGAGGTAGAAGCAGCAGAAGCAGCCCGTGAGGCTACGGCGGATGCCAAGGCACTCCGCGGCAGCCCCGGCAGCTCCAGCAGCTCCGCGCCTGCGGACGACGGCGCCGACGCAGATCGCGCCAAAGTGGCGCAGGAGCGGACGGCGCAGTGGGCAGCCGAGCACGCCCGCGCTCCAGGTGGAGGCGCGCACCGCGACGGCGGCTGCAACGACCAGGACCGCGGCCTCTACGAGGTCCGGACTGTGGTCAGGGATGTTGGTTCCAGTGTTGGGTGGCCTACCCTCACTAAAACCAACTACGTCGAGTGGGCCGGGATCATGAAGGTCAGGCTCCAGGTGCGGCGCATGTGGGAGGCAGTCCAGGACAGCAACGTCGACCACCTAGAGGATCGACGGGCACTGGACGCCCTCATCGCCGCAGTCCCGCCCGAGATGCAGTTCTCGCTTTCCAACAAGCGGACTGCCAAGGAGGCTTGGGACGCCATCGCCGCAGCACGCATCGGCAGCGACCGTGCTCGCAAGTCCACCCTGCAGGCACTTCGTAAGGAGTGGGAGAACCTGGGTTTCAAGCCAGGTGAGGACGTTGATGACTTTGCTCTCCGTCTCAACACTCTGCTGCAGAAGATGGTGAAGTTTGGCGATGCCACCTACACCGAGGAGAGAGCTGTCGAGAAGCTTTTCCGGTGCATTCCCGAGAAGTACAAGCAGATGGCTCGCTCGATCGAGTCGTTGCTGGACTTCTCCACGATGACGATCGAGGAGGCGATAGGTCGACTCAAGGTCGTCGACACCGACGAGCCACAGCCGCCCTCGGGGCCCGTCACCACCGGCGGGAAGCTGCTCCTAACTCGGGAGCAGTGGGATCCCAGCCTTGGTGACAGGAAGAAGGGGGAGCCTTCCTCCTCGACGGGCGGCCGCAAGCGTGGCAAGCAGCGTAAGGCGCAAAGAGGCCCCCCGGGCAGGGCACAAGGACGTGCCGAAGGTGACGCCCGCGGAGGCGCCAAGGACGGCGCCGCTGGCAAGCCCAAGCCGGCACAAGACAACAGTTGCCACAACTGTGGCCGGTTTGGCCATTGGGCCAATGAGTGTCGGCAACCACGACAAGGCCAGGCTCACGTCGCACAGGCGAAGGAGGAGGAGACGGCTCTGTTCATGGCGCATGCAAGCATTGAGCTACCCTCGGCGACTCCAGTCGCAAAGGCTTTTCATCCACCTCGATGAGCCAAAAGCACACGCTCTTCTCGGCGATGGCTCCGGGAAGGACAAGGCTACGGGGTGGTGCCTCAACACCGGCGCCACCCACCACATGACCGGTTGAAGGGAATTCTTCGCCGAGCTCGACTCCGATGCGCGAGGCTCCGTCAAGTTCGGGGATGCCTCCGCTGTGGAGATAAAGGGCGTCGGCTCCGTCATCTTCACCACCAAGATGGGAGAGCACCGGCTGCTCACCGGTGTCTACTACATCCCCGCGCTAAGGAATTCCATCATCAGCTTGGGACAGCTGGATGAGAACGGCTCACGCGTGCTGATTGAGCATGGGGTCCTACGCATCTGGGATCGCCAGCGTCGCCTTCTCGCCAAGGTGCCCAGAGGTGAAAATCGACTCTACGTCCTTGATGTGCAGGTGGCACAACCGGTCTGTCTCGCTGTCCGTCGAGACGACGAGGCGTGGCAGTGGCATGAGCGCTTTGGGCACCTTCACTTTGAGGCCCTGAAGCGTCTAAGTGCCAAGGAGATGGTGCGAGGCCTGCCATGCCTCGACCATGTGGAGCAGTTCTGCGACATCTGCGTACTGACAAAGCAGAGACGACTCCCCTTTCCACAACAGGCGAGTTTTCGGGCTAAGGAGAAGCTGGAGCTCGTGCACGGAGACCTGTGCGGCCCGGTGACGCCAGCCACACCAGGAGGTCGACGCTACTTCCTGCTGCTCGTCGACGATCTCTCCCGCTACATGTGGGTGATGATCCTCGGCAGTAAGGGAGAAGCGGCGGACGCCATCAGGCGCGCGCAGGTTGGTGTGGAGGCGGAGAGCGGCCGCAAATTGCGCGTGTTGCGCACTGACAACGGCGGCGAGTTCACGGCGGCTGAATTCGCGTCGTACTGCGCCGATGAGGGCATCCAGCGCCACTACTCCGCGCCGTACAGCCCGCAGCAAAACGGCGTCGTCGAGCGGCGCAACCAGACGGTTGTGGGGATGGCTCGAGCTCTCCTCAAGCAGAGAGGGATGCCGGCTGTTTTCTGGGGAGAGGCGGTGCTAACGGCCGTCTACATCCTCAACCGCTCTCCTACTAAGGCACTCGACGGCAGAACTCCGTACGAGGCCTGGCATGGGCGGAAGCCGGCGGTCTCTCATTTGCGGGTCTTTGGCTGCCTTGCGTTCGCCAAGGAGCTCGGCCACATCGGCAAGCTCGACGACAGGAGCACTCCGGGAGTCTTCATCGGCTACGCGGAGGGCTCAAAGGCCTACCGCATCCTCGACCCAAAGACACAACGTGTGCGCACAGCGCGAGACGTCGTGTTCAACGAAGGGCGAGGGTGGCAATGGGACAAGGCGGTGGACGACGGCTCGACGTCGACGTATGACGACTTCATTGTCGAGTACGCTCACTTCAAGGAAGCTGGGGGAGCAAGCAGCTCCTCTTCACCGGGCACGTCTACCCCGGCCCCCAAAACTACATCGACTCCGGCGCCTGCTACACCGACGACACCACAACCGGCGATGCCGCATACTCCAGCCCCGGCGGTCGCCACTCCGGGCTCGTCTTCATCAGCACCAGCTCACGCAGAGCACAACCCGATGAAGTTCGCTTCCCCGCTCACTCACGACGAGGAGCGGGTCGACGCATGGTATGGAGGTGAACAGCTGCGGTATCGCACGATGGATGATCTACTCGGCGACCAGCCGGTGCCGGGACTGATGCCACGTGACCTGGAGGCGCAGCTACAACTCGCGTGTGAGGACGGCGAACCACGATCCTTTGCAGAGGCCGAGAGAGATGCGGCATGGCGCGCCGCGATGCAGTTGGAGATGGATGCGATCGAGCAAAACCGCACCTGGGAGCTCGCTGACCTCCCCCGTGGTCATCGCGCAATCACCCTTAAGTGGGTGTTCAAGCTGAAGAGGGATGGAGCCGGCGCCATCATCAAGCACAAGGCTCGCCTGGTGGCCCGAGGCTTCTTGCAGCAGGAAGGAGTCGACTTCGACGACGCCTTCGCTCCCGTGGCACGGATGGAGTCCGTGTGACTTCTCCTTGCGCTGGCTGCCCAGGAGGGCTGGCGTGTCCACCACATGGACGTTAAGTCGGCATTCCTCAACGGCGACTTGAAGGAGGAAGTCTACGTGCATCAGCCACCTGGGTTTACGATTCCCGGCCAGGAGGGCAAGGTGCTCCGCCTGCGCAAGGCTCTCTATGGCCTGCGGCAGGCACCCAGGGCGTGGAACGCCAAGCTGGACTCCACGCTGAAGAAGATGGGTTTCGAGCAGAGCCCGCATGAGGCTGCCGTCTACCGACGGGGGAGTGGAGGAAATGCCCTGCTGGTGGGCGTCTACGTTGACGACCTGGTGATCACCGGCACCAAAGGTGCAGAGGTGGCGGCGTTCAAGGAAGACATGAAGGCCACGTTCCAGATGAGTGACCTGGGGCTCCTCTCCTTCTATCTAGGGATTGAGGTGCACCAGGACCACTCCGGGATCGCGCTTCGACAGTCCGCCTACGCCAAGCGCATCGTTGAGCTAGCTGGGCTCACCGACTGCCATCCAGCTCTCACTCCGATGGAGGAGAGGCTGAAACTGAGCCGCGACAGCACGACGGAGGAAGTGGATGCTACGCAGTACCGACGCCTTGTGGGGAGCCTTCGCTACCTCACTCACACACGGCCGGACTTGGCATTCTCCGTCGGCTATGTCAGTCGGTTCATGGAGCGACCAACGTCGGAACACCAGCAGGCAGTGAAGAGGATCGTCCGCTACATAGCAGGGACCCTCGACCACGGCCTCCACTACCCTAGGTGTCCTGGGGCGGCACACTTCGTCGGGTACAGCGACAGCGACCACGCCGGCGACATCGACACCAGTAAGAGCACGAGCGGGATCCTCCTCTTCCTCGGCAAGTGTCTCGTGAGCTGGCAATCAGTCAAGCAGCAGGTGGTGGCCCTGTCCAGCTGTGAGGCTGAGTACATAGCGGCCTCCACCGCCTGTACTCAGGCGCTCTGGCTTGCTCGACTGCTTGGTGATCTTCTCGTTCAAGACACCAGAACGGTGCAGCTCCTGGTGGACAGCAAGTCCGCCCTGGCCCTGGCAAAGAACCCCGTGTTCCACGAACGGAGCAAGCACATCCGACTGAGGTATCACTTCATCCGCAGCTGTGTGGAAGAAGGGAGCATCGAGGCGAGCTACATCAACACCAAGGATCAGCTCGCAGACCTGCTCACCAAGCCCCTTGGGAGGGTCAAGTTCCTCGAACTTTGCTCCAGGATTGGGATGATTCAACTCTCCCACAAGACGACGTACAAGACTTAGGGGGAGAATGATGGATAAGTCTGTGTACTAGGGTCCTTGTGGGGCTGCAGCACATGGTCCTTGTGGCAGTTAGGAGGATAAAGTCCTGGACTATCAAGGACTGGCTGTTAGGATAGAGTTCTGTCCTTGACCATCAAGGACTGTCAGTTAGCATCTTAGACTAGCATCTTAGACTGGCATCTTGGCAGCATCTTAGCATATGCCTTGGCTGGCTAGCAGCCTATAAATATGTATCCCCAACCCCTCGGGTTGGTATGGCATTGTGTGAGAAATAAACCAACGAAAATTGTCCCAACTCTCCTAGTGTCATCCACATCTATCAATGCTCAGGCTGAAAGGTCTAACAGGCGCAACGTGCCCTTTGAGAGTCAAGTCAAGCCGTCGCCAACCGCAACCGAGATACGCGCAATAAAGAAGAAGCACTTCGAGAAGAAATTCAAGAGCGAAACTACCAAGCAAGAGTGCATCATCAAGTTCCTCAAGCTCCTCCACAAGCTCGACAAGCTCCTCCACAACCTCAAGTTCACCAAGAGCATGATGACTAAGGAAATCCTCCACGCCAACAGCAATATGAGGTTGATTATCATCCACGTCAAGGGCGTCATCATCATCTTCGACCCCAACACAATGAAGAGCAACGCTACGGCAAGCTCAAGTTCACCATGCCCAAGTTCAATGGAAGCAATGATCCCGAAGAGTACCTTTCATGGGCATTGAAGGTCGACAAGATCTTTCGTTTGCACAACTATGAGGAAGAGGAGAAGATCGCCATGCCATCCCTTGAGTTCCAAGACTATGTGCTCATATGGTGGGAACAAGTCCTTGAGCGCCGAGAAGCAAGAGGTGAACCACCAATCACCGCATGGGATCAAATGAAGGATATCATGCGAGCACACTTTGTGCCAACATACTACAACCGCGACCTCTTCAAGAAACTCCAACTCCTCAAGCAAGGAACAAAGAGCGTTGAAGAATACTACAAGGAAATGGAGATTGCCATGATAAGAGCCAGTGTCACGGAAGATGATGAGCAAACTATGGCCCGTTTCTTGAATGGCCTCAATCATCCCATCAAGAAGATTGCCGACTTCCAACCCTACTCCAACCTCATTGAGCTAGTGCATCAAGCTACCAAGGCGGAACGTCAAGTGCAAGATGACTTCAAGTATGCCAAGTACTCTTCCAAGAGCTACGGCTTCTCCAACAACCAAGATTCAACGATTCCAACACCTTCTACCTCAACCAAGCCATCTACAAGCAACGGCGACAAGTCAAGTTACAAGAAAACTTCGACAACCTCAAGTCGTCCTCCTACTACAAGCAACCTCAAGCCGAGAGCTTCATCATCTACTCCAACCGATGAGACCGTCAAGACAAGTTCCATCAAGTGTTTCACATGCGGCGGCCAAGGCCACAAGTCCTTTGAGTGTACCAACAAGCGCACCATGATCCTCAACGACGACGGAACCTATGACTCCATGAGAGAAGAGATGGAAGCCCTTGAGCAAGTGGCCATGCACCGGCGCGTGAACGAAGATGAAGATAATCAAGTCTTTTGTGAGGAGGATTCGAGCCCCGCTCTCGTTGTCTCCAAGGTCTTGACTCTTCAACATCAACAAGACGAAGACCAAAGATGCCATATCTTCCACACCAAGGCCGGCATCAAGAGGAAGGTCCGTCAAGGTCATCATCGATGGAGGTAGTTGCCATAACTTGGCAAGTGAAGAACTATGCTCCAAGCTCCAATTGGTCAAGATGAAGGACCCGCACCCCTACAAGGTTCAATGGCTAAGTGATTCTGGCACTATCCAAGTCGAGCATACGGTGAAAGTCTCCTTCAAGATCGGAGCATATGAAGACACTTGGAGTGTGATATCGTTCCGATGTCCGTTTGCCACCTCCTTCTTGGACGGCCATGGCAATTTGACCGAGGCGTCATCCACAACGGGCGTACCAATCAATATAGCTTCAAGATGAAAGGAAAGAAGTACGTGCTACAACCTATGTCTCCAAGTCAAGTGATCGCCGACAAGCAAGCCACCCATCATGGAGAAAAGAGTGAGAGAGCGACCCACCCAAAAGAGAGTGAGCGCCACAAGCCAAAATCGAATGCCTCCACGATGAGCGGCAAGAAAAACTTAGTCCTATTTGCCACCAAAAGTGAGATAAGAGAAGTGTGTGAGAACCCATCAAGTGTTATACACTATGTCCTTTTGTGCAAGGACGAGGCACCAAAAACTAACACCTCTCACAATCTACCTTTAGTGTTGTCTTCTCTTTTGCAGGAATTCCACGATGTTTTCCTCGACGAGCTACCTCGGGGTCTACCCTCCACCACGAGGCATCGAACACCGAACGACCTCATCCCCGGAGCACCTCTACCTAACAAGGCTCCCTACCGCATCAACCCCGAGGAAACTAAGGAGATCCAACGACAAGTACAACAACTCATCGACAACGGTCATGTACGTGAAAGCTTGAGCCCTTGTGCCGTACAGGTAATCCTTGTTCCTAAGAAAGATGGCACTTATCGCATGTGTTCCGATTGCCGTCCCATCAATGCTATCACCGTTAGATATCGTTACCCTATTCCACGCGTAGATGATATGCTTGATGAGCTTAGCGGAGCCACCATCTTCTCTAAGATTGATCTTAAGAGTGGCTACTATCAAATACGCATCCAAGAAGGTGATGAATGGAAAACCACATTTAAGACCAAATTTGGCTTAAATGAATGGCTTGTTATGCCAATGGGTTTATCTGAAGCACCCGGTACTTTCATGCGAGTCATGCATTTTGTTATTCGACCCTATATTGGTGTATTTGTTGTGGTCTACTTTGACGATATTCTTATTTTTAGCAAATCTCTCAAAGATCATGTCACCCATCTTAGAACCTTGTTGCAAACTCTTAGAAAAGAGCGCCTTTATGCTAATATGGACAAATGCCTTTTTGGTGTTGATAAGCTTGTTTTCTTGGGTTTCGTTGTGTCTTCTAAGGGTGTTCATGTAGATGAATCTAAGATCAATGCTATTAAAACTTGGCCCCAACCAAACAACTTGCAACAAGTGCGTAGTCTTCTCGGTTTAGCCGGTTTCTATCGTAGATTTGTGAAGGATTTTAGCACCATTGCTTCACCTTTACATTCTTTGAGTAAGAAAAATGCGCCTTTTGTTTGGGGACCATCCCAAGATACCGCATTTAATGAGCTTAAGAATTTGCTTACTCATGCTCCCGTGCTTGCATTACCCAACTTTGACAAACCTTTTGAAATTCATTGCGATGCTAGTGGTAATGGCATAGGAGGTGTGTTAACGCAAGAGAAGCGCCCCATAGCATACTTTAGTGAGAAACTTTCCGGAGCGCAACTCAATTATCCCATCTATGACAAAGAGCTATATGCTTTAGTGCGAGTTTTGCGTGAATGAGAACATTATCTTCGCTCTCATGAATTTATCATCCATACCGATCATGAAACGCTCAAGTACCTAAAGGGTCAAACTAAGTTGAACAAGCGTCATGCTAAGTGGAGTCAATTCATCGAGTCATTTCCTTATGTCATCAAGTACATCAAAGGTAAGGAAAATGTTGTGGCGGATGCTCTTTCCCGCATATGCATGCTTGTCACCAAACTTGAATTAAATGCCATTGGTTTCGAGCACATAAAAGACTTGTATGCGCATGATTCTACTTTTGCAATTCCTTATGCCAAGTGTTTGACGCATACATCTTGGGAACGCTATTACATCAAGGATGATTATCTTATGAGAGCTAACAAACTTTGCATCCCCGAGTCTTCCCTTCGTTTGTTACTTTTGCAAGAATCTCATGGAGGACTAATGGGACACTTTGGACGCGACAAGACATTCGCTACGCTCTCCAAGAACTATTTTTGGCCCAAGATGTTCCGCGACGTCTCACGCTTCACCAACCGATGTTCGACATGTCGCAAAGCTAAGTCAAAAGCTCAATCCCACGGTCTTTACATGCCACTTCCTATTCCATACCAACCTTGGGAAGACATTAGCATGGACTTTGTACTTGGTTTGCCTAGAACTCAAAATGGAAAGGATACCGTGTTTGTTGTTGTGGACCGATTCTCTAAGATGGCTCATTTTATCCCATGCAACAAGATAGACGATGCTTCATATATTGCAAATCTTTTTTGTAGGGAAATCTTGCGCCTCCATGGAGTGCCAAAGATGATTGTTTCGGACCGCGACGTCAAGTTCTTGAGTTACTTTTGGAAGACTCTATGCGCCAAGCTCGGAATCAAGCTCTTGTTCTCTTCGGCATACCATCCTCAAACCGACGGCCAAACGGAGGTGACGAACCGAACACTCTCCACTCTACTACGCGTGTTGATCAAGAGGAACATCAAGGAGTGGGAGGAGTGCCTACCTATCGCCGAGTGCGCCTACAACCGCGCAAGACATTCGACTACCGGCAAGTCCCTCTTCGAGGTCGTCTACGGTTTCAACCCATTGTCCCCATTGGACATTCTTCCTCTTCCACTACAAGAGCGCACCAACATGGACGCGAGTGCATAAGCAAGCTACCTCAAGAAGATGCATGAAGATACAAGGCACACCATCGAGCGCCAAGTACAACGACTCGCGACCAAGCTCAACATCAACAAGCAACCCATGATATTCAACATCGAAGATCTTGTGTGGCTACACCTTCGCAAGGAACGCTTCCCCAACGAACGCAAGTCCAAACTTCTACCCCGAGCCGATGGACCCTTCAAGGTGCTACCACGCTACAACACCAACGCTTACAAGATCGACCTCCCAAGCGACAAGTACAATGTGAGTGACATCTTCAATGTCGAAGACCTCTCGCCATACCATCGTGATGAAGTTTTTGATTCAAGGTCGGATCTTTCCCAAGGGGGGGAGATGATGTGGAGCATCCCACGATCATCCCCATGGATGTATCTGCATCTCCTACGACACCACTTGAACCGATGACAAGAGCTCGAGCAAAGGCTATCGAAGATAAGGAGAACTCGCTCCTCTCCGAACTACCACTTTCTACACATGAGACATGGCTACTACCTCAAGCGGAAACACTATGTGTGATCGGGTACTTGGAGGAAGGCCACGGAGCAGCTACACCCAATGGACAAGACGGCGAGGACACCGAGCATGAAGGACAAGAAGAAGAGCTACCGAAGAAGCTACAGCGAGCGGACGTCCACCCAGGACCGGACGTCCGGCGCCTGACGCTCCAGCCAGCGGACGTCCGACCAGGACCGGACATCTGACGCCTGAAGGCCCAGCCGACCCAAGTCCCAGCCGACAAGAGCTACAGCAAGCGGACGTCCGGCCTCCTCCGGACGACCGGCAGAACTTCCCAGCGAGTGGACGTCCGGCTCCCACCGGACGACCGGCATTTTCCACACCCGAGTCGATTCTGCGAAAGTCCGAAGCGACCGGACGGCCGGCGACCGGACGACCGAACATCCGGTGCAACGTTTACAGAACATAATTAGCGGAAGTCCGAGCCTTCCGGACGTCCGGGCCCTCGCGAGCCACCGGACGTCCGCTAGCTGCCGGACATCCGCTGCCTGTGTGTGCGCAGCTTCGGGCCCGAGACCCATGTACCCTTTCATTCTGCCCCTTTTGCACTTACACTATAAATAGACCTCCTCCTAGTTAGGGTTAGCAAAGGATTAGCTCATATTTGTGTGAGAGCTTTGCTCATCCACTTGGTTACTTCACCATCGGAGTTCACGACCTCTTCGGAGAAGATCCCCCAAGCGGATTCAAGACCCCATCACGGGAAGACCCTTCAAGACCTCCTCTCGGAGAAGACCTTTTGTATCGTCCTTTGTTGACTTTGGATCGTGTATCACTCTTTCTGTTTCGAGGATCTAGCATATGTGTGACCGGATCTTGTTGGTTTGAGTGATTCTCTCGTGTTTCCCCTCATCGTTTCTCCTCGTGTTCTTCGTGTTCTTCGTAGGATTCCCACCAACCGTGAAAGATCGGGCATCTAGGGTTCTACCCTACATCAGTTCGTCTCCACATCTCTAACTTTCTATTAACCCTTGTTCGACTAGCACCACATCATCCGCAAAGAGCATACACCATGGGATATCTCCTAGTATATCCCTTGTGACCTCATCCATCACCAAAGCAAAAAAGATAAAGGCTCAAAGCTGACCCTTGGTGCAATCCTATTTTAACTGGAAAGTCACCAGTGTCGCCATCACTTGTTTGAACATTTTGTTAGCAGCAAATAAAAAATACCATGCATGGCAACGTTCCATGTTGAGAAACATAATAGGAGAGAGAAATCAGAAATCAATGCGTCATGAATAATTATCTCATATTTCTTTCCATGTTTCATAGATGGAAGGTACATGATACCCATTAGGAATAGAGAAGGAACTATGTGTAATTAGGAGGGTTTGCACATCCATATTTTGACCGAGTTACAAACATGTACGCATGGGTATCTCAGGATGTGTATATTTTCATTAGGTATAATACCTCGAGTGTATATATTTTGATTAGGTATAACACCAACACTAAATATTTTTCGTTAGGTATAATACCCACTGATTGGTATCGCGGTCTAATAACACGTACAAGTGGGTATCTTGGGTATGTGTATACCAAAAAATGTTATTATTGTGTCGTCCTAAATTGGTAACACGTACATGTGGGTATCTCAGATTCAAATAGACAAGAATGGTTCGAAATCCAACATAACTAATAATGTTATTTAATTAGGAACCAAATTTCAGATGTTTGATGCTATCTCATACATGGATAGTCTTGCATGCAAACAAATTAGGAAACTAATCAAGAGTGATGCACGCCACTTGCAACCAAATGCAATAACGGGTTGGACCCAAACAAGCTGCCCATGCACCTAGGTGCCCCGGATATTTTACATGCAACCGGTGGTAGTTACACTCAAGTGAGATTCGTATGTTGTACTCCCTCCGTAAAGAACATAAAAGCGTTTAGTTCACTACGGAGGGAGTATGTAGTATCTGTCAAACTAGGGAGTATGTAGGCATAGTATGTACTTCATCCGTTCACAAATATAAGATGTTTTGGATATTTTAGTATGGACTACATACGGACTGCAATGAGCAAACAAACAAACTAAAACGTGTGTATATACATCCGATTCAGATAAAAGTTAAAAATATATTTATGAATGGAGGAAGTAGTATATAAGAATATTTCGGTAGTATATATACCACTTTTTAGGTAGTATGAACTGTTATTTTAGTATATTGTTAATATGTACACATATAAATATGAAAGTATTTTCAAAATATACTAAAAACTATGGACTCACATGCAAAAAAAATCATGAAGGTCGCTTTGGAAAATCTAAGATATAGTATATGAACATACTTAAAATGATAAAGTAGTATATGAGACGTGGGTGTAACGACCACCGGTGTTACCGTAGTAACCTTGTTCAGATCATAACAGCGTAATTACCAATTCATGCTTGTTCAACTTAAGAGAGTGGATAGACATACATGCTGCATGAAGCTATTATTGCAAAATAAGCTTTCTGGTTCAATTGGATGCATTGATCGTGCATGAATCTCATCAACTGAAGGACCCTTTCATGTTGATTTCCTTTATTCAATGCTTCCATGAGGGATGAGCATATAATGGCATCTGGCAGTATGGCATTTCCTTCCATCTCTTTGAATAGGTCCCACACACTCGTCCAACTCCCTTATGATCCATAAGAAAAACATGATCAGTTAAAAAATGTTATCTCAACCTAAGACATTTAAGAGGATCTTACCATGATCAGTATAGGCTTGAATCATAGCAGTATATGTCAGAACATCAGGGAAGCAGCCAGATGCTTTCATATAACTAAAAGTAGATTCCGCTTCAGCTAGTTTGTCCTGAGTGGGAACCATCGTTAGCATAGCAACTTTCCAGAGAAAACTAGACAACTAATGAAAATCGACACTTGCCTGTTTGACATATGAACAAATCAAGGACGAGTAAACCTCCTTGGTTAAAGGAATTCGCAAGTCCACCATGTCTTCAAAAAATTTCAGAGATTCTGCATATTTTCCCAATTTACACAATCCACTGATGAGTATATTGTAAGTTACAGCATCTGGATTCACATTGCTCGCCATCATTGTGGCGTAGAACTCCAAAGCTTTCTCATAATCTCCAAAACTTAAATAGCTTCCGATGCCCGAGTTGTACGCAACTATATTAAGTTCAATCCCTCGAAATTTTGCTGCTTCAAGAACTGTGTCAATTTTTGTTGTTTGCCTGCAGCGGCCACAGGCAGTCAACAGAGTACTTATTGAAACAACGTCTGGTGGAATGCCATCCTTCTCCATTTCATGCAGTAAGCTAATAGCCTCCTTGAACATTCCAGCAGATCCATAAGCATCAATTAGTGCATTATAACTGACTTTGTTTGGCTTGCATGAGTTCTTCCTCATCTCGTTAAAAACCTCCCTAGCTTTTTCAGGCTGTGCTGACCTACCATAGGCATTCAGTAAAGTGGTATAGGAAACTACATCAGGTCGCAGACCATTTTGTTTCAGTAACTTGAAAATTCCCAAGGCCTCAGTGTGCATCCCATGTGAGGCATAAGCACCCAAAAGTGCATTATATGATACAATATTAGGTTTAACTCCTTCAGCAACCATCATATCAAAGACTGCCTTGCAATTTTTCACTTGCCCACAAACATAATAAGAATGCATTATGCTAGTGTACGTAACAACATCTGGAGGACACTGTGCTCTTTTCTCCCTCATCGAGTTTAACAAATCGACAGCATCTCCGTGCTGTCCGACTTTTACAAGGCAATGGATGACAATATTCAAAGTGAAAGTATCAGGGGCAATATTTGCTCCTTTCATCATTTCAAAGTAACCTATGGCTTCCGAATACTGAGAGCCATTCTTGAAAGCAGATAATACAATATTGTGTGTAACCAAGTCTGGCCCTACACCATTTCTTATCATCTTCTTACAAAGTTCTAAAGCCTTTTTCCAGTTACCAGCAGCACCACATGCATTTATGACATTATTATATGTAGCTCGGCTAGGAGGTATCTGCAGGACAAACACAGAAAGTAAACTAATAACACAACTATGACAACTAACAATGGTACAAGTATCTGAGCGTTGATAATATTTACAGAAATGTTATTTGCCAAAGTGGTTACCGGAGCAAACTACAGACTGCAATATATAGAAAATCAAGATTTGCAATTTATTCCTGGTAGTACATTCATGGCGATGTTAGTGATGTTGATCCATTTCAGCAATAGCTCTTTATTATTTGCTAGTGGTGCAATGGACTACTGCAGATATTTTTGCACCTATTGCTAAGAGGCAAGAATTGGTGAAAACATTAGTACTTCCTCAGACAGGAAGAAAGTTAAGCATAACATCCATAATTCCGGAAAAAATACAAGTGTTTTCTAAGTGGGCCAGTAATGAAATTCAAGAAATATGAGGCAACGCTGCAATGGCTAGGTAGTAGCCAACATAAAATAGAGATAACACCCATCATTACCAAACTAAACAGCAATATAATTCACAGCCAATACTAAGGATATATGTGGATTAGTAGTGCTATGATGGTTTTAATCTGGTAGGCCAAGGGTCAACTATGGATACTCTTAAGAGACTGTAAACCAAAACTAATGTGGTAGTACTAATCTACATATATGCTTAACAATTATGGCTTTGTTGGAGACTAGAGGGAATTCTATACCAGAACTCAGTATACATCTACAGTACTGGTGCCACCCTAGCAATATTATAAGTGAACAAGGCCCTTACCTCTGTCACTTTCTTTAAGGACAGTAAACTAAATAGCATACTTTGAAACGTACAACCCTAAACAACTAGAACACATAAATCACATATAACCCTAAACAACTAGAACACATAAATCACACATAACCAGTCATATTCAAGAAAACAAAGCAACTAGAACACAATGATTATTTCAACGAACAATACTGACAGCAGCACGAAGCATATCATCCATAATGTTGATGGCCCAGCGCCATAGACCAGCCCGAGCATGAGCATTGATCAAAGAGTTGTATATATCAGCATCTGGCTTGCACCTATAAATATTGGTTATGTAAAAAAAATCATAGACTGAACTGACGATGTAAGACAGACCATTATAAGGCAGCTATAACCTACATTGATAAATCATATTGGTGCATATGATAATAGTACAGCTTTTCAAACTGCCAAGTTGGCTATTCCAGTAAAGGCATTAGTAATGTGTGGTAAGAAAGGCAAATATGTAACAATATAAAATATGCCTTTTGGCAGAAAATTAAGTGGATACACTTCATAAAACAGACGAGTTTTTCATAATTTCGGCAAGCAGCCAACGAGGCTATTCAGGAGTAGTAGTATTGGTCTAGGAGTCCTTATTAGGCCATGGTATCATGAGCCCAGGTTTAGGGATTTTTCGCGTGCCGCAGCTCACGCTCTTGATGGACTTTTTTGGTCTCCTCTTCTGATCGATATCGTGCACCGGCCGTCGCCAATGCTGGCCAGATCGATCTCCATATCGATATGCCCACGATCCAGCCATCCCACGCTCGATCATCTAGATCAACAGAAGCAACCCCGTCCAGATCAATTGCAGCCGCTACAGGAGTTCGCCACCCCGCCGCCCTAGGAGAACGACTCTATGTTGTCGGCACGCCCCGCCTGCTTCGCCTCACACCGGCTTCAACCGCAGCCCACCGGCCAGAACTCCAGCGACCTCCACCGTCCGTCGGGCCACCGTCTTCCCGGCGCAGATGTCTCCTGGTCATGACGCACCTCTCTGGCAGAGGACAACATGCAGGCTGCTTCTCTATAGTCTCGCACGCGGCTCTCCCTTGACTACTTGTGCATTGCTTGCATGGCTGCTACTGACCCGCGTGCGGGACGCTTGCTGCTTCGCGTGTTGGATCTTCCTTGCAACGGCTTGCTTTGCACGCTACTGGTTGTTGTATGCTCAGCGTGTGGCTCTTCCCTGCTCTAGCTGGTGCGCTAGATGCTTGATGTTGCGGCCTTATGTGCTCCTTAGCTTCAACTCTTCTAAAAATACGAAAAAGGAAGTTTACAATGTTGTTTGTCTAGTGATTCCTCGGCGGTGGTCATTTCGTCAACTCCATCTCCCACATGCACCTTCCGTCGGTGCATGTTCATCCGCTAGTTGCTATTCCGCACTGCTGCTCACCGGCATCTCACCTGTGTTGAAGTGTATGTGGATTGCGGATTGCCTTGCCCTTTCTATCAATTCGGACTTTTGGCATTGGCTAGTGCATGAAGCTTAACATGGTACCAGAGCCTAAGGTCCTGGCTTTTGTAATTTATTCAAAAATTGTTAGGCCTCCTCAAGCAAGAATACCCCAGCGGGGGAGCCCGGACCAGCCCTGCTGGCCTTCACCATCACCAACGAGAGCGGAATGGCCAAGGCTCGCCCTCCGGTGGCCACTGAGCACTACGAGGGAGGAGACACCCACATCTGGCCGGGCTGGCGACCTCGGGCCCACGGTGGTTCCCATTTCTTCCACTCGCTCTTCACCGGGTTGGTGCCGCCCTTCTCTGATTTCCTCCTTGCTATCCTGGAGCACTACGAGATTCACCTGCTCCACCTTCATCCCAATTCCGTCCTTGTCCTCTCCGTCTTCGCGTACCTCTGTGAGGCCTTCCTGGGAGTGATGTCGTCCGTGGCGCTTTTCCGGACTTTTTACAGCTTGCGGGTTTTCTCCTCGAGAAACCATCGCTTAGGCGACACCTCCTTCCGCATCGACGATGAGATGGGCAAGTTCCTCATCGACATGAAGATCCTGAAGAAGGTGGAGAACTTCAGGTCGTGTTGGGTCTATGTCGATGCCACGCAGGCCAGCCCTCTTCTGGCAATCCCGACCGAGCTGGCCGAGAAGACCCCCCCGCTGGGGGCACAAAAAGCTCAGTCGTGCGACCCTAGGGCCGATCTTGGAGAGGCTGGCGAAGCTGCGGGAGGCCAGGCTTACGGCAGCCATGGTCGCCAAGGAATTCATCTGCCGCCGCATCGCGCCCCTGCAGAGGCGCTCGCACCCGATGTGGGAGACCACGGGATCCGAAGACGGGACTCGGCTAGGAAAGGGCCACCTTCCGGCCGGAGTGGTGATCGAAGCCTGGGAGGTCTTGTTCCCAGGGGAGGCGGAGGAGATGCCCTACGACACATGCCCGGTGCATCGCTGGGCCAACAAGGTTGAGCTTGTCACGGCGATGCCCCGATTCGACCAGTGGGGTCCGATCCGGACGGAGCTCGAGGAGCTCCGCGAGGATTCCTCGGAGGCGGAGTCCGCCTCGGGCGACTACAACACCGCAGACTCCGAAGAAGAGAGCAGCAAGGAATCGTCCCCGCCGGCGCGCCACCGGCTTCGATTGGGCAAGGATGACGACGACGAAGAGGACGCGTTTCGCGTTATCCCCGCCAGGCCCGTGCAGGTGAGAGGCGGAGGAGAGGGCACCGGGGAGGCCAGCGAGCCTCTCGAGGTGTGGGAGGAGGAGAGCACCGCGCCCGCCGACACCGACGGGACCCGCGCCGAGCCCCCGAGCGGCAGCCCAAGCGTGCTTCGCAGGGAGGCAGCGGCAGCAGCGGCGCCGTCACTCAGCTGCAAGTACATAGGATTCTGTAGGAAATAGAATGTATTGATGCATGAAGTAGATTCATTACATAACAGAAAGATACATGCTGTCGTGCTTGACACGGGTCAGCTTGAGGATGTGATGGCCGGGGGGCCCTCAGGTAAGTAATCCGCCAGTGTTGAGCATGGGGTTTCCACGAGTGGGAAGGAGCTCTCGCGTGTCGGTGGCAGCGCTGGTAGAGAGAGCTCTGGAGCGTGTACAGCTCCATGTCGCTCTATCCGTGGGGTCACGGATAGAACTTACGGAGATGTCGGGTGTTCCATGTGTTTCGTACCGGAACACCCTCCTCCGTCACGAGTGGTGTCGCGCCGGGACGGGAGATGGGTGTTAACCACCTCCGCATTTCTTTCGATGCGGGTCTCCAGGCTCATGCGCATTAGCCTCGCGAAGGTGGCTCCGGCACCCTCCAGGCCGAAAGGCATGCGGCAGGACGAGCCCACGGTCTAGTCGATTCGTGGAGGAAGGAAAGGACTCCCGAGGCGAGCCTCGTTGAGGGCAGTGAAGTCGACGCACATGCGTCTGTTGCTGTGTGGCTTGGCAATGGCGGTGAAGTTGGCGATCCACTCGCGGTGGAGGACTTCGCGAGTGATTCCGGCATCTTGAAGCTTCTTGACTTCTTGGGTGATGACCTCTTGCTTCTCGGGCGCCTGACGCCGTGCCTTCTGCTTGACGGGCCGCACGCTCTGGCACGCGGCTAAGTGGTGCTCGATCACCTCCCTTGGTACACAGGGCATGCCTGAAGCTGTCCAAGCCAACACATCAGAGCTTGCCCGGAGGAAGGTGACGAGCTCGCCTTCCTATTTGGGGGAAGGGCCGCCGCCAACGGCGGGGGAGGGGCCTGCGTCGCTCCCATCTAGTGACGCCTTCTTGGTCTCGGACCGCTCCTGGGAGAGCAGGGGCTTCTTCGCGGGCACCGGCTCGGCAGGCCCCGGCACGTCCTCATCGGCCGGCTATGCAGTGGAAGCAGCCTTGTAGGCGTGCTCAAGAGTGCGCATCGCGTTCTTCTCGTCACAATAGATGGTCAGGGTGCCGCTACAGCCGGGCATCTTGACGAGACCGTAGGCGTGGTAGGTCACGGCCATGAACTTGGAGAGCGCCGGGTAGCCTAAGATGGCGTTGTAGGGCAGGCCAATGTAAGCCACGTCGAAGACGATGAACTCCATGCGGTAGTCCTTGCGAGTGCCGAAGGTGACGAGAAGGCGCACCTGCCCCATGGGAAGAGTGGAACCGTCGGACCTGGTGGGCACCAGGCGCTCGTAGGGCACTTGAAGCGTCTCGAAGGTCTCCACAGAGGGTACGTTGAGGCCTGCACCACCGTCGATGAGCGTCTTGGTGACGGCCACGTTGTTGATGGTAGGAGTGCACAGCAGGGGTAAGGCACCCACGGCCTTCGTGGACTTGGGATGGTCGCCGGCGTCGAAGGCGATGGGAAACTCGGACCACTTGAGGCGCCTGGTGGACTCGGGCGCCAGGAGGGCCACGTTCACCTCACTGAGAGAACTACTTGAAGTGGCAGTTGGATGGAGGGGCCTGATGCAGGCCACCCTGCGGAGCTCTTGGTAGCCCCCAGCGCTCTCGGCGGGGGGAGGGTCATTGGCGCGTGGTGTTGGCCTGAGGGTCGGCCTGCCGCGGCAGGTTCTGCCAGCCCTAACAGTCGTTGTCGCCGGGCGGTTGTTGTTGTTGTCGCCCCAGCGGCCGCCTCTGTTGTTGCCGCCGCAGCCCTTGCCACGCTCCTTGCGGCTGCCGAGGCGCTCGGTGCGGCCCTTGCGAAGCAACTTGAGCTCGTGGCAGTCTTCAGTGCTGTGAGAAATTCACATTGTGGTAGGCGCAAAAAAGACGGTCGTCCTTCTTGGCCTCGTCGCGGTCGCGGCCGGACTTGTAGTCTGGCTCCGCCTCGAGCACGGTAGGGCCCTTGCGCTTGGCGTCCTTACCCTTGGACTTCGCCGCGCCAGGCTCAGCATCAGGGTCGTTGTGGAGGAAAAGATTGCCCTCCTCAGCCTTAGCGCAACGGTCGGCGAGGACGAACAGCCCTGCCACGGAGTCGAGCTCGTCGTTGATGGAGAGCTTCTCGCACATCTTTACGTCTGTGGCGCCGTTGATGAAGGCGGAGACGATCGCAGCGTCGGAGGCTTTGGGATCCTATTGCGCACCTAGCTGAAGCGCTGGATGAACTTGTGAAGGGACCGCCAGGGTGCTGGCACACGGCTCGCAGGTGGTTGAGCGTGAGAGGACGGTCGCTCGTGCCCGCGAAGTTGGCAACGAACTGCGTGCACAGCTCACCCCACAAGGAGATGAATGCCTCTGGAAGGTTCATGAGCCACAAGCGCGCGGCGTCCTTGAAGGCCATGGGGAACCAGTTCGCCATGACCCGGTCGTCTACCTTCGCAGCCTGGATGTTGATGGTGTAGAGCAGGAGGAACTCCGTGGGGTTGGCGCTGTCGTCGTAGCGCGATGGAAGCTCAGGCTTGAACTTGTCGGGCCACACCACACGTCGCAGCTCGGGGGTGAGGGTCAGGTAGCCCCCGTTGGTGATGGTGCCGCCAACCAGGGCCGCGCGGTTCTGGCGCCCGGCTGCGGCAACGTCATGGAGGACGCGGTCCTCACGGTTGCGCCGCTTCTCGAGGATCACGCGTGCGTCCGAGGGCGCGCGACGGACAATCTGGCAGCTGTCGTCGACACCGGCCGGCGCGAACAAGCCATGGGACGGCTCCAAAGCACGCGCTGCGTGGCGCTGTTCGGCCACGTCAAGGCCCGAAGGAGGGGGAGTAGGCGCATCGCGCCCTGCCCGCTCGGCGCGCGACGGCAGAGCAGGCAGGGAGCGAGAGGGCGCCTGGCCATCGCGTGCGGCGTCAACGAGCTCGGTGATGCGCCCGAGCTAAGTGTCGTAGCCGTCCTCGGTGGGACGATAGCGCAGCAACTCTTGCGCCATGAGTAGCACGGCGTGCGGAGCGAGAGGGTCGCAACGCGCAAGCGAGAAGGAGGTGGCGGAGCGGCCACGTGCCTGCTCGTTCACTGACGGGTGGACGGAGGAGGCCACCCGCTATCACACGGGCTCGGTGGCAGCGCGAGGGCGCCATCCAGGGGCACCACAGGCGGCGGACGACGCATGGACCCTGGCGGCAGCCCGGCGCGAGGCGCGTTCCTGGCGAGTGGCGGCGTCGTTGTCCATGTCGATGTCGAGGTCGAAGGTGCGAAGACGAGAAATCCCCCTACCTGGCGCGCCAAATGTCGGAGTCTAGGATCTGCGTCCACGAAACTCTCCAAGAACTAGGGTTCAAACTCTAGGGGGCTTTGCTTGGCAACCTACGACCCGACGGGGACTACGGCGGGATCACGCTCACTCGCACTGGACACGACGGGGACACGCGAGCTACCCAGGTTCAGGCCACCGTGCGGTGTAATACCGTACTCTTGTAATCCTGTTTGTGTGGGATTGTTGTGTAATGGAGCGCTTGGAGCTCAAGGTACACGATGCGTGGGGAAGAGAATGGCTCGATCCCCTTACATGGAGGCGGCCCTACCCCCTTTGTAGTGCCTTGGTCCTCTTCCCCGAAAATATGAGCGGGAAAGGGTGGCCACAAGGCGGCAATTCAAAGGGGAACAGGCGTCCATGCTTATCCTGACTAAAGGCAGTCTTTGCCTGCCAAAGCTGCCATCCTGATGCTCTCGTGGGCTCGGCGATGAGCTCTGCCCTGGCGCATCGATCTGTCCTGATCTTCTTACACCAAAGCGGAATGCTTTGGGACTTGCTTTGGGGAAGGCAGACGCTCCCGCCCCCTATCACTAAAATGGAAAGTGGTCTTGGTCACGGCCTGTCGTCCTTACCCTGCGGAACGTCATCCACGTGGACTTGGAGCCCCATGGCTAGTGTTGTACGACCTGCTTCGTGAGGCAGCCTCGCGAGGGGAGCCTCGCAAGGCAACCTGGTACTTGACGACCTTGGCGAGACTCAGCCAGGTGACAATGGGCCTCGCGAGGCTAGCCCCTCGCGAGGCGGCTCCCTCCGGAGCAGTCGTTGCAAGGCCCTCCTTCATGGGCCAGCCCAAGTGTCGCCTCCTGAGCCGGAGGCAGACAGGTCGTGGTACCCTGGTTCCCACTGGGCCGACAGCCTCCTCCACAAACTCTCCTGCATACACGATGGCTCTTGAATCTATGTTGTCAAAGGCGTGGATCTCATACTTAGCCCATTAGAGATAATTATTTAGGAAAAAGATTGGTTCAGTTAGGAAGATTAAGATATGGTTTGTTAGGAAAGCCAAGATTCTATTCTTAGGCATCAAGTTGAGTCTTCCCTATAAAAGGGACACCATGTACCCCATAAGGATTATGAAATAGTAGATAAGAATAAACTAGTAAAGATCTAATCCCTGAATAAACTAGTAAAGATTTAATCCCTGTCACCAACCTTCTCTCCCTCTCATCCCCGGCACCATGGCTGGCCAACCTTCACTCCTTAGAATTGTACCCCTAACCATGTCACAATCATCGGTCTTAGAGCCGGTCCCAATCCTAGCACGTGATATACATTTTGTATGTGCTTCCTAGCTTCTAGTTCTCCATATTTTCTGTTGCGTCCACCAAATCTGTTGATATTTTTTGTTTCTCATGCCATGTGAGTCCACCAAACCTTTATTTGTCAGCATCTTTTTCTGGTTCTAGTCCTTTCTATACAGCTTTTGTGGCCTTTTTCGGTCCTCGTTGTTTTCTATAGGATTTTCGTGGCCTCTTTTTGCATTGTCGATTTACGCCCATTCTCTTGCCACCGAGTTTCTCTAGCCGCCGATTTTCTTGGACTATGACTTTGTGTGCAATGCTTCATTCTCTTGATGTGCATCTTTTTTCGACAACCCATCTTCTCTTGATACGTATTTTCTATCTTCTACTGATGCAGTGTCTTTTGTTGATCCACCATCTTCTCTTATCCCCTTTGGCTTGACTCAACAAGCTTTCAAGACTCTCCATGCTACAACGACACTCTCAAGATGCGGATTTTGGATTACCATTTTTTTCTAGTGTTACACCTCTTCAAATGCAACGCTATTGCATATGCGTTGTCATTGAGGTGTTAGGAGTACTAGTATTGGTCTAGGACTATTGGTATTGCTCTAGGAGTCTTTATTAGGCTATATTTGCCCCATGGGCCTTGCAATACAATCAAGTTGCATCCATAACAGAGGCAACCAAGGCCAAATATGTTCTATAGTCTGTATGTAGACTCATGAACACAGATAACATGAGGATATTGTGGCTTATTGACTTTTTGGTGAAAACCGAGGGTAGCTAAATGAAATCTGGTGTCTCAAGTTAATATTATTCATACCGCCATTCTTGCATCTCAAAGAACAGGCCACGTGCTTGATCAACCTGGTTGTGTCTGGCATGTAATCGTATCATCATACCATAAATGTCATTACGGGCACAGTAGTTCTCCTGGTTTTTCATCCAGCAGAACACATATACAGCATGTTGCAAGGACCCAGAAAAGGCCATTTCCTACAAGTGATGTAGACCATGTAAGCACTTTATGTCAGTGGATTTACAAAGGTGGGAGGTTTGTTAACAAAATGAGAAGTCTTGACTTGTGACTTGTAGCTTCAGTAGCTAGAAGCACATTCTCTAGTAAATAGCAATGTATATATTGGAGCAGAAAGATGGTAAGATGGTACATGAATTAAGTAATTAGAATTTTGGAATTACTAGCAAAAGCATTAAACAGAAATAATGCCATGAGAAGCCTATGATTACAAGGATCAAGCAAGAATCCTTAAAATCAATAATTCTCCCATAGTTTACTAGAACTAGCTAATACGTGCAAGATGACTAGAAATAATACAAGATCCGAATGCTTGAATCAAGCACGAAATCACAGGTGTTATATGACTAGAATGTCTGTCCAAAACAGAAATTGAGTTCGTTCAGTTTCAACACTCCCATCTAGACATTTTGGAGACACTCTAATGGCCAACAGCTGCAAGACAAGACTGCAATAGTCGCAGAATAATCTTTCATTTGTTTTTTTGTTCATTTACTCCTATGATAAACCCAAATGGATGCCCAGTAACTCATTTCATCGAACACATAGAAAGCCGGTATGTGCGAGTCAGAGAGACTCAGTGCATCGAACACATAAATTGCAGAGGTGTCTTACACGAATAAGGAGAGGGAAGTTACGGCGGGCGAAGCGCCCGGCCCAGCAGTTGAGCACGGTGTCGACGGCATGGGTGTCGGCCCGCGGGAGCGCGAGCACGCACGCGGCGACCTGGGACACCTTGCAGTCCCGCTGCCACCGGCTCCCCGCCACGCGGAGGCGGTGCCGCGCGGGGAGCGCGTCGGCACCTACGCCGTCCACCTCGACCCGGACTGTGCGGCGGCCGCGGTCGTAGTCGACGGAGACGGAGGGCCGCCGCTTGGCCCACGGCGGCGGTCCAGGCGACCTCGGTGACCGCCTAGGTGGCGGGTGGACGACGCGCGGAGGCGCCTCCGAGTTCGGTGACGCCGGCGGAGGGGAGGTGGCCGAAGACATTGCTGCAGTTGGTGGCAAAGCTCGACCGTTGTGGATGTGCTAGATTTCTGCGGATAAGGAATCTGATATTTCTCAGCGACGTTCTCCACTGGAAAATACTACCCCGGTGAACCTGGCGGTGGATGCACCACATATCTCACCATTCGTTTGGCCCACGGGAGACTAACTGACCGGCAGAAGAAAAAAAACGACCCAAATGTCTCAAACCCGTCTCAAACGGTCCGAGTTGGCCGGCACCCCTTATATCTAGCCTCAATATGGGGCGGATACGGAGAGGCACGGGCATGACTGGGCGCGTCCGTCAGGTCGGCGGTCCGAAACTCATCTACTACGACGGATCGATGGCGCCGCGTGGCGCCGCTCCGACTAGCCGTGTAGTGCTCTAACCTTGCTATTTAAGCTGATCGCTAGCACTGAGAACCTACTCGTCTACATTTTCTCCCCTTCCATCCGCCGCCGCCACTTTCCACTCAGCGGCCGCTCACCGTCCACCACCACCAGTATGAAGGAAATATGCCCTAGAGGCAATAATGAAGTTGTTATTTATATTTTCTTATATCATGATAAATGTTTATTATTCATGCTAGAATTGTATTAACCGAAAACTTAGTACATGTGTGAATACATAGACTAAAACAAAGTGTCCCTAGTATGCTTCTACTTGACTAGCTCGTTAATCAAAGATGGTTATGTTTCCTGACCATAGACATGTGTTGTCATTTGATTAACGGGGTCACATCATTAGAGAATGATGTGATGAACAAGACCCGTCCGTTAGCTTATCATAATTATCTTTAAGTTTTATTGGTATTGCTTTCTTCATGACGTATACATGTCCCTCTGACTATGAGATTATGCAACTCCCGAATACCAGAGGAACACCTTGTGTGCTATCAAACATCACAACGTAAATGTTGATTATAAAGATGCTCTACGGGTGTCTCCGAAGGTGTTTGTTGGGTTGACATAGATCGAGATTAGGATTTGTCACTCCGTGTAACGGAGAGATGTCTCTAGGCCCTCTCGGTAATGCTCATCACTATAATCCTTGCAAGCAATGTGACTAATGAATTAGTTACGGGATGATGCATTACGGAACGAGTAAAGAGACTTACCGGTGACGAGATTGAACTAGGTATGAGGATACCGACGATCGAATCTCGGGCAAGTAACATAGCGATGACAAAGGGAACAACGTATGTTGTTATGCGGTTTGACCGATAAAGATCTTCGTAGAATATGTAGGAACCAATATGAGCATCCAGGTTCCGCTATTGATTATTGATCGGAGATGTGTCTCGATCATGTCTACATGGTTCTTGAACCTGTAGGGTCCGCAGGCTTAACGTTCGATGATGATTTGTATTATGAGTTATGTGTTTTGGTGACCGAAGTTTTGTTCTGAGTCCCGGATGAGATCACAGACATGACGAGGAGTCTCGAAATGGTCGAGAGGTAAAGATTCATATATTGGAAGGTGGTATTCGGATATTGAAATGGTTTCGAGTGGTTCGGGTATTTTACCGGAGTACCGAGGGGTTACCGGAACCCCGTGGGGAAGTATTGGGCCTACATGGGCCTTAGTGGAGAGAGAGGAGGGCCGCAAGGGGTGGCCGCCCCCCCCCCCATGACAGTCCGAATTGGACTAGGGGAGGGGGCGGCGCCCCCCTTTCCCTCCCCCTCTCCCTCTCCTTCCTTTTCCCTCCAGTGGAAGAAAGGAAAGGGGGGGCAAATCCTACTAGGAGTGGAGTCCTAGTAGGACTCCCCCATGGCGCGCCCCTCCTGGCCGCCGGCCTTCTCTTCCCCTCCTTTATATACGGGGGCGGGGGGCAACCCAAAGGCACATCGATTGTTCTCTTAGCCGTGTGCGGTGCCCCCCTTCACAGTTTACACCTCCGGTCATAGCGTCGTAGTGCTTAGGCGAAGCCCTGCGCGGATCACATCACCATCACCGTCACCACACCGTCGTGCTGACGAAACTCTCCCTCTACCCTCTGCTAGATCAAGAGTTCGAGGGGCGTTATCGAGCTAAATGTGTGCTAAACTCGAAGGTCTCGTACGTTCGGTACTAGATCCGTTGGATCGTGAAGACGTTCGACTACATCAACCGTGTTAACCTAACGCTTCCGCTTTCGGTCTACGAGGGTATGTGGACACACTCTCCCCCTCTCGTTGCTATGCATCTCCTAGATAGGTCTTGCGTGATCGTAGGAATTGTTTTGAAATTGCATGCTATGTTACCCAACAGTGGCATCCGAGCCAGGTCTATGCGTAGATGATATGCACGAGTAGAACACAAAGAGTTGTGGGCGATAATAGTCATACTGCTTACCACCAATGTTTTACTTTGATTCGGCGGTATTGTTGGATGAAGCGGCCCGGACCAACATTACATGACCACATTCATGAGACTAGTTCTACCGACGTGCTTTGCACACGGGTGGTTGGCAGGTGTCTGTTTCTCCAACTTTAGTTGAATCGAGTTTGACTATGGCCGGTCCTTGTTGAAGGTTAAAACAACACACTTGACGAAAAATCGTTGTGGTTTTGATGAGTAGGTAAGAACGGTTCTTGCTAGAAGCCTGTAGCAGCCACGTAAAACTTGCAACAACAAAGTAGAGGGCGTCTAACTTGTTTTTGCAGGGCATGTGTGATGTGATATGGTCAAGACATGATGTGATATGAGTTATTGTATGAGATGATCATGTTTTGTAAAAGTTATCGGCAACTGGCAGGAGCTTTATGGTTGTCACTTTATTGTATGAAATGCAATCGCCATGTAATTGCTTTACTTTATCACTAAGCGGTAGCGATAGTCGTAGAAGCAATAATTGGCGAGAGGACAACGATGCTACAATGGAGATCAAGTGTCAAGCCGTGACAATGGAGATCATGACGGTGCTTTGGAGATGGAGATCAAAGGCACAAGATGATGATGGCCATATCATGTCACATATTTTGATTGCATGTGATGTTTATCTTTATGCATCTCATTTTGCTTAGTATGGCGGTAGCATTATAAGATGATCCCTCACTAAATTTCGAGGTATAAGTGTTCTCCCTGAGTATGCACCGTTGCTACAATTCGTCCTGCCGAGACAGTACGTGATGATCGGGTGTGATAAGCTCTACGTTCACATACAACGGGTGCAAGCCAATTTTGCACGTGCAGAATACTCGGGTTAAACTTGACGATCCTAGCATATGCAGATATGGCCTCGGAACACTGAGACCAAAAGGTCGAACGTGAATCATATAGTAGATATGATCAACATAGAGATGTTCACCATTGAAAACTACTCCATCTCACGTAATAATCGGACATGGTTTAGTTGATATGGATCACGTGATCATTTAGATGACTAGAGGGATGTCTATCCAAGTGGTAGTTCTTTTGTAATATGATTAATTGAACTTTAATTTATCATGAACTTAGTCCTGATAGTTTTTTGCATATCTATGTTGTTGTAGATCAATGGCCCGTGCTACCGTTCCCTTGAATTTTAATACGTTGCTAGAGAAAGCTAAGTTGAAAGTGTTGGGGAACGTAGCAGAAATTCAAAAAATTTCCTACGTAACATCAAGATCTATCTATGGAGAGACCAGCAACGAGTAGAAAGGGGAGTGCATCTACATACCCTTGTAGATCGCTAAGCGGAAGCGTTCAAGTGAACGGGGTTGATGGAGTCGTACTCGTCGTGATTCAAATCACCGATGATCAAGTGCCG
The DNA here is from genome assembly GCF_018294505.1 of Triticum aestivum. Classification (NCBI taxonomy): domain Eukaryota; kingdom Viridiplantae; phylum Streptophyta; class Magnoliopsida; order Poales; family Poaceae; genus Triticum; species Triticum aestivum. The sequence goes on from NC_057798.1 coordinate 382,085,738, forward strand.
AACGGACGGCACCTCCGCGTTCAACACACGTACAGCCCGGTGACGTCTCCCACGCCTTGATCCAGCAAGGAGAGAGGGAGAGGTTGAGGAAGACTCCATCCAGCAGCAGCACAACGGCGTGGTGGTGGTGGAGGAGCGTGGCCATCCCGCAGGGCTTCGCCAAGCACCACGGGAGAGGAGAAGAACTTGGGAGAGAGGGAGGGGCTGCACTAAAGGCATAAGGTGTAGGTTTGGGAGGCCCTCCTACCCCACTATATATAGGGATCCCAAGGGGGGGTGCGCCAGCCCCTAGGAGATCCAATCTCCAAGGGGGCGGCGGCCAGGGGAGGAGTCCTCCCCCCCCAAGGCACCTAGGAGGTGCCTTCCCCTGCTGGGACTCTTCCTTTAGGGTTTCCCCAGGCGCATGGGCCTCTTGGGGCTGGTGCCCTTGGCCCATGTAGGCCAAGGTGCACCCCCTGCTGCCCATGTGGCCCCCCGGGGCAGGTGGCCCCACCCGGTGGGCCCCCGGGACCCTTCCGGTGGTCCCGGTACAATACCGATGACCCCTAAACTTGTCCTGATGGCCGAAACAGGACTTCCTATATATAAATCTTTACCTCCGGACCATTCCGGAACTCCTCGTGACGTCCGGGATCTCATCCGGGACTTCGAACAACATTCGGTAACCACATACAAGCTTCCTTTATAACCCTAGCGTCATCGAACCTTAAGTGTGTAGACCCTACGGGTTCGGGAGACATGCAGACATGACCGAGACGTTCTCCGGTCAATAACCAACAGCGGGATCTGGATACCCATGTTGGCTCCCACATGTTCCACGATGATCTCATCGGATGAACCACGATGTCAAGGACTTAATCAATCCCGTATACAATTCCCTTTGTCTAGCGGTATTTTACTTGCCCGAGATTCGATCGTCGGTATACCGATACCTTGTTCAATCTCGTTACCGGCAAGTCACTTTACTCGTTCTGTAACACATCATCCCGTGATCAACTCCTTGGTCACATTGCGCATATGATGATGTCCTACCGAGTGGGCCCAGAGATACCTCTCCGTTTACACGGAGTGACAAATCCCAGTCTCGATCCGCATAAAACAATAGATACTTTCGGAGATACCTGTAGTGCACCTTTATAGTCACCCAGTTACGTTGTGACGTTTGATACACCCAAAGCACTCCTACGGTATCCAGGAGTTACACGATCTCATGGTCAAAGGAAGAGATACTTGACATTGGCAAAGCTCTAGCAAATGAACTACACGATCTTTTGTGCTAGTCTTAGGATTGGGTCTTGTCCATCACATCATTCTCCTAATGATGTGATCCCGTTATCAACGACATCCAATGTCCATAGCCAGGAAACCATGACTATCTGTTGATCACAACGAGCTAGTCAGCTAGAGGCTCACTAGGGACATATTGTGGTCTATGTATTCACACGTGTATTGCGATTTCCGGATAATACAGTTATAGCATGAATAAAAGACAATTATCATGAACAAGGAAATATAATAATAACACTTTTATTATTGCCTCTAGGGCATATTTCCAACAGTCTCCCACTTGCACTAGAGTCAATAATCTAGTTCACATCGCCATGTGATTAACACTCACAGGTCACATCGCCATGTGACTAATACCCAAGAGTTTACTAGAGTCAGTAGTCTAGTTCACATCACTATGTGATTAACACTCAATGAGTTTTATGTTTGATCATGTTGCTTGTGAGAGAGGTTTTAGTCAACGGGTCTGAACCTTTCAGATCCGTGTGTGCTTTACAAATCTCTATGTCATCTCCTAGATGCAGCTACCACGCTCTATTTGGAGCTATTCCAAACAACTGTTCTACTTGGAGCTATTCTAAATTATTGCTCCATTATATGTATCCGGTCTCTCTACTCAGAGCTATCCGGATAGGTGTCAAGCTTGCATCGTCGTAACCTTAACGACGAACTCTTTTACCACCTCCATAATCGAGAAAATTCCTTAGTCCACTAGTTACCAAGGATAACTTTGACCGCTGTCCTGTGATCCATTCATGGATCACTCTTGTACCCCTTGACTGACTCATGGCAAGGCACACTTCAGGTGCGGTACACAGCATAGCATACTGAAGAGCCTACGTCTTAAGCATAGGGGACGACCTTCGTCCTTTCTCTCTATTCTGCCGTGGTCGAGCTTTAAGTCTTAACTTCGTACCTTACAACTCAGGCAAGAACTCCTTCTTTGACTAGTCCATCTTGAACACCTTCAAGATCATGTCAAGGTATGTGCTCATTTGAAAGTATTATTAAGCATTTTGATCTATCCTTATAGATCTTGATGCTCAATGTTCAAGTAGCTTAATCCAGGCTTTCTATTGAAAAACACTTTCAAAATAACCCTATATGCTTTCCAAAAATTCTACATCATTTCTGATCAACATGTATTCATCAGAAATTCTATAGTGCTCCCACTCACTTCTTTGGAAATACAAGTTTCTCATAAACTTTGTACAAACCCAAAATCTTTGATCATCATCAAAGCATACATTCCAACTCCGAGATGCTCACTCCAGTCCTTAGAAGGATCGCTGGAGCTTTGCATACTTATTAGCATCTTTCGGGATTGACAAAACCTTCCGGTTGTATCACATACAACCTTTCCTCATTAAAATCGTCGAGGAAACAATGTTTTGACATCCTATCTGCAAGATTTCATAAATAATGCAGTAATCGCTAATATAATTCCAACAGACTCTTAGCATCGCTACGAGTGAGAAAATCTCATCGTAGTCAACTCCTTGAACTTGTCGGAAAACATCTTAACGACAAGTCGAGCTTTCTTAATGGTGACATTTACCATCATTGTCCGTCTTCCTTTTGAAATCCATCTGTACTCATTAGCCTTACGACCATCGAGCCGTTCTGCCAAAGTCTACACTTTGTTTTCATACATGGATCCTCTCTCGGATTTCATGGCTTCTAACCATTTGTCGGAATTTGGGCCCACCATTGCTTCTCCATAGCTCGTAGGTTCATTGTTGTCTAGCAACATGACCTTCAAGACAGGATTACGTACCACTCTGAAGTAGTACGCATCCTTGTCATCCTACGAGGTTTGGGAGTGACTTGATCCGAAGTTTCATGATCAATATCATAAGCTTCCACTTCAATTGGTGTAGGTGCCACAGGAACAACTCCCTGTGCCCTGTCACACACTAGTTGAAGAGACGGTTTAATAACCTCATCAAGTCTCCACCATCCTCCCACTCAACTCTTTCGAGAGAAACCTTTCCTCGAGAAAGGACCCGATTCTAGAAACAATTCATATTGCTTTCGGATCTGAATTAGGAGGTATACCCAACTGTTTTGGGTGTCCTATGAAGATGTATTTTATCCGCTTTGGGTTCGATCTTAATCCTGAAACTTTTTCACATAAGCGTCGCAGCCCCAAACTTTTAAGAAATGACAACTTAGGTTTCTCTAAACCATAATTCATACGGTGTCATCTCATCGGAATTACGTGGTGCCCTATTTAAAGTGAATGTGGTTGTCTCTAATGCCTAACCCATGAATGATAGTGGTAATTCGATAAGAGACATTATGGTATGCATCATATCCAATAGGGTGCAACTATGATGTTCGGACACACCATCATACTATGGTGTTCCAGGCGGTATTAATTGTGAAACAATTTCCACAATGTCTTAATTGTGTGCCAAAACTCGTAACTCAGATATTCATCTCTATGATCATATCATAGACATTTTATCCTCTTGTCACAATGATCTTCTACTTCACTCTGAAATTACTTGAACCATTCAATAATTCAGACTTGTGTTTCATCAAGGAAATATTCTCAACATCTACTCGAATCATCTGTGAAGTAAGAACATAACGATATTCACTGCATGCCTCAGCACTCATTGGACTGCACACATCAAAATGTGTTACTTCCAACGAGTTGCTATCTTGTTCCGTCTTACTAAAACAAGGTTTTCAGTCATCTTGCCCATGTGGTATGATTTGCATGTCTCAAGTGATTCAAAATCAAGTGAGTTCAAACGATCCATCTGCATGGAGTTTCTTCATGCGTATACACCAATAGACATGGTTCGCATGTCTCAAACTTTTCTAAAACGAGTGAGTCCAAAGATCCATCAACATGGAGCTTCTTCATGCGTTTTATACCATTATGACTTACATGGCAGTGCCACAAGTAAGTGGTACTATCATTACTATCTTATATCTTTTGGCATGAACATGTGTATCACTACGATCGAGATTCAATAAACCATTCATTTTAGGTGTAAGACCATTGAAGGTATTTTTCAAATAAACAGAGTAACCATTATTCTCCTTAAATGAATAACCGTATTGCGATAGACATAATCCAATCATGTCTATGCTCAACGCAAACACCAATCTCGATGGTAGAGGGAGCGTGTGATGCTTGATCATATCAACGTTGGAAACACTTCCAACACATATCGTCATCTCACGTTTAGCTAGTCTCCGTTTATTCCGTAGCTTTTATTTCGAGTTACTAACATTTAGCAACCGAACCGGTATCTAATACCCTGGTGCTACTAGGAGTACTAGTAAAGTACACATCAATACAATGTATATCCAATATACTTTTATCGACCTTGCCAGCCTTCTTATCTACCAAGTATCTAGGGTAATTCTGCTCCAGTGGTTGTTCCCCTTATTACAGAAGCACTTAGTCTCGGGTTTGGGTTCAACCTTGGGTTTCTTCATTGGTGCAGCAGCTGATTTGCCGTTTCATGAAGTATCCCTTCTTTCCCTTGCCCTTCTTGAAACTAGTGGTTTCATCAACCATCAACAATTGATGCTCCTTCTTGATTTCTACTTTCGCGGTGTCAAACAACACGAATATTTCAAGGATCATCATATCTATCCCTGATATGTTATAGTTCATCACGAAGCTCTAGCAGCTTGGTGGTAATGACTTTTGAGAAACTATCACTATTTCATCTGGAAGATCAACTCCCACTCGATTCAAGTGATTGTTGCACTCAGACAATCTAAGCACAAGCTCAACGATTGAGCTTTTCTCCCTTAGTTTGCAGGCTAAGAAAATCGTCGGAGGTCTTATACCTCTTGACGTGGGCACGAGCCTGAAATCCCAATTTCAGCCCTCGAAACATCTCATATGTTCCGCGACGTTTCGAAAACGTCTTTGGTGCCTCTACTTAATCCATTTAACTGAACTATCACGTAGTTATCAAAACGTGTATGTCCGATGTTCGCAACATCGACAAACGACGTTGGGGTTCAGCACACTGAGCAGTGCATTAAGGACATAAGCTTTCTACTGTTCGCATAATTGCTACTACCAACTTTCAACTATATTTTCTCTAGGAACATATCTAAAACAGTAGAACTAAAGCGTGAACTACGACATAATTTGCAAAAGGTCTTTTGACTATGTTCAAGATAATTAAGCTCATCTTATGAACTCCCACTCAGATAGACATCCCTCTAGTCATCTAAGTGATTACATGATCCGAGTCAACTAGCCCGTGTCCGATCATCACGTGAGACGGACTAGTCATCATCGGTGAACATCTTCATGTTGATCGTATCTACCATACGACTCATGCTCGACCTTTCGGTCTCCGTGTTCCGAGGCCATGTCTGCACATGCTAGGCTCGTCAAGTTAACCCTAAGTGTTTTCGCTGTGTAAAACTGTCTTACACCCGTTGTATGTGAACGTAAGAATCCATCACACCCGATCATCACGTGGTGCTTAGAAGCGACGAACTGTAGCAACGGTGCACAGTTAGGGGAGAACACTTCTTGAAATTTTGTAAGGGATCATCTTATTTACTACCGTCGTCCTAAGTAAACAAGATGCATAAACATGATAAACATCACATGCAATCAAATAGTGACATGATATGGCCAATATCATTTTGCTCCTTTTGATCTTCATCTTCGGGGCTCCATGATCATCTTGTCACCGGCTTGACACCATGATCTCCATCATCATGATCTCCATCATCGTGTCTTCATGAAGTTGTCACGCCAATGACTACTTCTACTTCTATGACTAACGCGTTTAGCAATAAAGTAAAGTAGTTTACATGGCGTTCTTCAATGACACGCAGGTCATACAAAAATAAAGACAACTCCTATGGCTCCTGCCGGTTGTCATACTCATCGACATGCAAGTCGTGAATCCTATTACAAGAACATGATCAATCTCATACATCACATATATCATTCATCACATCCTTTTGGCCATATCACATCACATAGCATACCCTGCAAAAACAAGTTAGACGTCCTCTAATTGTTGTTGCATGTTTTACGTGGCTGCTATGGGTTTCTAGCAAGAACGTTTCTTACCTACGCAAAACCACAACGTGATATGACAATTGCTATTTACCCTTCATAAGGACCCTTTTCATCGAATCCGTTCCGACTAAAGTGGGAGAGACTGGCACCCGCTAGCCACCTTATGCACCAAGTGCATGTCAATCGGTGGAACCTGTCTCACGTAAGAGTACGTGTAAGGTCGGTCCGGGCCGCTTCATCCCACAATACCGTCGAAACAAGATTGGACTAGTAACGGTAAGCATATTGAACAACATCAACGCCCACAACTACTTTGTGTTCTACTCGTGCAAAGAATCTACGCAATAGACCTAGCTCATGATGCCACTGTTGGGGAACGTAGCAGAAATTCAAAAAATTTCCTACGTAACATCAAGATCTATCTATGGAGAGACCAACAACGAGTAGAAAGGGGAGTGCATCTACATACCCTTGTAGATCGCTAAGCGGAAGCGTTCAAGTGAACGGGGTTGATGGAGTCGTACTCGTCGTGATTCAAATCACCGATGATCAAGTGCCGAACGGACGGCACCTCCGCGTTCAACACACGTACAGCCCGGTGACGTCTCCCACGCCTTGATCCAGCAAGGAGAGAGGGAGAGGTTGAGGAAGACTCCATCCAGCAGCAGCACAACGGCGTGGTGGTGGTGGAGGAGCGTGGCAATCCCGCAGGGCTTCGCCAAGCACCACGGGAGAGGAGAAGAACTTGGGAGAGAGGGAGGGGCTGCACCAAAGGCATAAGGTGTAGGTTTGGGAGGCCCTCCTACCCCACTATATATAGGGATCCCAAGGGGGGGTGCGCCAGCCCCTAGGAGATCCAATCTCCAAGGGGGCGGCGGCCAGGGGAGGAGTCCTCCCCCCCAAGGCACCTAGGAGGTGCCTTCCCCTGCTGGGACTCTTCCTTTAGGGTTTCCCCAGGCGCATGGGCCTCTTGGGGCTGGTTCCCTTGGCCCATGTAGGCCAAGGTGCACCCCCTACTGCCCATGTGGCCCCACCCGGTGGGCCCCCGGGACCCTTCCGGTGGTCCTGGTACAATACCGATGACCCCTAAACTTGTCCCGATGGCCGAAACAGGACTTCCTATATATAAATCTTTACCTCCGGACCATTCCGGAACTCCTCGTGACGTCCGGGATCTCATCCGGGACTTCGAACAACATTCGGTAACCACATACAAGCTTCCTTTATAACCCTAGCGTCATCGAACCTTAAGTGTGTAGACCCTACGGGTTCGGGAGACATGCAGACATGACCGAGACGTTCTCCGGTCAATAACCAACAGCGGGATCTGGATACCCATGTTGGCTCCCACATGTTCCACGATGATCTCATCGGATGAACCACGATGTCAAGGACTTAATCAATCCCGTATACAATTCCCTTTGTCTAGCGGTATTTTACTTGCCCGAGATTCGATCGTCGGTATACCGATACCTTGTTCAATCTCGTTACCGGCAAGTCACTTTACTCGTTCTGTAACACATCATCCCGTGATCAACTCCTTGGTCACATTGCGCATATGATGATGTCCTACCGAGTGGGCCCAGAGATACCTCTCCGTTTACACGGAGTGACAAATCCCAGTCTCGATCCGCATAAAACAATAGATACTTTCGGAGATACCTGTAGTGCACCTTTATAGTCACCCAGTTACGTTGTGACGTTTGATACACCCAAAGCACTCCTACGGTATCCAAGAGTTACACGATCTCATGGTCAAAGGAAGAGATACTTGACATTGGCAAAGCTCTAGCAAATGAACTACACGATCTTTTGTGCTAGTCTTAGGATTGGGTCTTGTCCATCACATCATTCTCCTAATGATGTGATCCCGTTATCAACGACATCCGATGTCCATAGCCAGGAAACCATGACTATGTGTTGATCACAACGAGCTAGTCAACTAGAGGCTCACTAGGGACATATTGTGGTCTATGTATTCACACGTGTCTTACGATTTCCGGATAATACAGTTATAGCATGAATAAAAGACAATTATCATGAACAAGGAAATATAATAATAACACTTTTATTATTGCCTCTAGGGCATATTTCCAACAGAAAGATGATGGTAGCAACAACACGGACTGGGTTCGTAACTTGAGGATTATCCTCATTGTTGCACAGAAGAATTACGTCCTTGAAGCACCGCTAGGTGCAAGGCCTGCTGCAGGAGCAGATGTTGATGTTATGAACGTCTGGCAAGCTCGATCTGATGACTACTCGATAGTTCAATGTGTCATGCTTTACGGCTTAGAATCAGGACTATAACGACGTTTTGAACGTCATGGAGCATATGAGATGTTCCAAGAGTTGAAGTTAATATTTCAAGCAAAGGCCCGAGTTGAGAGATATGAAGTCTCCAACAAGTTCTATAGCTGCAAGATGGAGGAGAATAGTTCTGTCAGTGAGCAAATACTCAAAATGTCTGGGTACCATAACCACTTTACTCAGCTGGGAGTTAATCTTCCTGATGATAATTATTGACAGAGTTCTTTAATCACTGCCACCAAGCTATAAAGGCTTCATGATGAACTATAATATGCAAGGGATGGAAAAGACAATTCATATGCTCTTCGCAGTGCTAAAGGCTGCGGAGGTAGAAATCAAGAAGGAGCATCAAGTGTTGATGGTTAGCAAGACCACTAGTTTCAAGAAAAAGGGCAAAGGTAAGAAGGGAAACTTCAAGAAGAATAGCAAGCAAGTTGCTACTCCCGGGAAGAAACCCAAGTCTGGACCTAAGCCTGAGGCTGAGTGCTTCCACTGCAAAGGGACTGGTCACTGGAAGCGGAACTGCCCCAAGTATTTGGCGGATAAGAAGGATGGCAAAGTGAACGGTATATTTGATATACATGTTATTGATGTGTACCTTACTAATGCTCGTAGTAGTGCATGGGTATTTGATACTGGTTATGTTGCTCATATTTGCAACTCAAAACAGGGGCTACGGATTAAATGGAGATTGGCTAAGACGAGGTGACGATGCGCATCGGAAATGGTTCCAAGGTCCATGTGATCGTCGTCGGCACGCTACCTCTACATCTACCTTCGGGATTAGTTTTAGGCCTGAATAATTGTTATTTGGTGCCAGCGTTGTGCATGAACATTATATCTGGATCGTGTTTGATGCGAGATGGTTATTCATTTAAATTAGAGAATAATGGTTGTTCTATTTATATGAATAATATCTTTCATGGTCATGCACCCTTGATGAGTGGTCTATTTTTGTTGAATCTTGATCGTAGTGATACACATATTCATAATATTGAAGCCAAAAGATGCAAAGTTAGTAATGATAGTGCAACTTATTTGTGGCACTGCCGTTTAGGACATATTGGTGTAAAGCGCATGAAGAAACTCCATGCTGATGGGCTTTTGGAATCACTTGATTATGAATCACTTGATGCTTGCGAACCATGCCTCATGGGCAAGATGACTAAGACTCTGTTCTCTGGAACAATGGAGCGAGCCACTGACTTGTTGGAAATAATACATACCGATGTATGCGGTCCGATGAGTGTTGAGGCTTGCGGCAGGTATCGTTATTTTCTGACCTTCATAGATGATTTGAGCATATATGGGTATATCTACTTAATGAAACATAAGTCTGAAACATTTGAAAAGTTCAAAGAATTTCAAAGTGAAGTGGAAAATCATCGTAACAAGAAAATAAAGTTTCTACGATCTGATCGCGGAGGCGAATATTTGAGTTACGAGTTTGGTCTTCATTTGAAACTATGTGGAATAGTTTCGCAACTCACACCACCTGGAACACCACAACGTAATGGTGTGTCCGAATGTCGTAACCGTACTTTATTAAATATGGTGCAATCTATGATGTCTCTTACTGATTTACCGCTATCATTTTGGGGTTATGCTTTAGAGACGGCTGCATTCACGTTAAATAGGGCACTATCTAAATCCGTTGAGACGACACCATATGAACCGTGGTTTGGCAAGAAACCTAAGCTGTTGTTTCTTAAAGTTTGGCATTGTGATGCTTATGTGAAAAAGCTTCTACTTGATAAGCTCGAACCCAAATCGGAGAAATGCGCCTTCATTGGATACCCAAAAGAAATTGTTGGGTACACCTTCTATCACAGATCCTAAGGCAAGATATTCATTGCTAAGAATGGATCCTTCCTAGAGAAGGAGTTTCTCTCGAAAGAAGTGAGTGGGAGAAAAGTATAACTTGATGAGGTAATTGTACCTTCTCCCGAATTGGAATGTAGTTCATCACATAAATTAGTTCCAGTGATTCCTACACCAATTAGTGAAGAAGCTAATGATGATGATCATGAAACTTCAGATCAAGTTACTACCAAACCTTGTAGATCAACCAGAGTATGGTTGTAATGCCCGGATAATTAAGCTACAGTAATTCCCTGCTAATGATGCCACGTCATCATGATTACTGTTGTTAAACTCGCGTTGGTTCGAATTCGGTCCAATTTCAAATTTAAATTAAAGTCAAAAATAAAAGTTTTCAAACTTTAATCTAAAATGTTCAAACCGTGGCAAATAATCTCTGGTTATTTGTCATGTTGGAATCAACCTCTTTTGGACTCCTAGGTGCCCCAGGAAATTTATTTAGTGGTCCAGCGACTTTTAAATTGGCCTTTCCAATTTCCAAAAATGGTTAGGCAACTACTTTTGGCCTCAAAACTTTTTGTGACTCCTAGAAATAATGTGCTTGTTTTGTTTGACAAGCCTCTTTTCTAACAAAGCTCTTTTAGTCTTGTTTTTTTAAAGAAAACAGTGGGGCAGTTTTATTAGAAGATAAACACCCCCCCCAGTGCCCTTGGGCCTTGGCCAACTGACCGACCCAGCTGGCCATCGCCCCCTGGGCCAACCAAGCCGGCCGGCCCACCTTCCCTCCCTTATCCCCTCACCCCTAGCGAACCCTAGCCATGAACCCCCACTACCCCAACTCCCCATGATCCCCTCCTTCCTCTCGTTCCCCTCCTGAACCGGATCAGGACCGGGCGGACTGCCCGAACCCCATCATCACCGCCCGACCCTGCCGTCGCTCCAAGCCCCCCTCATCAGACCGCTGCTGTCCTCCTCGCGACCCCGTCCCCTCTCCCTCGTGGCCAGACGCCTGCTTGACGTCGTGGACGTCGCCGCAACCTCGCGCCGTCGCTGGACCCCGCTGGACCCCGTCCCCATCGTCCTCCCCAACGGCTCCAACGAGCCTGCAGCCACCCCCCTACAGCTCCGCCATGAGCACCCTGCTCTCTCTCCATTCTCTCCCGTGGTAGTCGTAGATCGCCACCAGCGTGTTCATGCTCGGTCTGCACCTGATGGCTCAGCGCGCCCCTCATCGTCGCCGCTCGCATGTCCGGCCGCGCCCCGCCCGTGGTCCCCCATGCTGGCCGCGCCCAGCGTGCATGTCCAGCCCCGTGACCACTAGCACTTGCGCCTGCGGTGGGCCCTGAGAGAGTCCTGGATTAGGGGGTATCTGGACAGCCGGACTGTGTACAACGTCTGGACTATTGAAGCGTGAAGATACAAGACTCAAGACTTCGGCCCGTGTCCGGATGGGACTCTCCTTTGTGTGGAAGGCAAGCTTGGCAATCCGGATATTGTGTTTCCTTTCTTGTAACCGACTCCATGTAAACCCTAGCCCTCTCCGGTGTCTATATAAACCGGAGAGGTTGGTCCTTAGAAGGCCAATCACAATTACAATGATACCATCATAGGCTAGCTCTTAGGGTTTAGCCTCTACGCTCTCGTGGTAGATCTACTCTTGTACTACCCATATCATCAATATTAATCAAGCAGGAAGTAGGGTTTTACCTCCACCGAGAGGGCCCGAACCTGGGTAAACATCTGTGTCCCTTGCTTCCTGTTACCATCAGCCTTGATGCACAGATCGGGACCCCCTACCCGAGATCCGCCCATTTTGACACCGACATTGGTGCTTTCATCGAGAGTTCCTCTGTGACGTCGTCGCAAGGCTCGATGGCTCCTTCAATCATCATCAACAACGTTGTCCAGGATGAGACTTCCCCCCCCCCCAGACAAATCTTCGTGTTCGGCGGCTTCGCACTTCAGGCCAATTCGCTTGGCCATCTGGAGCAGATCGACAGCTACGCCCCTGGCCACCAAATCAGGTTCGGAAACCTAAACTACACAGCGGATATCCGCGGAGACTTGATCTTTGACGGATTTGGGCCCGCGCCAGGAGCACCGGACAGTCACGACGAGCATGGCATGGACCTGCTGTCGGGCGACGCTCGGGATCTCACCCCTGCAGCAGCCCCGGACTCAAATCTGGAGCAGGCTGCGTTGCCTAGGGACAGATGGATGGACCCCGCCCCGCAGGCCGTACCCTCATCGCGGTGGAGCCGAACACAGGCCTCGCTTCTGAGGAAGCCTTGACTCCGGACCCCCGGATTCATATCCGGTTGTAGGATCCAGTCCACGCATTCCCGAGCCCACCGATCCTGGTTGGGCTCCGGTAATGGAGTTCACCGCTGCGGACATCTTTCAACACTCGCCCTTTGGCAACATGTTGAACTCACTAAAGTCTCTCTCTTTGTCAGGAGGCTCCCGGCCGAACTATGTCCGGCTCGAGTGGGAGGCAGGCGACGAAGGAACTCGCTGCCCACCCACCACCCACTTCATTGCCACGATCGATAATTTAACCGACGTGCTTGACTTCGACTCCGAAGACATCGACGGTATGGACGACGATGCAGGAGAATCACAGGAGCCACCGCTCACAGGGCGGTGGACAACCAGCTCCTCATATGATATATATATGGTGGACACTTTGAAGGAAACCAATGGCGACGTTGCAACAGAGGATAACCCCTCAGGAAGAAAAGCAAAGCATGGGTGTCGTCGGCGCCACTCCAAGCCCCGCCACAGCAATACTGGCCCCGGAGACGAAAGCAATCCGGATGGCGCCGAAGAGGAATACAACCCTGACCAGCCCGCCTTCGAGCAGGCCGAACAGGAAGATGAGCAGGTCAGCCCAGAAGAACAGGCGACAGACAGATACCCGGAGGAGGACAACTACATGCCCCCCTCCGAAGACGAGATTAGCCTCGGCGACGACGAGTTCGGCGTGCGTGAGGATCCCGTGGAGCAGGAGCGCTTCAAGCATCAGCTTATAGCCACTGCGAGGAGCCTAAAGAAGAAGCAGCAGCAACTCCAAGCTGATCAAGACCTGCTCACAAACAGATGGACTAAAGTCCTGGCAGCCGAGGAATACGGACTCGAGCGCCAAACGGCTGACCGGCCACCTCGTGGCTGGGATAAATCGGGATATCAGCCCGAATACCGGCCCGCACCCCCACACCGATACACTACAGCCCAGGGCAACAGGCAAGACCTGCAAGATATTCTGGAAAACAAAGCAGGATAGCCAAGATCGATCTACGGATCGCCGGGGCGCGCCCTAGCGCGCGACGATGACCATCACACCGGACACATCATCAACAAGTCCGACCGGGCCAAACATAGCAACCCAGACCAATTCGAACTGCGTAGCCACATAGCCCGGCACAGAGGCGCCGCACACCCCCTCTGCTTCACTGATGAAGTAATGGATCATGAATTCCCAAAAGGGTTCAAACCTGTAAACATCGAATCATACGATGGCACAATAGACCCCGCAGTATGGATCGAGTATTTCCTTCTCCACATTCACATGGCCCGCGGAGATGATCTACACGCCATCAAGTATCTTCCCCTTAAGCTCAAAGGACCAGCCCGACACTGGCTAAACAGCCTGCCAGCAAATTCTATTGGCAGTTGGGAAAACCTGGAAGACGCATTCCTCGACAACTTCCAGGGCACATATGTGCGACCACCGGACGCTGATGACCTGAGCCACATTACTCAACAGCCCGGGGAGTCAGCCGGGAAATTCTGGACTCGGTTCTTAACTAAAAAGAACCAAATAGTTGACTGTCCGGACGCCGAAGCCCTGGCGGCTTTTAAGCATAATATCTGTGACGAATGGCTTGCTCGACACCTCGGCCAGGAAAAACCCAAGTCCATGGCAGCTCTCACTACACTAATGACCCGCTTTTGCGCGGGCGAGGACAGCTGGTTGGCTCGCAGCGGCACCACGCCACATTCTGGCACTTCGGATGTCCGCGATAACAACGGCAAGCCACGACGCAACAGACATAAGCGACGGAACAATAACGACAACACAGAAGACACGGTAGTAAACGCCGGATTCAATGGATCCAAGTCCGGTCAGCGGAAAAAGCCGTTCAAAAGAAATAATCAGGGACCGTCCAGTCTGGACCGCATACTGGAGCGCTCGTGCCAAATTCATGGCACCCCAGACAAGCCAGCCAACCACACCAATAGAGACTACTGGGTGTTCAGACAGGCCGGCAAAATAAACACCGAAAACAAGGACAATGGGCTGCACAGCGACGATGACAAAGAGCCCCGACGTCCGAACATGGGGGGTCAAAAGAAATTTCCCCCCAGGTGAAAACGGTCAATATGATCTACGCCACTCACATCCCCAAGCGGGAACGAAAGCGAGCACTACGGGACGTCTATGCGGTGGAGCCAGTCGCCCCCAAATTCAACCCATGGTCAGCTTGTCCGATCACCTTTGTCGTAGGGATCATCCTACTAGCATCCGTCATGGCGGCTCAGCCGCATTGGTCTTGGACCCAATCATCGATGGATTCCACCTCATGCGAGTCCTTATGGACGGCGGCAACAGCCTGAACCAGCTTTATTAGGACACAATGCGCAAAATGGGCATTGATCCTTCAAGGATCAAGCCCACCAAAACCACCTTTAAAGGTGTAATTCCTGGAGTAGAGGCCCGCTGTACGGGCTCTATAACATTGGAAGTGGTCTTCGGATCCTCGGACAACTTTCGGAGCGAAGAGTTAATCTTCGATATCATCCCTTTTCGTAGTGGTTACCACGCACTGCTCAGACGAACCACATTCGCTAGATTCAATGCGGTACCACATTATGCATACCTCAAGCTCAAGATGCGAGGTCCGCGCGGGGTCATAACAGTAAATGGAAACATGGACCGCTCTCTCCGTACAGAAGAGCATACTGCAGCCCTCGCGGCAGAAGTACAATGCGGCCTCCTCCGGCAAACCTCCAATCCGGCGACGACAACCTCAAGCACCGTCAAGCGAGTCCGGAGCACCGTGCAACAGGATCATCAGGAACGCCAAGAGCGTTATTAGCAGTCCGGCCTCCGCTCAAGCCCCATCAAAGCAGCATTTGTGCCACACGCACACAATCACACACTCAAGATACCATGGGCATGGGCGGAGGCGCATCAATGACTCAGTCAATAGTGCGGGTAACCGCCAAATACCTTCATAATCTTTCCCTCTTACATTTCAGGACATCGCTTTAGTGCAGCATCCTCAGAAGAGCCGAATTGCCGGACTTACATGTGAGAGACATCCAAGAAGGCAACAGACGTTATGCACGGAAGGAAATACCCAGGTGGAATCTATTTACGATCATTATACCTGCTTTATCTATCTGTACACAGCCTGCCCCTGGATAGGACATGTCAAATAGTCCTATTTATCTCCGCTTAATGCATCCATTGTAAACATACGCTTAAACATATTATTCGTCAATGGGAGATCATATATAGCGTCAGCTTATTATTCTTACTTGAACATTTTTTCTCTTATAAATGTTTATTTGATATTGCATCTGTACACCTTGGTACGGTCAGTTTGCCAGGGGCTTCTCATGGCGCCCCGTAATATGGCAAGTAAAGTCCGAACACTTTCAACAGTGTGGCACCCCGAACTTATAGCACTATATGCATCAGCTCCGAATCATGTCTTGGGTCTACAGTTGGGATAGCGTGGCTCCCTTGTTTTGGTGCCTTACATTCCGTTATATCGGCTAAGGTAGCGCAGTAAGAACTACTGTGATTGTGTCCCGATTCTTCCGGACGAGCACCTCAGTAGAGAAAGCCGAAAACTGACCGGCATGATGTGGCGAGAGCTGGTCGCTGTTCGAGAGGTCTTAAAATCCTTAAAGATTTTCCGCTTTAGGCGATAAATCGGCTTCGTCCGATATATGCGTGTATAGCGCCCCAATTTGGCCGTCCGGATTTTAGGGGCTTCGCCAAAATTTAAAATTGTAGACTTCTATGGCTAAGTGAAAGTTATAAAGCCGCATAGTCCGATTGCCTTGTTCATTGCGCTGAACACCTCCTTAAGGGACCAAACATTTGGATAAAGAGTGTCCGGGTTTTCCACGAACACCCCAGTACTAGTTACGTGGGGGCGGAAGCCAACGACTGGCCTACTTTCAGAATTTTATAAACAGCCGCACAGAAGGTAATATTTTAAATAACAAAAGCGCTACATAGTGCAAGTAACTTCGTCTTTAAATTACAAACATGACAGAAGTGAATTCACTCTAAAATAGTGTCCTTGGTACATTCATCGACCACGAGACGAGCACCCTTCATAAAGCCATCATAGTACATCTCGGGATGGCGATGCGCCTTGCCCTCCGGCGGCCCGTCCTTTACCAGCTTCTCCGCATCCAGCTTGCCCCAATGCACCTTGATGCGGGCAAATGCCTGACGAGCACCCTCGATGCAAACGGATCGCTTGATCACTTCAAGCCGCGGTCAGGCATCCACCATCCTCTTGATCAGGCCAAAGTAGCTACTGGGCAGGAGCTCACTAGGCCACATCCGGACTATGAAACCTTTCATAGCCAGTTCGGCCGCCCTGTGGAGTTCGACCAACTGCTTTAGTTGGTCACTCAGAGGCATTGGATGTTTGGCCCCAACATACTGGGACCAGAACAGCTTCTCCGTTGAGCTCCCCTCCTGGGCACGCTAGAACTCCGCAGCGTCTGATACGCTGCATGGCAGATCTGCGAATGCCCCTGGAGAGCTCTGAATTCGAGTAAGTAAAAGAAACGCCTCCTCCACATGTTTGCTTTGCATAAAGAACTTCTTACCCGCTGCTATCTTTTTGGCCTCCTGGATCTCCTGTTGTGCCTTCTCGGCTTCGGCCTTGGCGTCTTTCAAACTCACAAGGGCCTTCGCAAGCTCGGCCTCTTTCATCTTCAGATCATGCTCCACAGACTCATACTTCTTGCAGAGGTCCCGAAGCTCTTGCTGTACCTCGCCCACTCTAGCACTTTGCTTTTCGCGCTCCTTGCATTCCCAGGCCGCTTTGTCTTCGGCCTCGGACAGCGCTTTCTTCAGGGACGCCACTTCGGTGGTGGCCCCTGTTACACAGTCACAACGCTTTGGCGTTAGACTAGCCAATTTTGCCTATCTTTAAATACATGCGAGCGGGGAATCGCTTACCTTTATTCTCTCAAGCTACCTCTTCGTGAGGCCGAGCTCTCCCTGCGCTTGCTCTAGGTACCGCTTTAGTTCGGCAACCTCGGTGGTGCGGGCAACAGCGGCAAGCAGCACAGCCTGCTTATTCACACGAATACTTATTATTAGACTCCTGCGGATTATAATTGACCCTCCGTTTGGCTTTTCTTTCCGAACACCAAACAGAGTATCAGGGGCTACTACCTATCGGGTGGTAATTTTACACATATTTAGCACTTACCTCAAACGAGGGGTTGTCCGCCTGAGTTCGGAACCATTGAAGGTTCTGGGACAGTGTTCGGCTGAAAGCCCGCCTATCGTGGCTCTCATCGACACGATCCGCGGGGATCTTGAACCCCGCGTGTCCGACATCTGGGACCCTGCCTTGGGGCGTCTCCAGAGTCACCTCCCCACGCTCCGGTAGCCTTCGGGACAACACCTCCGTGTCATCCGCGGGCTGAGGAGTAGTGGCTGTCGAAAGCGAATTCATCTCCGAATCGCTCAGGGACCCGAAGGAAGATACCTCGGGGTGAGCCCTGGCCGGACTGCACATATGTTCGGCGTTAAATAAAAGCTATAGAGTGAAGTTATGATGGAGTGCGGACACTTACGATCGCACTGGGGGCTTCCCCCTGGGCAGCCACCCCTCCTCGCTGTGAGCGGCCGTGGCGGAGTAGTCCGGAAGGGACACCTTCCCCTTCTTGGACGCCCTAGCCTCCCCCTCTAGGGCGGTTTTTCTCTTCTTCTCCCCCCCCCCAGTGTGGGAAGGTAGAATTTCTTCTTGATTCCTCCCGCCTCCGCGGGAGGAATCTGTCTCGTTGTCATTAGACGACAGGGGTATGATGGCCTTACGCCGAGGGCCTTTTCCGTCCCCCTGGTCCGCCTCCCCGGGTCCCTCATCCTTTTCGGATGGGGCGTCTTCTTCTTCTTCTTCCTCCTCCCCTTCGTGGGAGGAGTGTGCCTTGTCGTCTTCGGATGGGGCTTCTGGCATAACCTTATGCCGGAGACCCTTTCGGGTCCCCGGGGCCTTCTTTTCGGCCTTCTTCTCCGGCACCTTGTACGGTGCCGGGACCAGCATCTCCGTCAGGAGAGTGTCAGCTGGGCCTTCTGGCAACGGAGCCGAACAGTAAACCTGCTCCGCTGTCTCCACATAATCCTGAACAAATGTGCATGACTACTTAAGGCTCTCCCATGAATATATTGGGAAGAACCGAATCCGGTGGTAGTCTGAGAACTCACCTGACTAGGAGCCTGCGCGGCGTGAAGCCCGCGGTCCTCGGATGTGGGAGGAGGCACTTCGGAGGCCTTGAACAACACCTTCCATGCGCCTTTGTGCGTCATGTCGTGGAGCTTCCGGAGCGTCTGGTGTTCGGCCGGGACGAACTCCCACAGATTGAATGCCCGCCTTTGGCATGGCAGAATCCGGCGAACGAGCATGACCTGGATCACATTGACAAGCTTGATGTTCTTGTCCTTCATGCTCTTGATGTAGGTCTGGAGTCCGGTCAGCTCTGTAGATTCGCCCCAGGACATGCCCTTCCTTTCCCAGGAGGTGAACCGCATGGGGGCTCCAGATCGGAACTCGGGGGCCGCCGCCCAGTTGGCGCCGCGCGGCTCGATGATGTAGAACCACCCCGATTGCCACCCTTTCACGGCCTCCGCAAAGGAGCCGTCCAGCCAGGTGACATTAGGCATCTTGCCCACCAAGGCTCCTCCGCACTCCGCTTGCTGGCCGCTTACAATCTTCGGCTTCACGCAGAAGGTTTGCAGCCACAGGCCAAAGTGAGGCCGGATGCGGAGGAAGGCCTCGCATACGACGATGAACGCCGAGATGTTGAGGACAAAATTTGGGGCTAGATCATGGAAATCTAGCCCGTAGTAGAACATAAGCCTGCGGACGAAGGGATGAAGTGGAAATCCCAGTCCACGGACGAAGTGGGCGATGAACACGACCTCTCGTGGGGTCCTGGGGTCGGAATGACCTGCCCGGCGTCCGATAGCCGGTGCGCTATGTCTGCGGCCAAGTATCTGGCCGCCCGAAGATTTGTGACGTGCTTCTCCTTGACGGTGGAAGCCACCCACTTGCCTCCTGCTCCGGACATGTTTAGCTATGCGGAGAAGACTTGGGCTTGGGCGCTGGAGCTCGAGTGGGCAAGAGTGGGCAAGGGAGAAGGAAGGCGTGGGTAAAAATGAGGAAATCTTATCCCTTTGTAGAGGCGACGAAAGCGGTGCGCCTCCCCACTTGCCCGTTGGGAATCGCTTGCTTCCCAAGCACCACGATTGATGGCGTGGTGGGATTACACATACTCATATTGATGAGAATCCCGCGATAAGGGGACAAGATCTCTGCTTTGACAAGACGTGTCCAAGAAACCGCCTCGCAATATGCGCTATGGCAGGTTGCAGGAAAACGGTTCGAATAATGACCCGACCATAATGACACATCGAGTTGCTTAAAAAAGTTGTCAGCAGATTGCGTTTGTGAAATATCATTCTCTCTACAACGGTGTGTAAAGATCATTTTGTGGATCCGGACACGATTCAAGTGTTCGATAATTACTTTGGAGTATTCGAAGAAGGAACCCGCCTTGCAATGCTGAAGACAATACTGCGCGCCGGACTCATTGTCATTGAAGCCCGGTTCAGGGGCTACTGAGGGAGTCCTGGATTAGGGGTTATCTGGACAACCAGAATGTGTACAACGTCTGGACTATTGAAGCATGAAGATACAAGACTCAAGACTTTGGCCCGTGTCCGGATGGGACTCTCCTTTGCGTGGAAGGCAAGCTTGGCGATCCGGATATTGTGTTTCCTTTCTTGTAACCGACTCCATGTAAACCCTAGCCCTCTCCGATGTCTATATAAACCGGAGAGGTTGGTCCTTACAAGTCCGATCACAATTACAATCATACCATCATATTCTAGCTCTTAGGGTTTAGCCTCTACGATCTCGTGGTAGATCTACTCTTGTACTACCCATATCATCAATATTAATCAAGCAGGAAGTAGGGTTTTACCTCCATCGAGAGGGCCCGAACCTGGGTAAACATCTGTGTCCCTTGCTTCCTGTTACCATCAGCCTTGACGCACATATCGGGACCCCCTACCCGAGATCCGCCGGTTTTGACACCGACAGGCCCTGCAGCCTCGCCTCTCCGCCGGCCGCCCTGGCCACCACCGCACTCGGCCTCGCTTCCGCTTCCCCTTGCCGGCGCCGCGCCGCTGCCCCGGTGGCCATCACCGGCCACGACCTCGCCTGTGCCCCATTCGGGCGGGCGCCTCTGCGCCTGTAACCCGTGTGGCCTCTTGGGCCAGTTACAAGTGGGGCCCGCCCCTGTTAAAAAAAGAGAGAAAAGAAAACAAGAAAAAATATAAAAATAATTATTTAATTAATTAGTTAAATGGTTAATTAACTTAATTAATTAATCTAATGAACTAGATTAGTTAGTTAAATCAGTAATTAGTGAGCTGAGAGAATGACAGGAGGCCCCACCGCATGTTGACCAGTCAAACGTTGACTGGTCAACTGGGACCCCCTGGTCCACCTGTCAGCCAGTGGGTACACTTTTGTGTACACTGTGCTGGGTGCGCCTAGCATTTACTCATTATTTTCGAATTAAATTAACATTGCAGAATATCATTAAAACTTCAGAAAATCATAGAAATTAAACCGTAGATCGGATCGAAAAACTTTCTACATGAAAGTTGCTCAAAACGACGAGACGAATCCAAATACGCTCTCCGTTCATCTGTCACATGCCCCTAGCATAGCGAACATGGAACTTTCCCCCTCCGGTCCTCCTGTCCGAAAATGCCAAACTTCGGGAAAACATTCCCGGATGTTATCCCCCTTCGCCGGTATCGTGTAGCAATGCGTTAGAGCACCCCTAGCGCTGCTTATTGTCATGTCGTGCATCTGTTTGCTCTATATTTACTGTTTCCTCCCCCTCTTCTTCTCCGGTAGACCCCGAGACCGCTGCTGATGCCCCTGTGATCGACTATGTCGATGACGACCCTTCTTCCCTTTCAGCGGAGCTTCCAGGCAAGCCCTCCCTTTGATCATCCCGATATCTCCCATTCTATTCTCTCATGCTTGCATTGGATTTTGCTACTGTTATTGTTTTCTCCTATTCTGATGCATAGCCTGCTTTTGTAACCTGCTCATTGTACCTTACCTGCTTATTCTAAATTGCTTAGTATAGGTTGGTTAGAGATCCATCAGTGACCCCCACCTTGTCCTTGTTGCCCCTGCTTCATCTTCGACAACTCGATCAACGTGATCGATGACCAGAGCCTGATACCTCACATCACAACACGCCCCTTTAGTTGCTCAACTCTGTAGAGCTACTATCGAGTGCCGAGGGTGAGACCTCACAACGCACTCTCGATGACAACTCTGTAGTGTAGCTATTCGGTCGTGGTCAACGAGGGTGGTTCCTCTTTCACCATTTCTGATATGGCTCTGTCGTGCAACCCCTCAAGTGTGAACCTCGGGGGTGGTTCCTCTTATGTTCACCTTGATGATTACATCGAGTGGAATCCTCCGTGGGTGATTCCTCGAGTTTTCCCCTAGATGTTTGGACACACGGTTACCTTGACTTACTTGAGACCTTTGGGAAAGTCGGGCGGGCCCGGAGAGCACCCGCAAGATAATGACGTGGCACGGCCAGGCATTCTGGGCCCTTGTCGTAAGTCCACGAGATGGGACGACGGGGTCACTTCGATCGTGAGTCTCTGCTCGTCTCCGCAAGCTAATAATACACTATGGTTTGGGTATTTTTTCTGAGTTGGCCTCTAGCCTTTACGCACTAACCACCACGCGAGAATAGTTATGGGCCTCGATGTCGCAGTATCATGTTAGACGTCCAGTTCAGCAGTGCGGCATGGCTGGGCCAGCACCCCAGAGGTGGTGCCTAGCTCCGCCCTGCATGCAACGACCCAGAGTGCAACGGGCGATGGGCCCAGACCCCGGAGTGCTTAGGAGGTAGACCGGCGGGGACCTCTCTGCTGAGCCTAGGTAGGGTTGCAACGTGTTGATCTTCTGAGGCCGGGCATTGACCAAGAAAAGTGTGTCCGGCCAGAGTGATGCACCCCTGTAGGGAAGATCATCTATTAATAGCCGTGTCCACGATAACAGACGTTCAGACTTATATCCTGATCTTATACAACTACAAATGGATACTTGAGATATGTGGCTTCGAGATTGCTTTCTCGCAGGGAGTCGAGGAAGGATCTCTGGGCATTAATGTTACAACATGCTTGTTAAATATAAACTGCTATTCTTTACTCTTCTACTTGCTGCAAGATGCTAGTCTTCGATAGGCTAGGCCTTCCCTCTATTCTGGCTTTCTGCAGTTCAGTCCACAGATACAAACCTTCCATTTGATAGCAGTGCATACTTAGTATAGATCTGATGCTTGCGAGTACTTTGGATGAGTACTCACGGTTTCTTTGCTACCCCTTTTCCCCCTTCTTTCTTCTTTCCGGTTGATGCAACCAGATGGTGGATCCTTGGAGCAAGATGCCACCCCCCGTCGACTACTACTACATGGAGGCCGCTGAAGACCAGGAGTAGTTAGGAGGTCCCAGGCAGGAGGCCTTGCCTCTTCGATCATGTTGCTTTTGTGCTAGCCTTCTTAAGGCAAACTTGTTTAACTTATGTCTATACTCAGATATTGTTGCTTCCGCTGGCTCTTGTGTATCGAGCTATGTATTCGAGCCCTCGAGGCCCCTGGCTTGTAATATAAAGCTTGTATTATTTTGATTTGTGTCTAGAGTTGTGTTGTGATATCTTCCCGTGAGTACCTGATCTTGATCGTACACATTTGCGTGTATGATTAGTGTACGATTGAATCGGGGGCGTCACAAGTTGGTATCAGAGCCGACTACCTGTAGGAATCCCCTTTCCTACTCCTTGGCCAAAGTTGAGTCTAGTCTTTGAAAAACTGTTTTACTAACATGGTTATGTGGCTTATGGGCCCACGTCGCCATTGGGTGGTATTAGGATCTTTTATTCCTCGTCTATACTCTGGGACTCTGATCTCTCTTCTATTCAGGTTAAATGATTTTGCTAACAACTCTAGGTTCTCGTAAATACTTTCTCCCGGAGAGCCCCTCACTCCAGATGGTTACTTGGTGCACTAGAAGATTCTGAAGATACTCTCCGAAGTTTTCTAGAGACCCTTGTGCCCTTCACCGTTGCGATCCCTACCACCGATAAATCCTTATGGGTAACTACCTACATTGTCGTTCATACCTTCATCCCCAGTTGCTCTTGTTATTACAAGATGCCCTAAAAAACTATTTGATCTTCCGAAAATGCTCAGTAGCCTATTACTCTTGTTCCTCCTTATATGCTTGCATTATGGTTACTTCCATATGTCTAGCAATACTCATTAGCATCCTTTGTCATCGTAATTTCGAGCATTTGATTCGATAAGTTTGTGAATGCTCGCGATCATCGGTCCTAATTAGAATTCTTCCCTTGGCTCAGATGTCACTCTGGACATGAGCTGGTGTTCGACAAATCAAACCTTGATTGATTGTCGATCTATGTCTATCCAACTTACTTGTCTTTGATCAAAGCCTCTGCTTCTGACCCCTTGAATTGAAAATCATAATTTCATTGCATTGAGCTTTGAATTAGTCAGTTGTTTCTATAACCCAATCTCCTTGCATCATTTCTTCTTCTGGTTGAGTACCGTTGCTCACATCAGATCCCTCATGGACCACTAGGTCCTTTGTTGGGTTCTATCCGACAACGTCCTTCTTATTCAATAACCTTGTGAGCTTTTCCTTGGATACATAATGCCTTTGGTAAATTGTATCCCCTGCTTTTGTCAACCATGCTCTGCTTCCGAGCTTGAGTTATTTGTTCCTAAAGTTTGTGGAATTTTTTCCTAAGATGCCCCGATGGGTTGAATCTATGTCTTCCCTAAATCCGTGTGAACTCAAAAGTTATGCGGGTTATACTCTGCTGGCTTTTTGCCAGGTAAATTTTCAACGCTACAACTTCTTCAAATGCGAGAAGTGAATGGAAGGTTGTGCGTTGGAGAAGTGGGAGTCGACCTTGAACCTTTGTGTTCATGCCCATGGACCCGATGTGGAACTTATCAATGAAGCTTCTTGTAATAATATTTATCCCCTTGTGGTAAGTTTATCTTGTATCTATGTTTGGTCCTTTACAACCGTGGTTCCGACCATATTGTTCTTCTTTGATCCCATTTTTCGAACAATTTAAAGTACTTGCCTTCTGCAGATCTTTTCACCTGTCCAATCCCTATTCTGCTCTACCCTCGAGTATTACCCTCTTGTATCTCGAGAATATCACGAAACTATATAACTTTTTATGAGTTCTTCATCAACTATTATTTCTTGCCGATTCAAAGTTTCCACGGGTTCTGAGTTGTTAGACACTCGATAACACCGATAACTGATTCAAGTCTCCATTGTTTTGTTTAACCTTTCTTGTAACCTAACATATCTGAGCAGTGATAATACCCTGCTTATGTAAACACCTCGGTGTACAACTCTGTCAGTACGACCTTGTTACTATTGTTGATGACATTTTGGTAGCCATCGATGGACGAGAACTTTGCCTATTGGTCCGCCTCGTCTTAACGAGCAGGGAAAATGGTTCTCTTCGTCCCTCACCCTTGGTACCAATGTTGTTGCCGACATAACTGATAGGTTATTGTCTGACATGCCTTGCTATCAAGATCATGCAAGATGACATCACCCTTCCTAATTTTCGTTCCACATGGTGGGCCCATAATCCACAGTTCCACAGGATCAAAACCTGACACTCCTGTACATCCGT
Organism: Triticum aestivum; assembly: GCF_018294505.1. NCBI lineage: Eukaryota > Viridiplantae > Streptophyta > Magnoliopsida > Poales > Poaceae > Triticum > Triticum aestivum. The sequence continues at coordinate 382,111,229 of NC_057798.1, forward strand.
GTTTTCCAAAATTGTTCCTTGCACTTGGCTTCGTATGTAAATCACGAGGCACGTTCCTAGTGATCTAAGTTGGTGGTATCAGGCGCAATACTTATTCCCATTGCTCTGAACCCATTTCACCCTCTGTTTCAGGCAATGAACGATTGCCTACCCGGTTGAACCTTCTTATTGCACCTTCTTATCTTGCTCTCAATGACTTTCTTAACTTCCAACTCGAGAGATGCATCAATGCCACGTTTAGTGAGATAGCCCTCAGGTACCTATCTTATGATGAGCTCCGTCCTTCTCGAGTCTTTCCCCCTTACTTCACCACGTAAATCTCGGGACGAGATTTCTTGTAGTGGAGGAGATTTGTAACGCCCGGATAATTAAGCTACAGTAATTCCCTGCTAATGATGCCATGTCATCATGATTACTGTTGTTAAACTCGTGTTGGTTCGAATCCGGTGCAATTTCAAATTTAAATTAAAGTCAAAAATAAAAGTTTTCAAACATAAAATCTAAAATGTTCAAACTGTGGCAAATAATCTCTGGTTATTTGTCATGTTGGAATCAACCTCTTTTGGAATCCTAGGTGCCCAGGAAATTTATTTAGTGGTCCAGCAGCTTTTAAATTGGCCTTTCCAAATTCCAAAAATGGTTAGGCAACTACTTTTGGCCTCAAAACTTTTTGTGACTCCTAGAAATAATGTGCTTGTTTTGTTTGACAAGCCTCTTTTCTAACAAAGCTCTTTTAGTCTTGTTTTTTTAAAGAAAACAGTGGGGCAGTTTTATTAGAAGATAAACACCCCCCCACTGCCCTTGGGCCTTGGCCAACTGATCGACCTAGCTGGCCATCGCCCCCTGAGCCAACCAAGCCGGCCGGCCCACCTTTCCTCCCTTATCCCCTCACCCCTAGCGAACCCTAGCCACGAACCCCCACTACCCCAGCTCCCCACGATCCCCTCCTTTCTCTCGTTCCCTTCCTGAACTAGATCAGGATCGGGCGGACTGCCCGGACCCCATCGTCACCGCTCGACCCTGACGTCGCTCCGAGCCCCCCTCGCCGGACCGCCGCCGTCCTTCTCGCGGCCCCGTCCCCTCTCCCTCGTGGCCAAATGCCTGCTTGACGCCCCGGAGGTCGCCGCAACCTCGCGTCGTCGCTGGATCCCGCCGGACCCCGTCCCCATCGTCCTCCCCAATGGCTCCAACGAGCCCGCTGCCACCCCCCTACAGCTCCGCCGTGAGCATGCTCTCCTCGCTCTCTCTCCGTTCTCTCCTGTGGTAGTCGTAGATCGTCACCGACGTGTTCGTGCTTCGTGTAACTTATTTAATTAGTTAAATGGTTAATGAACTTAGTTAATTAATCTAATGAACTAGATTAGTTAGTTAAATCAGTAATTAGTGAGCTGAGACAATGATAGGGGGGCCCACCCCCTGTTGACCAGTTAAATGTTGACTGGTCAACCGGGACCCCCTGGTCCACCTGTCAGCCACTGGGTACACTTTTGTGCACACTGTGTTGGGTGCGCCTAGCAATTTCTCATTATTTTCAAATTAAATTAACATTGCAAAATATCATTAAAACTTCGGAAAATCATAAAAATTAAACCGTAGCTCGGATCGAAAAACTTTCTACATGAAAGTTGCTTAGAATGACGAGATGAATCCAAATACGCTCTCCGTTCATCTGTCACATGCCCCTAGCATAGCGAACATGGAATTTTTCCCCTCTGGTCCACCTATCCGAAAATGCTAATCTTCGGGAAAACATTCCCGGATGTTATCCCCCTTCACCAGTATCGTGTAGCATTGCGTTAGAGCACCCCTAGCGCTGCTTATTGTCATGTCGTGCATGTGTTTGCTTTGTATTTACTGTTTATTCCCCCTCTTCTTCTCCGGTAGACCCCGAGACCGCTGCTGATGCCCCTGTGATCGACTATGTCGACGACGACCCTTCTTCCCTTTCAGCAGAGCTTCCAGGCAAGCCCCCCCTTGATCATCCTGATATTTCCCATTCTATTCTCTCATGCTTGCATTAGATTTTGCTACTGTTATTGTTTGCTCCTTTTCTGATGCATAGCCTGCTTTTGTAACCTGCTCATTGTACCTTACCTGCTTATCCTAAACTACTTAGTATAGGTTGGTTAGAGATCCATCAGTGACCCCCACCTTGTCCTTGTTGCCCTACTTCATCTTCGACGACTCGATCAACGTGATCAATGACCAGAGCCTGGCACCTCAAATCACATCATGCCCCTTTAGTTGCTCGACTCTGCGGAGCTACTATCGAGTGGTGAGGGTGAGACCTCACAACGCACTCCCGATGACAACTCTGTAGTGTAGCTATTCGGTCGTGGTCAACGAGGGTGGTTCCTCTTTCACCATTTCCGATATGGCTCTGTCGTGCAACCCCTCAAGTGTGAACCTCGGGGGTGGTTCCTCTTATGTTCACCTTGATGATTACATCGAGTGGAATCCTCCGTGGGTGATTCCTCGGGTTTTCCCCTTGATGTTTGGACACACGGTTACCTTGACTTCTGTTGAGACCTTTGGGAAAGTCGAGCGGGCCCAGAGAGCACCCGCAAGATAATGACATGGCACAGCCGGGCATTCTGGGCCCTTGTCGTAAGTCCACGAGACGGGGCGACGGGGTCACTTTGATCATGAGTCTCTGCTCGCCTCCGCAAGCTAATAATACACTATGGTTTTGGTATTTGTTCTGAGTTGGCCTGTGGCCTTTACGCACTAACCACCACGCGAGAATAGTTATGGGCCTCGATGTCGCAGTATCAGCCGAAGCCTTGTCACACGTCCAGTTCAGCAGTGCGGCACGGCTGGGCCAGCACCCCAGAGGTGGTGCCTAGGTCCGCCCTACGCGCAACGACCAGGAGTGCAACGGGCGATTGGCCCAGACCCCGGAGTGCTTAGGAGGTAGACCGGCGGGGACCTCTTTGCTGAGCCTGGGTAGGGTTGCAACATGTTGATCTTTCGAGGCCGGGCATTGACCAAGAAAAGTGTGTCCGGCCAGAGTGATCGAGCGTGTTGGAAAACATGGTGCACCCCTACAGGGAAGATTATCTATTAATAGTCGTGTCCACGGTAACGGACGTTCAGACTTATATCCTGATCTTATACAACTACAAATGGATACTTGAGATATGTGGCTCCGGGATTACTTTATCGCAGGGAGTCGAGGAAGGATCTCTGGGCTTTAATGTTACAACATGCTTGTTAAATATAAACTGCTATTCTTTACTCTTCTACTTGCTGCAAGATGCTTGGAGCTGCTTGAAGATGCTAGTCTTTGATAGGCCAGTCCTTCCCTCTATTCTGGCTTTCTGCAGTCCACAGATACAAACCTTCCATTTGATACTAGTGCATACTTAGTATAGATCTAATGCTTGCGAGTACTTTGGATGAGTACTCACGGTTGCTTTGCTACCCCTTCCCCCCCTTCTTTCCTCTTTCCAGTTGATGCCACCCCCATCGACTACTACTACATGGAGGCCGCTGAAGACCAGCAGTAGTTAGGAGGTCCCAGGCAGGAGGCCTCGCCTCTTCGATCATGTTGCTTTTGTGCTAGCCTTCTTAAGGCAAACTTGTTTAACTTATGTCTGTACTCAGGTATTGGTTCTTCCGCTGACTCTTGTGTATCGAGCTATGTATTCGAGCCCTCGAGGCCCCTGGCTTGTAATATAAAGCTTGTATTATTTTGATTTGTGTCTAGAGTTGTGTTGTGATATCTTCCCGCGAGTCCCTGATCATGATCGTAAACATTTGCATGTATGATTAGTGTACGATTGAATCGGGGGCGTCACAACGGTCCACACCATAGTGGTATTGTAATCCTATTCTGGAAGTCATATTACTAGACCATGATGAACCTACAAACTATGAGGAAGCAATGATGAGCCCAGATTCCACGAAATGGCTTGAGGCCATGAAATCTGAGATGGGATCCATGTCTGAGAACCAAGTGTGGACTTTGGTGGACTTGCCCGATGATTGGCAAGCCATAGAAAATAAATGGATCTTCAAGAAGAAGACTAACGCTGACAGTAATGTTTCTGTCTACAAAGCTCGACTTGTTACGAAAGGTTTTCGACAAGGTCAAGGAGTTGACTACGATGAGACCTTCTCACCCGCAGTGATGATTAAGTCTGTTTGAATCATGTTAGCAATTGCCGCGTTTTATGATTATGAAATTAGGCAAATGGACGTCAAAATTGCATTCCTTAATGGATTTCTTATAGAAGAGCTGTATATGATGCAACTAGAAGGTTTTGTCGATCCAAAAGGTGCTAACAAAGTGTGCAAGCTCCAGCGATCCATTTATGGACTAGTGCAAGCTTCTCGGAGTTGGAATATACGCTTTGATAATGTGATCAAAGCATATGGTTTTATACAGACTTTTGGAGAAGCCTGTATTTACAAGAAAGTGAGTGGGAGCTCTGTAGAATTTCTAATATTATATGTGGATGACATATTGTTGATTGGAAATTATATTGAATTTCTGGATAGCATAAAAGGATACTTGAATAAGAAATTTTCAATGAAAGACCTCGGTGAAGCTGCTTATATATTGGGCATCAAGATCTATAGAGATAGATCAAGACGCTTAATTGGACTTTCACAAAGCACATATCTTGATAAAGTTGTTGAAGAAGTTCAAAATGGATCAGTCAAAGAAAGGGTTCTTGCCTGTGTTACAAGGTGTGAAGTCGAATCAGACTCAATGCCCGACCACTGTAGAATATATAGAGAAAATGAAAGTCATTCCCTATGCCTCAGCCATAGGCTCTATCATGTATGCAATGCTGTGTACCAGACCTGATGTGTGCCTTGCTATAAGTTTAGCAGGGAGGTACCAAAGTAATCCAGGAGTGGATCACTGGACAAAGGTCAAGAACATCCTGAAATACCTAAAAAGGACTAAGGATATGTTTCTCATTTATGGAGGTGACAAAGAGCTTGTCGTAAATGGTTACGTCGATACAAGCTTTGACACTGATCCGGATGACTCTAACTCGCAAATCGGATACGTATTTATATTGAATGGTGGAGCTGTCAGTTGGTGAGTTCCAAGCAGAGCATCGTGGCGGGATCTACGTGTGAAGCGGAGTACATAGCTGCTTCAGAAGCAGCACATGAAGGAGTCTGGATGAAGGAGTTCATATCTGATCTAGTTGTAATGCCTAGTGCATCGGGTCCAATGCAAATCTTTTCTGACAACACTGGAGCAATTGCCTTGGTGAAGGAATCCAGATTTCACAAGAGAACCAAACACATTAGGAGACGCTTCAACTCCATCCGCGATCAGGTCAAGGAGGGAGACATAGAGATTTGCAAGATACATATGGATCTGAATGTTGCAGACCCGTTGACTAAGCCTCTTCCACGAGCAAAACATGATCAACACCAAGACTCCATGGGTGTTAGAATCATTACTATGTAATCTAGATTATTGACTCTAGTGCAAGTGAGAGACTGAAGGAAATATGCCCTAGAGGCAATAATAAAGTTGTTATTTATATTTCCTTATATCATGATAAATTTTTAACCGGGAACTTAGTACATGTGTGAATACATAGACAAAACAGAGTGTCCCTAGTATGCCTCTACTTGACTAGCTCGTTAATCAAAGATGGTTATGTTTCCTGACCATAGACATGTGTTGTCATTTGATGAATGGGATCACATCATTAGATAATGATGTGATGGACAAGACCCATCCGTTAGCTTAGCATAATGATCATTAAGTTTTATTGCTATTGCTTTCTTCATGACTTATACATGTTCCTCTGACTATGAGATTATGCAACTCCCGAATACCGGAGGAACACCTTGTGTGCTATCAAATGTCACAATGTAACTGGGTGATTATAAAGATGCTCTACAGGTGTCTGCGAAGGTGTTTGTTGGTTTGGCATAGATCGAGATTAGGATTTGTCCCTCCGTGTAATGGAGAGGTATCTCTGGGCCCTCTCGGTAATGCTCATCACTATAAGCCTTGCAAGCAATGTGACTAATGAGTTAGTTACGGGATGATGCATTAAGGAAAGAGTAAAGAGACTTGCCAGTGACGAGATTGAACTAGGTATGAGGATACCGACGATCAAATCTCGGGCAAGTAACATACCGATGACAAAGGGAACAATGTATGTTGTTATGCGATTTGACCGATAAAGATCTTCATACAATATGTAGGAACCAATATGAGCATCCAGGTTCCGCTATTGGTTATTGATCGGAGTTGTGTCTCGATCATGTCTACATAGTTCTCGAACCCGTAGGGTCCGCACGCTTAACGTTCTATGACGATTTTTATTATGAGTTATGTGTTTTGGTGACTGAAGTTTTGTACGGAGTCCCAGATGAAATCACAGACATGACAAGGAGTCTCGAAATGGTTGAGAGGTAAAAATTCATATATTGGAAGGTAGTATTCGGACATCGGAATGGTTTCGAGTGGTTCGGGTATTTTACCGGAGTACCGAGGGGTTACCGGAACCCCCCGGGGAAGTATTGGGCCTACATGGTCCTTAGTGGAGAGAGAGGAGGGCTGCAAGGGGTGTCCGTGCCCCCCTCCCATGGCAGTCCAAATTGTACTAGGGGAGGGGGTGCCGCCCCCTTTCCCTCTCCCTCTTCCTCTCCTTCCTTCTCCCTCCGGAGGAAGAAAGGAAGGGGGGGGGGGGCGAATCCTACTCGGAGTGGAGTCCTAGTAGGACTCCCCCCCATGGCGCGCCCCTCCTAGCCGCCGACCTCCTCCTCCCCTCCTTTATATATGGGGGCGGGGGCACCCCAAGGCACATCAAATTGTTCTCTTAGTCGTGTGCGGTGCCCCCTCCATAGTTTACACCTCTGGTCATAGCATCGTAGTGCTTAGGTGAAGCCCCGCGCGGATCACATCACCATCACCGTCACCACGCCGTCGTGCTGACGGAACTTTCCCTCGACCCTATGCTGGATCAAGAGTTCGAGGGACGTCATCAAGCTGAACGTGTGCTGAACTCGGAGGTGTCGTACGTTCAGTACTAGATGAAGACGTTCGACTACATCAACCACGTTAACCTAACGCTTCCGCTTTCGGTCTACGAGGGTACGTGGACACTCTCTCCCCCTCTCGTTTCTATGCATCTCCTAGATAGATCTTGCGTGATCATAGGAAATTTTGAAATTGCATGCTACGTTACCCAACACAATAGTCATGCACCATGCCGCCGTGTAAGGAGCTACCCATATCTAATGTCGGAGCACCGCCTGTAGCTCCTTGAGCATATCCGGGCTAGACATGAAGCCTGGATCGCTGCGGGGCTACCTCCGAACACGGTGTATCTGGAGGAGGAGTTGGGGAAGATGGAGGAGGATGAGGTGGACGCGGAGTAGGAGCAGGAGGTGGAAGAGGAGCAGGAGGAAGACAAGGGGTGTGGGGATGTGGCGGACACGGATCTACAGGCGTAGCAGCAGGCAATCCTCGATTCCCTCCGATCAAAGGCGGAGGCGGAGGCCAACCGCTATCATCTATGGGAGACAGAGGCGGAGCATGCTGCGGCCATCGACGAGATGCTCACATATATGGATGAGGAGGGGGAGGATTCGGAGCCCTCCTACACGCCCATCTAACCGACATTCGGCACGGAAGTCATGGACATTTCCGATGATGAAACGTAGTTTAGGGTAGCGTGATTTACGTAATATGTAGAATTTTATTTGCATATGGATCTAGGGGTTGATATATGAGGTAGTTTGATGCATAGCACAAAATATGAGGTATGGCCGGTCAGTGTCCGCGGACGCATCCGGTCGCGTCTATGGGATTTTGAGGGGTCAGTTTTGATGTCCGCGACTGTATATGCTCTTAGGTGAGACCAATTAGATCAACCACAAGAATTTATATTTAGCCATTTCAAAAAAATCTGAAATTACTTGGCAACATATTAGCGGAGTGTGTCTAGAACTCCCAAAAAAATCAACTCAAAATTTGACATACAGTTAAAGGTTTAAAAAAAAAGACAAATGTGAATAGTGGCAGCTTTGAGTGAACAGTACTTTGTCACTATTCACATTCGATTTTATCTTTTTTGTTTCTATCAGTGTAGGTCAAATTAGGAGTTCAAACTTTTTAAGGATGTAAATCAAACATTGATGTGTGTTCACAAAAAAATTAAGAATGTTTGAACATGTTCTATTTTTTTAAATTGATCTCATCTAATGTGAGGTCTTATACAAGTCTCCCCTAATCAAACCCATGCCTTCTAGTACAATTGTTTTCCAAATTGTATTGTCTTCTTTCACCCCATAAATGGCCAGGTATTCGCCTCGTCCTTTGTCCAAGCATAAGGAGTTAATGCCCTAGCGCCCAACGCCCATTTGCCCAGCCACCAGACACGAGCATCTACCCTTCTTCATCCTCTACCAACTCTTAGTTCTTCCATATAGCTCCTCATCCTCCTCTATCACTCACACTTCTCTTTGGTAGTTATAGTTTTACCACCTAGCCATGTCCGATGCTTCTCAGACATCTCTACATTGTCCTCTGTTGTGCTCTGTAGAAACACCTCGAAGCCATGTCATTTTTTCTGTTCTTATTCAGATGCTAGCACCAGTCGGTAAAGTATCTTCTCTTGATTTGCCGTATGTTCCTCTGCTTTTTGTATTTTGATAGTTCAAAAATTTATGGTTATTTGCAAGTAGTTTTCATTTGGTTTTCCCCGGATATATACTTCTTCTCGGTTATTTCTAACACTAATCCTTCAATAGAGAGAAGAAAAATCATTTTTCATTGTTTGGTAGGAAATACCATGTATGGAAGGAAACCAAGGATAATTGTTGTAAATCAAGCCAAATGGAGCAACTTCCATGTTGGGGGCTCAACCATCTGGCGTAACAGAGTGAAAGACGACCTTTCATGCATGCACGAGCGCTCGTATGGTTGGTTGTATGAAGTGCCAGAGGCCACACCTTATCAGGACAAGACACTTTCATGTAGGACAAAGGAGGAGGGGAGAAACTTAGCCGCCAGAACAGGGTGAGAAGAGATACAGAGAACCACCGGAGATTTCTTCTAGTTTTATTCCTCCATCTCCATATTCATTTCATCTTCAGTATTGTAAGAGAATTCCAAGTTTTAAGATCATGGTGTAAACTCTATTCATACTCATCTAGAGATAGAGACTTGTTTGATAATTCTTCTTATTGTGGGTCTTCACGGTATTATTGATATGGTCTTCATGGGTTTATTCTCTGAGATGATTGGTTATTCTCTTTCGATGTGTCAGTAATTCCCCCTAGGCGTGGGAGATGTAGGTGAGTGGTAAGATTCATTTGTGTCTATTCCATTTGTCGCCATCCGTGTTCGTAGTCTTATGATCTATGTAGTGAGTGTTATTCTATGGTAAACTTTATGCGTGTTCTCCAATTTAAGGGCCCGGGCAACATGATCTCAAGGCCTACATGTACAACTAACACATATTGTTTAGAAAATTTGCATCCTCTGACGTGACAGGTGGAGACATCTATGAGGACCGAAGATAATATAACATAACGGGGATCCATTGAACTTAATGCATGGTTCCGGTCTAACGACCTTAATTATGGAGACAACCATGTTGTGGCAATGGCAAAGCAGGACCATAGTATCGGTGCTAAAACCGACGGATCTCGGGTAGGGGGTCCCGAGCCAGTAGTCTCGGCTAGATGGTAACAGGAAGTAGAGAAAGACACAATTTTTACCCAGGTTCGTGCCCTCTCGAAGAGGCAAAACCCTATGTCCTGCTTGTATTTGATGTCTACTACACAACCTTCTTCCTGTAGACGTTGTTGGGCCTCCAAGTGCAGAGGTTTGTAGGATAGTAGCAAATTTCCCTCAAGTGGATGACCTAAGGTTTATCAATCCATGTGAGGCATAGGATGAAGATGGTCTCTCTCAAGCAACCCTGCAACCAAATAACGAAGAGTCTCTTGTGTCCCCAACACACCCAATACAATGGTAAATTGTATAGGTGCACTAGTTCAGCGAAGAGATGGTGATACAAGTGCAATATGGATGATAGATATAGGTTTTTGTAATCTGAAAATATAAAAACAGCAAGGTAACTAATGATAAAAGTGAGCACAAACGGTATTGCAATGCTTTGAAACAAGGCCTAGGGGTTCATACTTTCACCAGTGCAAGTTCTCTCAACAATAATAACATAATTGGATCATATAACTATCCCTCAACATGCAACAAAGAGTCACTCCAAAGTCACTAATAGAGGAGAACAAATGAAGAGATTATTGTAGGGTACGAAACCACCTCAAAGTTATCCTTTTTGATCGATCTATTCAAGAGTCCCTAGTAAAATAACACGAAGCTATTCTTTCCATTCGATCTATCATAGAGTTCGTACTAGAATAACACCTTAAGACACAAATCAACCAAAACCCTAATGCCACCTAGATACTCCAATGTCACCTCAAGTATCCGTGGGAATGATTATACGATATGCATCACAAAATCTCAGATTCATCTATTCAACCAACACAAAGTACTTCAAAGAGTGCCCCAAAGTTTCTACCGGAGAGTCAAGACAAAAACGTGTGCCAACCCCTATGCATAAGTTCACAATGTTACGGAACCCGCAAGTTGATCACCAAAACATACATCAAGTAGATCACGTGAATATCCCATTGTCACCACAGATAAGCACACACAAGACGTACATCAAGTGTTCTCAAATCCTTAAAGACTCAATCCGATAAGATAACTTCGAAGGGAAAACTCAATCCATTACAAGAGAATAGAGGGGGAGAAACATCATAAGATCCAACTATAATAGCAAAGCTCGCGGTACATCAAGATCATGCCAAATCAAGAACACGAGAGAGAGAGATCAAACACATAGCTATTGGTACATACCCTCAGCCCCGAGGGTGAACTACTCCCTCCTCGTCATGGAGAGTGCTGGGATGATGAAGATGGCCACCGATGCTGGATCCCCCCTCCGGCAGGGTACTGGAACAGGGTGCCGATTGTTTTTTGGTGGCTACAAAGGCTTGCGATGGTGGAACTCCCGATCTAGGTTATGTTCTGGGGGTTTCCATATATATAAGAGGTTTTGGCGTCGGGAACAAGTCAGGGGGGGTCTCTGAGGCGGCCACGAGGTAGGGGGGCGCGCCCAGGGGGGTAGGGCGCGCCCCCACCCTCGTGGGTGCCTCGGGACTCTTCTGGACCATCTTCGGTACTCCGTGGCCTTCTTCTGGTCCAAAAATAAACTCCGTGAAATTTCAGGTCAATTGGACTCCATTTGATTTTCCTTTTCTGCAATACTCAAAAACAAGGAAAAAACAGAAACTGGCACTGGGCTCTAGGTTAATAGGTTAGTCCCAAAAATGATATAAAAGTGTATAGTAAAGCCCATAAACATCCAAAATGGGTAATATAATAGCATGGAACAATCAAAAATTATAGATATGTTGGAGACGTATTAGTATTGTACTGATTGTGGTTGGGGTACAAGGTACAGGATGATCTACCTCGAGATCGTATGAATAATTTATAACTTGCCCCTGCGGACTAAACCCGTCGACTTATACAGGCACCGGGGGTATCTAAGATTATAAGTATGTCGACTACATATAGGGATAAACATGTCGATCTTTTAAACATGCCTTGAAGTATATGCCAAGTCTTCGCAGGATTCCATCTTGAGTACGTCGTGGGCCATGGCTTGTGTGGCCCATTCTTCGGTTATCGGTGGGTCCTTGGGCCAACCCATGGATGGCACACCGATGTGGTGAGCACCCCCTAATCCAGGACACCGTTAGTAGCCCCTCAACTAGTCTTTAAGCCGAGGTTATTGATTCCTTCCTCGGGAGAGCTTCATCTCTTGGTCTTCGGCTTCATAGGCGAGTTCCATATTCCTCGTTGGTTCCTAGATCCGTGGACTCATTGATATCTGAAGTCCTTTTTATGTTCCATCCTCGACCCCTCCTCTGATTGTGGCCACACGCAATTTTGCGCAATGATTTATTTGGGGCAATTAAGGGGTATCTTGTAACAAGGCCCTTCTTATCTACAATCTATTTTACAGGGTCCGAGTCTCCCTTAGCTTAACCATGAAGGCTTGCCACGTGAGCATAGTAGGCCTGCTTGGGTCGTGCCATGATATCTTTCGGTCAAAAACTAAACCTTCATCGCCCACCGCGGTGCCGATTTGTCTCATCAATAGCCATTACCCTGAGTTTATCATGGCTCGAGGCCGTTTCTATTGGCACGTCCCATTGATAAAGCGATCATGCCCCGGATTTCAAGTGATATCATTAATGAAATCCCTTAATCCTTGCGTGCACATATTGCACGTCGCATTGGGAACTGGCGGATTTACTCCATGGCATGGTGCCCCTTAGTCTTTTACTGGTCTATAAAAGGGAAATAATGAACCCAATTCACCCCAAGCTCTCATTCCTGCTCCATAGTCAAGGATGCTCCCAAGCTCAAGCACCCCGAGATTTGCTTTTCAAGCTCCACCTTCGCCCCTTTCCCTCTTCTTCTATTCTCCATCGCAAAGAGATGGTCGGGAAAGGAAAAGGCGCTGCCTCTTCAGTGTCTGAGGATAAGGTCATCGATAAGAGAGGACAAGGGTTGCCCTCCATCTTCACCATCGGAACCATTGCTGAGCTCTAGGCCAACGGGTACCTCCTACCCCATGGACGACTAGGTGCCGATCTCCCTTGCGCAAAGATGAGGTTTGCTCAGCCTCTGCTATCCCTGAATCCCAAAAGGGGGAGTGGGTGATTTTTATTTCTCACCTCATCCGAGGTCTCAGCTTCCCTCTCCACCCATTCCTCAGGGGTTTCATGTTTTTCTATGAGATCCAGTTCCAGCACCTGGCCCCGAACTCAATCCTCCACATCCCCACCTACATTACCTTCTGCGAGGCCTTCCTCTGCATAGAGCCCCACTTCAGGCTCTGGCTAAAGCTGTTATGCATCAAGCCGAACAGTAGCGACTCTAATCTTGCGGAGTGTGATGGGTCCATGATCAGCAAGATCCCCATGGTATATTGGCCCAAGGGCACATTTATCGAGACTATGAAGCTTTGGCAGGAGGAATGGTTTTACATGGCCGACATGCCATTAGGGAAGCATGAGGGGGTCCCTGCCTTCTCAGCGACGCCCCTACAATGGCTGCACTCCTGAACCGCAAGAACCTTGACCGGGGGAGGGGAGGAGCTCCAACACAAGGTCAAGGCCATCGGCAACATGGGTGTCACCTTAGTGGATGTAGTCCATGTGATGCTCCATCGTCGGATCCTGACCCTCTAAGCTGAGCAACTCCAATGTGGAGGTACTCATAGGAGAACGAGGAGGTGATGATCTGAAGGTTTTTCCAAGGAAAAGACCTCGATGGGATGTGGAAGATGCTCTTCAAGCTCAAGAGCAACTTCCCATTCGGTGGAGACATCATCCTAAGCCAAGCACGTCGTGTCACTGAGATAATATTTTGTCTTAAGTTATTTATTAGACTCTTTGCCACTTCTTCTTATCTGAGTGGTCAATTTATGTATTTTGCACAAAGTTGGCACGCACGTGCCAAGGCGATCAAGTTCCCGACACCATAGCGGGAGGACCCCAGGAGCCCTGATTTTGAGAAGCTGCTGACCAAGGACCCTTATGTGGTCCTCGTCAAGACAAAGAAATAAGGGGTGAAGAAGACCAGGGCAAAGAAAACCTGGCCATCCAAGACAGTGTCTTGGATGCCCCTACCAAGAGTCAACACAACTCACCCTCTGAATCCAACTCCGACCAGCAGGAGGATTCCAGCGATGTCCCCTTCTCCCAAGGTGGGAAGAAGGCGGCATCTTTCGGCATAAATAAAATTAGGGTGGTGACAGCCTGGAGCGACGGGCCAAAACAAATTGGGTCATACGCTTTCCTTGGACAGAAAGGGAGGCTTTTGGAGGCTATGCAATATCCGGCAGGTTCTGGCCTGCAACCATAAGAGCAGCTCAAAACAAGACACCAGATGGGTTGCCAGGATTACTTCCCGGGATTCTCCCAGGAGCAGGATCTAGCATGCCCGAGAAGAGAAGACCTTGATCTGGGGGAAGATGAGCAGCAACCCATGCCATGGAGGACGCCCATCGGCTCTAGGTGGCAGGCTGAAGGTGTATGACCGGTCCTCACGCCTGGGTCCCGGTAGGTTATGTGTGGCCAAAGTCGTCTGTAGCGGCCACAATAAGATTCCCCTACTTCTTACATCGCTATAGTGGTGGTACTTCGCTGCCTTCTGATGACTCCATATTAGAGCTGATTTGTTGCACATTATCTCTGTATATCAAGTCATATCATGTTCTATTGAGCCAATTACATGTCCATATGCATGATTTCTGTGGCAAACGAATGCCTGATGCATCTACATTTGTTGCACATTATCTCTGTATACCAAGTCATATCATGTTCTTTAGAGCTCATTTGTTGCACATTATCTTTGTACATCAAGTCATATCATGTTCTATCGACCCTAGTCTGCCTGGCGCGTCTACATTTGAGAATGCAAATGAATCTTTTTTTCATTGGCAAATGAATCGGTATGTATTACCATGCCCGTGTTTTCCTTGCAAATAATTAGTCCTTTGAAACGAGATACTATAAATTAATTAATGAGGAGTTCTTTGAATTAGAGTGTGTTTGTCACATAGCAATCTCCAATTCTAACGTGGATTTCGCATTTCATGGTATCCATGCTATGTTTCTTTAATGCAAATTCGTATGTATAATATGAACACTACGGTAGTGACAAAAGTTTGGATGGATTCAAGCATATGACAACACACATACAAAATACCATAACAATCGAGTCAATATTAGTGCATCAACTTTTCCAATACTAGTACGACATGAATTCGAAATAATTACAGAAGCCATATGCATGGTCCTCAATTCAAATCTTACAATGTACACTAAATTGAAATGCCAATTAAGCCTAGTCTCTACTACTAAAGCAGAATCAGATGTCATGATGGTTCGACCTCCCTAATCACGTACATGTAGTTCTCCTCGCACCTGAAAAATCGGACCTCCTCCACCCCTTCCCGTTCCCGTCCGAAAGAAAAAAAACCACGTATGCACATCCACCTCCACTCCCCTTTCGCAAATCTCTCGCTCTCAATCCCTTGCCTCTCCACATAGGAATCGCCGCTACCGACCTCCTCCCACCCACGAGCGGCAACAAACTGCAACTAACCTAGATTAGAGTGGTGAATCCGCTCGTTGGCATCTCATATCTTCATCGAGTTCAGGAGGATCTCGTTGGCATGGTGGCATCTCATATCTTCTTCGTCAAGTCGAGGAGAAGATCCACACGGGGAGGGAGATGAACAAGAGCGGCACAATGGTACGGGCGAACAACGACCCAGGTAATGCTATCTCCCTACCCTCGCTCCACCCCATCTTCTCCCTGTAGCATGTACTGCCACACCCCCACGCTCCCCTCTCCAATGGAAGATGCTCACAGTAGCCTGTATTGTGGCACCCCCATGTTCTCCTCTTGGCAGAGCCGGCGAACGACGTGCCATTGGATTGGAAGAGGCCCTGACAGGGGCCTTCTTGTTGTAGCCAGGGCGTAGGGGTGTGGAAGCATGTCACAGGGCTCCACACGCTTGTCCGTCACCATCGGATGTTGTTGGGGAACATAGTAATAATTCAAAAAAAAATCCTACGTGTCACCAAGATCAATCTAGGAGATGCTAGCAACAAGAGAGAGAGAGAGAGAGAGAGAGAGAGAGAGAGAGAGTGCATCTTCATACCCTTGAAGATTGCTAAGCGGAAGCGTTACAAGAACGCAGTTGATGGACTAGTATTCGCGATGATTCAAATCATGGAAGATCCGATCCAAGCGCCGAACGGACGGTGCCTCCGTATTCAACACATGTACAGTCCGGGGACGTCTCCTCCTTCTTGATCCAGCAAGGGGGGAGGAGAAGTTGAGGGAGAACTCCGGCAGCATGACGGCATGGTGGTGGAGCTCGTGGTTCTCTGGCAGAGCTTCGCCAAGCTCAACGAAGGAGGAGAAGGTGTACGAGGGGGGAGGGCTGCGCTAGGGGCTGAGGTGTGGCTGCCCTCCCACCCCCTCTATATATAGGGTGAAGGGGAGAGGGGCCCGCCCCCCTAGATGCATCTAGAGGGGGGCGGCGGCCAAGGGGGGAGACTTGCCCCCCAAGCAGGTGGGAGGCGCCCCCACCCCCTAGGGTTTCCAACCCTAGGCACCTTGGGCCCTTGGGGGTGCACCAACCCACTAGGGGGCTGGTTCCCACCCATATCCAGCCCACTTCCCCCCGGGGTAGGTGGCCCCACCCGGTGGACCCAGGGACACCTTTCGGTGGTCCTGATACAATCGCAATAACCCCAAAACCTTCCAGCGATTGAAACTGGACTTCCCATATATAATCTTCACCTTCAGACCATTCCAGAACTCCTCATGACGTCTGGGATCTCATCCGGGACTCCGAACAACTTTCAGTAACCACATACAATTTCCCATTACAACTCTAGCGTAATCGAACCTTAAGTGTGTAGACCCTACGGGTTCGGGAACCATGCAGACATGACCGAGACATCTCTCCGGCCAATAACCAATAGAGGATCTGGATACCCATATTGGCTCTCACATGTTCCACGATGATCGCATTGGATGAACCACGATGTCGGGGATTCAATCAATCCCGTATACAATTCCCTTTGTCCATCGGTATGTTACTTGCCCGAGATTCGATCGTCGGTATCCCCATACCTTGTTCAATCTCGTTACCGACAAGTCTCTTTACTCATTCCGTAACGCATGATCCCGTGGCTAACCTCTTAGTCACATTGAGCTCATTATGATGATGCATTACCGAGTGGGCCCAGAGATACCACTCCATCATACGGAGTGACATATCCCAGTCTCGATTCGTGCCAACCCAACAGACACTTTCGAAGATACCTGTAGTGCACATTTATGGTCACCCAGTTATGTTATGACATTTGATACACCCAAAGCATTCCTACAGCATCCGGGATTTGCACAATCTCATGGTCTAAGGAAAGATACTTGACATTAGAACAACTCTAGCAAACAAACTACACGATCTTGTGCTATACTTAGTATTGGGTCTTGTCCATCACATCATTCTCCTAATGATGTGATCTCGTTATCAATGACATCCAATGTCCATGGTCAGTAAACCATAACCATCTATTGATCAACGAGCTAGTCAACTAGAGGCTCACTAGGGACATGTTGTGGTCTAGGTATTCACATATGTATTTCGGTTTCCGGTTAATACAATTATAGCATGAATAATAGACAATTATCATGAACAAGGAAATATAATAATAACCATTTTATTATTGCCTCTAGGGCATATTTCCAACATTTTCCCACTTGCACTAGTCAATAATCTAGTTACATTGTGATGAATAAAACACCCATAGAGTTCTGGTGTTGATCATGTTGTGCTCGTGGAAGAGGTTTAGTCAACGGATCTGCGACATTCAGATCCATATTTACTTTACAATTATCTATGTCTCCATCTTGAATATATTCATGAATGGAGTTGAAGCGGCGCTTGATGTGCTTGGTCTTCTTGTGAAACTGGGCTCCTTGGCAATGGCAATAGCTCCAGTGTTGTCACAAAAGAGAGTCATTGGACCCGACGCATTGGGAATCACTCCTAGGTCGGTGATAAACTCCTTCATCCAGACTCCTTCCTGTGCTGCTTCCGGAGCAGCTATGTACTCCGCTTCACATGTAGATCCCACCATGATGCTTTGCTTGCAACTGCACCAGCTGACTGCCCGACCATTCAAAATATACACGTACCCGGTTTGTGACTTGGAGTCATCCAGATCTGTGTCAAAGCTAGCGTCAATGTAACCCTTTACGACGAGCTCTTCGACACCTCCATAAATGAGAAACATATCCTTAGTCCTTTTCAGGTACTTCAGGATATTCTTGACCGCTGTCTAGTGTTCCATACCAGGATCACTTTGGTACCTCCCTACCAAACTTATGGCAAGGTTCACATCAGGTCTGGTACACAACATGGCATACATAATAGAGCCTACAGCCGAGGCATAGGGGATGCCACTCATCTTTTCTCTTTCTAATGTCGAGGTCGGGCGTTGAGCTGTGCTCAATCTCACACCTTGCAATACAGGCAAGAACTCCTTCTTGGACTAATCCATATTGAACCTCTTCAATGTCTTTTCAAGGTATGTGCTTTGTGAAAGATTAATGAGGCGTCTCGATCTATCTCTATAGATCTTGATGCCTAATATGTAAGCAGCTTCTCCAAGGTCCTTCAAATAAAAACACTTATGCAAGTAGGCCTTTATGCTTTCCAAAAGTTCTATATCATTTCCCATCAATGGTATGTCATCCACATATAGTATGAGAAAAGCTACAGAGCTCCCACTCACTTTCTTGTAAATACAGGCTTCTCCATAAATCTGTATAAACCCAAATGCTTTGATCATTTCATCAAAGCGAATGTTCCAACTCCGAGATGCTTGCACCTGCCCATAGATGGAGCGCTAGAGCTTGCATACCTTGTCAGCATTCTTAGGATTGACAAAACCTTGCGGCTGCATCATATACAATTCTTCCTTAAGGAAACCGTTAAGGAATACCGTTTTGACGTCCATTTGTCAGATCTCATAATCATGGAATGTAGCAATTGCTAACATGATTCAGACAGACTTGATCTGAAGTTTCATGATCATCATCATTAACTTCCTCTCTAGTCGGCGCAGGCACCACAGAGAACATCTTCCTGAGCTGCGCTACTTTCTGTTCCAAGAGGGGGTACCTCATCAAGTTCCACTTTCCTCCCACTTACTTCTTTCGAGAGAAACTCTTTTCCACAAAGGATCCATTCTTGGAAACAAAGATCTTGCCCTCGGATCTAAGGTAGAAGGTATACCCAATAGTTTCCTTAGGGTATCCTATGAAGACGCATTTTTCCGATTTGGGTTCGAGCTTTTCAGGTTGAAGTTTCTTGACATAAGCATCATATCCCCAAACTTTCAGAAACAACAACTTAGGTTTCTTCCCAAACCATAATTCAAACGGCGTCGTCTCAACGGATTTAGACGGTGCCCTATTTAAAGCGAATGCTGCAGTCTCTAAAGCATAACCCTAAAATGATAGCGGTAGATTAGTAAGAGACATCATAGATCACACCATGTCCAATAGAGTGCGATTACGAAGTTCGGACACACCATTTCGCTGAGGTGTTCCAGGCGGCGTGAGTTGTGAAACAATTCCACATTTCCTTAAGTACATGCCAAACTCATGACTCAAATATTCTCCTCCATGATCTTATCATAAGAACTTTATTTTCCTGTCATGTTGATTCTCTACCTCGCTCTGAAATTCCTTGAACTTTTCAAGGATCTCAGACTTGTGTTTCATTAAGTAGACATACCCATATCTGCTTAAGTCATCAGTGAGGGTGAGAACATAATGATAGCCACTGCGAGCCTCAACACTCGTTGGACAGTGATGTCTACTACACAACCTTCTTCTTGTAGATGTTGTTGGGCCTCCAAGTGCAGAGGTTTGTAGGACAGTACCAAATTTCCCTCAAGTGGATGACCTAAGGTTTATCAATCCGTGGGAGGCGTAGGATGAAGATGGTCTCTCTCAAACAACCCTGCAACCAAATAGCAAAGAGTCTCTTGTGTCCCCAACACACCCAATACAATGGTAAATTTTATAGGTGCACTAGTTCGGCAAAGAGATGGTGATACAAGTGCAATATGGATGGTAGATATAGGTTTTTGTAATCTGAAAATATAAAAACAGCAAGGTAGCATGTAACAAAACTGAGCGAAAAAGGTATTGCAATGCCTTGAAACAAGGCCTAGGGCTCATACTTTCACTAGTGCAAGTTCTCTCTGATAAGGATACAAACCTGGGGTAGGGTCATAGGCCTGACCTATACGTCCTGCCCAAGGTCACTACCCTAGAAGATAAGAAGTCCAAGAGGCAACAAAGAACCCCCAGTCAAAGGTGTCGAGTGCAATCCACTCGACCAATCATATCACTCGGATACCCCTCCTACTCATTGTCACTCGACCATACAAGGAATCACTCGACCCACCGAAGATCAGGAGTCACTCAGCATTGCAACTATCAGGCGTTCACTCTGTAGTCTTTAAAGTCATTAATAGCACTTAAGGCTGATGTTATCAGTAACGCCCCTACTTTATGTACATTAAGCCCCTTGTAATGGAGGATGGCTGGGGTCCTGGCGCACTCTATATAAGCCACCCCCTCCTCTGGGACAAGGGTTCGCACCCCCTGTAACATCACACACATATAATCCAGTCGACCGCCTCCGGGCACCGAGACGTAGGGCTATTACTTCCTCCGCGAAGGGTCTGAACTCATAAATCCTGTGTGTACACCTTCACCATAGCTGAGATCTTGCCTCTCCATACCTACCCCCTTTCTACTGTCAGTCTTGGAACCACGACAGTTGGCGCCCACCATGGGGCAGGTGTCTTAGCGACTTGTTGGTGAAGTTGCAATTTTTCTGATCCCCATCATCATGGTTCCGGGCGGTGGATTGGCTGAGGGCCGCGAGATCCGTCTTTGTGCGCTCGTTTTCATCGCCGACGACTCCGCTTGGCTTCAGGAAGCTCCCCTGGACGTCGAGGCGCTCCCCGTCCGAGGGGCGACGCACTTTGGCGCGTGCGTTCGTGGCGTCCTTCCCCAGCAGCCGTCGACCCAGTATCGGTTGGCTCCGATGGTGTCTTCTCTCCCCGCTGTTCGCCGCCGCAAGAGATCCGGTCGATCGTGGCTTCAGCGGTGGGTGAGGCATGCGGTGGCTCGACATTCGGCCACCCATCAAGTCGTGGCAATCGAGCCCGACGAAACTCTCCACGGCCTGTTCGATCTGTCGACTGGCTCCGCCGAGACCGCATCCGAGTGTGATAGCAGCGACCCTGCGGTTGAAGTCTTGATGGTCGATGGACCACGTAGTCCACCTGGTTTCCGCCGTGAAGATGGCGGTGATCCGTCGCGCGTCCACGAGGAATACCCTCCCGAACCCCTCTTTTCGCAACAGAGGGAAGAACTTCGTCGCCGCAACATGGATGCACTCCACATGCCCATCATTGGAGAAACCCCCGAGGCTCGGGCCTTGGAAGAGGTGCGCTTGGCTAATTTGGTTGAGCACACTCGACTGGAGAACCTTCAGCGTGCTCTCAACGAGCGTGCTCGGGAGCGGATCCCTGGGTCCAGTTGACGACATCTTTTCCCGCCTCCACCTAAGGTATACCGCACTCCGATTCAAAATCTCACAGTTGCGGCCCGGATAGCAGAGTCAATTCAACCTTCCTAGTCGGAGGCTGGCAGAGGTTTGATGCAGATCCGGGCCTTACTCCGGGCAGCAGGAGAACAAAACACAACAGTGTCTCAATCGCGGAATAGGATTCATAGCAGATCTGTGGTAGCGGATACAATTCAGTCGGCCCACAGTCCAAGATCGCCCCTACAGTGTGAAGGCCGTGGGCGACATGATCACCGACTCGACCGCAACAATCATCGTCGAGTGCCCACGCCTCCTCCGAGGAGTGCGTCATATGTGCCTCGACAGACGATGATAGACGCCGTCACAGTGGCGAGCTCAGAGCACCAGTCGACCCAAGAGAGCCAGGCTTTGATGCAAGATCTATCCTCGTTCAAGGTCTAGTCGACCGGAACAGAGTGCATAGAGAAGACCCTGGCAAAGATCGTCCGACTGGCAGCAGAGTGCATGTTTCAGGTCCAGAGTGTTTCAGCAGAGCCATCAGGGCTGCAGTGATTCCTCCCAACTTCAGGTTGGCGACTAGAGTCAGTAAGTTCACTAGAGAGTCCAAGCCTGAAACTTGGCTTGAGGATTACCGAGTGGTTGTGCAAATTGGTGGCAGGAATGATGAAGTGGCAATGAAACATCTTCCTCTGATGCTAGAGGGATCAGCCCGAGCGTGGTTGACTCAGTTAGCCCCAGGCAGTATATATAGTTAGGAAGAGCTTGCTTGAGTGTTCGTCAGAACTTTTGAGGGCACTTGCAAGCGGCCAGCAGGATTGACAGAGTTGCAGCATTGTGTGCAGAAGCCGAGTGAGACTCTAAGGGATTTCAGTCAGAGGTGGACCACTTTGCATCACACCGTTGAAAATGTATCAGAGCATCAAGGGGTGTGTGCCTTCAAGGAAGGCGTCAAATACCGAGAGTTGGTCCTGAAGTTCGGTCGGACTGGAGATATGACTCTAACTCAGATGATGGAAATAGCCACCCAGTATGCTAACGGAGAAGAAGAGGATCGACTCTGCAGCGGAAAGGGTAAACCAGTCGGCCAAGAGGCCGGTGGGGGTAATTCCAATCGGAAACATAAACGTAAGGCCGAGCCTGCAGCACCCAGTGAGATTGCAGCAGTGGCTCAAGGAAAGTTTAAAGGAAAACCTAAAGGGCCCTGGCCCCCTAAGAAGGTAAAGGATCAAGCAGGAAATGATGTGTTGGATTTACCGTGTCACATCCATACGAAGAAGGACGAAGAGGGTAATCTAATTTACCCTAAGCATACCACTCGACAATGTCAACTCCTGATCCAGCAGTTCCGAGAGAAACAACCCAGTGAGAGGGAAAAAGAGTCGGACAAAGATGATGACAAAGAGGAAGACGACGGTTATCCCAAAGTCAATTCCACCCTGATGATTTTTGCTGATGTTGAGAGCAAGAGTCGGTTGAAAGTTATCAACAGGGAAGTGAATATGGTCGCTCCGGCGACGACGACCACATACCTGAAATGGTCTCAAACAACCATTATGTTCGACCAGTCTGATCACCCTGCGCGTATAGCCACCCCTGGGAGGCAAGCGTTGGTGGTCGACCCAGCGGTCGAAGGCACTAGACTGACCAAAGTGCTAATGGATGGTGGTAGCGGCCTGAATATCCTTTATGCTGAAACCTTGAAGGGGATGGGCATTCCGATGTCCAAACTTAGCGAGAGCAATATGAGTTTCCATGGCATTATCCCTGGAAATAAAGCCGAATCACTCGGCTAGATCGCCCTTGACGTGGTTTTCGGTGATTCCAAGAATTACCGTAAGGAAAAGTTGACATTTGAAGTTGTGGACTTCCAGAGTGCATATCATGCCATTCTAGGTAGGCCTGCCTACGCACGTTTTATGGCTCGACCATGTTACATGTACCTCAAGTTGAAGATGCCTAGCCCCAGAGGTGTGGTCACAGTTACTGGCAATCGGCAGAAAGCGGAGGAATGCTTCCAGAAGGGTTCCAAAATTGCCGATGCACAAATGGCAGCAGTTGAATTTCAAGAATATCAGAAGAATGCAGATCCGAGTGATTTGCTCCGAGCTAAGAAGCCTGCCACAGATTTTGCATTTTAGTCGTCTGGTGAAAGGAAGCCGATTCATATTCACCCGACCGATCCCAATGCCGCACCGACTCATATCTCAACGACACTCGACAGCAAATAGGAAGAAGCGCTCATCCAGTTCCTCCGTGAGAACTGGGACATCTTTGCATGGAAACCTTCTGACATGCCGGGTGTACCCAGAGAACTGGCTGAGCACCGTTTGCGTGTCGATCCCAAGGTAAAACCTGTCAAAGAGCATCTTCGGTGGTCCGCCGTGCAGAAGAGAAAGGCAATTGGCAAGGAAGTGGCTCGGCTCCTAACAGCAGAGTTCATCCGAGAGATCTACCACTCCGAGTGGCTTGCCAATGTAGTCATGGTCCCTAAGAAGGACGATTCACTTCGTATGTGCATCGAAATCAAGCACATCAATCGGGCCTGCCCGAAAGATCATTTTCCTCTCTCCCGCATCAATCAGATTGTTGACTCGACTGTGGGGTGTGAGCGCTTGTCTTTTTTAGATGCATATTCCGGGTATCATCAGATCCGACTGTATGGTCCCGATGAAATAAAAACAGCCTTCATCACCCCATTCGGGTGCTTTTGCTATGTCACCATGCCATTTGGTCTTAAAAATGCTGGAGCCACATTCATGAGGATGATTCAGAAGTGCCTGCTCACTCAAATCAGTCGGAATGTGGAAGCATACATGGACGACATTGTGGTCAAGTCACGTGAAGGTTCCGACCTACTGACTGACCTCGCAGAAACCTTTGCCAACCTAAGAAGGTATGATATCAAGCTTAATCTATCAAAGTGCACATTCGGAGTTCCAGGTGGAAAGTTACTCGGTTTCCTCGTTTCCGAACGAGGGATCGATGCAAATCCAGAAAAAGTTGATACCATCCTCCGAATGAAACGCCCTGTGCGTGTGCATGACGTTCAGAAGCTTTCTGGTTGTTTGGCCACCTTGAGTCGATTCATTTCTCGTCTCGGTGAAAAGGCCTTACCTCTTTACCAATTGATAAAGAAATATGATAAGTTCGAGTGGATTGATGAAGACGACGCAGCGTTTGTAGAGCTCAAAACCCTGCTTTCTACCCAGCCAGTGCTTGCTGCGCCAATCAGCAAAGAGCCTTTACTACTTTATATTGCAGCCACTGGACAAGTTGTCAGTACAGTTCTCACGGTCGAGCGGGAAGAAGGAAAGGCTTACAAAGTTCAGCGCCCAGTGTATTATCTATCTGAAGTTTTGACTCCATCCAAGCAACGATATCCACATTATCAGAAGCTTGTCTATGGAATCTACATGACAATGAAGGTTGCACACTATTTCTCTGATCACTCCATTACAGTCGTCAGCGACGCACCATTATCTGAAATGCTGAACAACAGGGATGCAACTGGTCGAGTGGCAAAATGGGCGATTGAACTCCTTCCATTGGATATCAAGTTTGAGGCAAAGAAAGCTATCAAGTCCCAAGTAATCGCAGATTTCCTTGCCGAGTGAATTGAGCAGCAACTGCCGGCTCAAGTTCACTCAGAGCATTGGGCCATGTTCTTCGATGGCTCCAAGATGCTGAATGGTTCAGGTGCTGGGGTAGTATTGGTATCTCCCTGTGGAGACAAGCTTAGCTATGTTCTCCAGATTCATTTTGATTCCTCCAACAATGAAGCTGAATATGAAGCACTTTTATACGGGTTGCGTATGGCCATTTCACTCGTCGTCCGTCGCCTTATGGTCTACGGCGACTTGGATTTGGTGGTTAATCAAGTGATGAAAGAGTGGGATGTCAGGAGCCCGGCCATGACTGGTTATTGCAATGCAGTAAGAAAGCTGGAAAAGAAGTTTGAAGGGTTGGAGCTTCACCATATACCCCGACTGAAAAATCAAGCTTCAAATGAATTGGCAAAGATAGGATCTAAGAGAGAGACCATTCCCAGCAATGTGTTTTTGGAGCATATTCATTCGCCTTCAGTTCAAGAAGATCCTTTCACTGAAGAGTCCCCACAGCCTAAAAGCGCCACAGATCCGACTGAAGTCGAAATCCCAGCCGTGGTTGACTTATTCATGGAAGTTTTGGTCGTCACTCCCGACTGGACAGTGCCATACATTGCATACATTCTTAGGAAGGAGCTTCCAGAGGATGAAGAAGAGGCTCGACATATCGTCTGACGATCTAAAGCCTTTACTGTGATAAAAGGTCCGTTATTCAGAGAAAGTGTAACTGGAGTCTGTCAGAAATGCATCACGCCAGAAGAAGGCTAAATGATCCTCAATGATATTCACTCGGGAACCTATGGTCACCATCGTGGCCAAAGCATACTGAGCCGGATTTTACTGGCCACATGCCAATGAGATGGCGAAGGAAATAGTAGACAAACGTGAAGGCTGTCAGTTTTACTCCAACATGTCCCATAAGCCTGCGTCAGCTCTAAAGACTATTCAACTCGTATGGCCCTTCGCTGTCTAGGGATTGGATATGGTTGGACCTCTGAGGACTGGCAGGAGTGGGTTTACCCATGTGCTGGTAGCAGTCGACAAGTTTACCAAATGGATTGAAGCCAAGCCCATTAAAAACCTTGAAGCAAGTACAGCTGTAAACTTCATCAGAGAATTGACATTCAGATATGGTGTTCCGCACATCATCATCACGGATAATGGGTCGAACTTCGACTTTGACGAGTTCAGAGCCTTTTGTGCTTCCCAATGCACAAGGGTCGATTACGCTTCAGTCGCCCATCCTCAGTCAAATGGGCAGGCTGAAAGAGCAAATGGATTGATTCTCAAAGGACTGAAACCCCGATTGATGCGTGACCTCAAGCATGCAGCAGGAGCCTGGGTCGACGAACTTTCATCAGTACTTTGGGGATATAGGACAACTCCTAATCGGTCGACTGGACGAACTCCATTCTTCTTAGTCTACGAAGCCGAAGCTGTACTACCGAGCGATTTGCTTCACAATGCGCCCCGGGTCGAGCTCTTCTCAGAAGAGGAAGCAGAACAAGCTCGGCAAGATGCAGTTGATCTCCTGGAAGAAGAAAGAGAGAGGGCCTTGATACGGTCGACCATCTATCAACAAGACCTGCGTCGATTCCACGCCAGAAACGTAAGGGGTCGGGCATTTCAGGAGGGAGACTTGGTTCTTCGAGTGGACCAGCAGAAACCACACAAGCTCGCTCTTGCTTGGGAAGGCCCCTTCGTCGTCACCAAAGTGCTCCACAATGGAGCATATCGTCTTTTCAGCTTTGAGCACAATAAAGATGAGCCACGCGCTTGGAACGCGGAGCTGCTCCGCCCCTTTTACTCTTAAGCATTCATACTGTTGAGATGTAATAAGAAATACCTTTTAGTTTGATTACCAAAGACATAATTTTACAGTCTTCCGAATGATTGTTGTTCATTTTTTACATGTTCTAAAATCCTCCAGTGGGTGCCTTAGCTGCGAATCCGTTTCGCCTAAGTTGAAAAGAAAAACCCTACCGAGTGGTGAGCTAGCCTCTCACTCGGAGGCTTAGCTGCGAATCCGTTTCGCCTAAGTTTGAAAAATCCTACCGAGTGGTGAGCCAACCTCTCACTCGGAGGCTTAGCTGCGAATCCGTTTCGCCTAAGTTTGAAAAATCCTACCGAGTGGTGAGCCTGCCTTCCACTCAGAGGCTTAGCTGCAGTCCAGTACTCGCCTAAGTGTTAAAAAATCCTACCGAGTGGTGAGCCTGCCTCTCACTCGGAGGCTTACCTGCAGTCCAGTAGTCGCCTAAGTGTTAAAAAAACCTACCGAGTGGTGAGCCAGCCTCTCACTTGGAGGCTTAGCTGCAGTCTAGTACTCGCCTAAGTTTGAAAGATCCTACCAAACGGTACGGGTCGGCCATGACCCCTCCCCCCGGGGCTGCACCATCAAGAAGAAGGATGAGATTGTGCAAGCGATCCTCACGTTCGTGGGCTGTACTTGCCTAAGTTCGAAAAATCCTACCGGGTGATGAGCGATCCTCTCACTCGGAGGCTTAGTTGCAGTCCAGTACTCGCCTAAGTTTGAAAAATCCTACCGAGTGACGAGCGATCCTCTCACTCGGGGGCTTAGCTGCAGTCCAGTACTCGCCTAAGTTTCAAAAATCCTACCGAGTGACGAGCGATCCTCTCACTCGGAGGCTTAGCTGCAGTCCAGTACTCGCCTAAGTTCGAAAAATCCTACCAAGTGGTGAGCAATCCTCTCACTCGGGGGCTTAGCTGCAGTCCAGTACTCGCCTAAGTTTGAAAAATCCTACCGAGTGACGAGTGATCCTCTCACTCGGGGGGCTTAGCTGCGGTCCAGTACTCGCCTAAGTTTGAAAAATCCTACCGAGTGACGAGCGATCCTCTCACTCGGGGGCTTAGCTGCAGTCCAGTACTCGCCTGAGTTCGTAAAATCCAACCGAATGGTACGAGTCGACCACGACCCCTCCCCACGGGGCTGCACCGTCAAGAAGAAGGACGAGATTGCGCGCATTGCCAAAGGCTCATCCAACAACCGACGCCAAGGCGAGCTGCTTTCAGGAACGTCAAGACCATTGCTAAATGCCTCGCTGATGACCTGATCAATGATGTCAAAGGCTCATCCAACAGCTAGCGCCAAGACGAGCTGCTTTCATGAGCTGATCAATCCTACCGAGTGGTGCGGGTCGACCACGACCTCCCCTGGGGCTGCACCGTCAAGGACAAGATTGTGCGCGCTATCAAAGGCCCATCCAATAGCTGGGGCCAAGGCGAACTGCTTTCAGGAACGTTGAGGCCATTGTTGAGTGCCTTGCTGATGAGCCGATCAATGCTGCTCAAGGCTCGCCCAACAGGTCGACTGTGGCCTCTTCCTCAGAAGCTGCATCGAGAGTACAAAAACCAACCCGAGTGAAGAACGAGTTCCGCTCGAAGACAAACACAACATATTCAAAGATAAGCCATGATTCAGATAAATCCAAAAGTTCCTAACCACGGATTAAAGTACTCGGGTGTCAAGCCCGAAGAAGTTTCAACGATTACGAAATCACTCGGCATTCCGAGGCAAATGAGGGCGAAGCATAATGTTTTTTCGATCACTCGGCGGGAGAAGGGCTGGCTTGATCGCAGAAGCTGTCGAGGTCAATACTGTCCGCAATGCGAGTGGCAGCCTCAAGGAAGGTATCCATGAAGGACTGGAAGGTGTGCTTCTTAGTATTCACAACCTTGAGGGCCACCAACTTGTCTTCTCTGGCGTCCTTGCAATGCACTCAAACCAACAACAGGGCGACCACAGCGCCACAGCAAGCGGATGACTTCTTCCGCTCTTGCACTCGACCAGGAATCTGATTGAGTCGAGTCATCAACGACTCGAGGTATTGAGAAAGTTCTGCTTGAGGCCAGAGTTCAGCGTCAACCAGGGTCATCGCCGCCTTCAGTCGAGCCACATAGGCAACGGCTCCGTCCAAGCGTGATTCCAACTGCAGCAAGTTCATCGCAATGTCATCTTTCATAGGACAGTTGATGGGGTCGAGACCTGTCTCGACCCGCCCGGTTTCAGCTTCAAAATCCTGACAAAGTTCTGCACCATCATGAAAAATAGTGAATCCACAATAGTACAACATACTTCAATCGACGACAATTAATCAGTCGAGCGGCTATACCTTCAAGCTTCAGAACTAGTTTCGTGGCAAGGTGTCCCAGATAGGACTCTAGCTTGCCTGTCTTGGCTCTGAGGCCTCCAACTTCATTGGTCAGGTTCTCCTTGTCCTTCTTAAGTTGCTCAACTTCCTGATTGGCTTCCGAGATGGCGGTCTTCAGCTTCACGTTCAGCTCTTCCAACTTGCCAACTGAAGCCAGCTTCTTGTCCGCAAGCGTCGTCTTCTCATGTGCTTCCTTCTGAGAAGCAGCAAGGTCCTGGTCCTTCTTCTCCAAAGCTTCCTTCATTCTCTCTAAAGAAACAACACTCTTCAGACGAGCCTGAAGTTGACGGTTTTCACTACGCACATCTACTTGTGTGAAGTCACTCGGTTCAAAGAGACTGAAAGAAAAAATAGTGAAAGACGTGAGCTACTAGGTGGGCAAGAGTCGACTGGTTACCTCCCATGATGGTCGTTTCTTCTTGAGCAGTCTTGAGGTTCTTCTTTGCGAGTTCGAGATCAAGTTCAACGCTGATATGCTTCTTCTTTAACTCGGAAAGCCAAGCTCCAAGATCACAAGTCCTCTACAGTCAGCGAGAGAGAGATATCAGTCGACAGAAATAAGAGACAATGATAGTGAAAAGTTACTCTAAGACTATTGCCGAATCAAATATTCAACAGTATTCTCAGGGACTACACCTAGTGGGTGCACTTAGCATGCCCCCACTAGTTCAGATCAACACTCAGCATGGTCTGCCCAGCGTGAGTAAAAAAAGAGTAGATTCTAAGACCTCGGCCGACTGCCAGCAGTCGACCGTGGTCTCGGGGACTACACCCAGTGGGTGCACTTAGCGTGCCCCCACTGGTCCGGACAGATTACTAAGACTCAGCACGAGTCAAGTGAAGTGGAAGATTTCCTAGACTCTAAAACCAGGCATACCCCAGTGGGTGATCGGATATAAAACAACATTCAAAAGTTTAGTCGGAGTTCGCTGACCTTAACATTGGTCTGCAGGGCGGTGCTGGCGTTATAAGCCACCTGACTGGCCTCGTGCATCACCTTCACCTACTCCATGACAAGGTTCACCTGGCGAAGAGCCTCCCTGGCAGCACTTGGCGAATCGTCTGGGCCTGATATGCAGCGAAGAGCGATGGCTCCAAGGCGGCCGAAGCAGCTACTGGGTCAGACGAGTGGAGTTGCACAGGAGCGGCAGTAACCGGAGCAGTCGACCCCGACAGACGATGAGTCGTCAATGGGCTGGAAAATGTGACGTTGGTCTGAACCGGATCTCCGGAATGCTTGACCACCGCCTCAAGTGCCAGCATCGACTGAGGGACTTGAACTTCAAGCTTTCTCCTGCTCGAGCCCCCACCTCTCCTCCTCCTCTCCTATAGAGGCACTTCTTCTTCTTCATCATCAGGAAGCACGAAGACTTCTCGGGGAACTACACAGAGAGAGAAACATTGGAAATTCAGCCGACTGACAACCCACTCGACTAAATGAAGCCTGGTCGAACGGACTTACCAACTCGGGAAGTGGCCGCATCATCGGTCTCCTCACCTCTTGGGGCTTTGTTGATATCCATGTCAGTTGCAGCAGAGGTTGGGCTGGAAAAATACATGATCCATTTGGTCATAACAAAAACTTCAGTCGGCCTAGATAAATGAAAGCAAGATACCCACCCCGAAGCAACAGGGATGTCCATCTTGATCCGCGGTAAAGTCTTCTGAGTCTTTGGAGGAGCAACCTTGGGTTGCTTGGCGACCTTCTTTGTCGGCTCCAGAGTCGACGTCCGAGTGCGCTTCTGCGTGCGGGTACTTGGAGCCATGTTCTTTCCGCGCCCGCCCGCTGGGTCATGGTGTTGCTTGGATTAGCGTTCGGAGCGCGGCAGCGAGTCGACTTCTTCCTCGTCGTCCGACTCCTCTCTCTCCTCATCCTCGTCTTCGTCTGAAGATTCCCATTCACCACTCTCCTCCACGCCGGCCTCTCCCTCCTGGTCCTGCTCTAGAGCTTGTTCACCGTTGGGCATCGAATACATGTCAGTGAAAACCTACAAGACAAAAAGTCGAATAAAAGTCATTCGAGATCAAGTACAGTCGGAATGTGTATGCAAAGACAGTAGGAATAAAGAGCATACCTTGTCGGGCTGATTGTCTTCACTGAAGGGGATGACTCGCCTGGCTCCTCTAGGGTTGTCCTGGTTGCCTGTAATGCTCTTCAACCACATGGCCACGGTCTTGGGTGGCAATTCCTCTGGATGAACCCGAGCGGTGTCGTTGGACCCAGAGTACAGCCACATGGGATGGTCACGGGCCTGAAGAGGCTGGATGCGTCGACTGGGGAATACTTCCAGCAGGTCCATGCCAGTGACACCCTCGTTAATCATTTGGACCACTTTCTCAACCAACATCTTCGTCTCCACGTTCACAGCAGCAGTCACTTTTAGTCGAGAAGGAGCCTGGACACGGTCAAAAGTGAAGTGGGGAAGGCCAGTCGACTGACCTGGAGTTGGGACGTCCTGGCAGTAGAACCAGGTCGACTGCCAACCTCTAACCGATTCAGGGAGAGTCATGGCAGGGAAAGAACTCATCTGCCTCTTTTGGATACCCAAACCCCCACACATCTAGATGACATGGGTCTTCGAGTCACTCGTTTTCGCTTTCTTCACCGACTGAGAACGGATGGTGAAGATATGTTTGAAAAGGCCCGAGTGCAGTTGACACCCCAAAAAATTTTCACACATCGACACGAACACGACAAGGTACGTGATGGTATTGGGAGAAAAATGGTGGAGTTGGGCACGGAAGAAGTTTAGGAAGCCCAGGAAGAAGGGGTGCAGAGGGAGCGATAACCCCCGGTCGACGTGGGTGGCGAGCAGTACACACTCACCCGGTCGAGGCTGCGGCTCCGTCTCCCCCTCAGGCAGCCTTGCTACACCCTTGGCGATCAGCCCGGACTCTGCCAGCTCATCCAGATCTTCTTGCCGGAGCGAAGACCAGATCCAATCGCCATGGATCCAGCCTGGCGGCAGCCCCGCGCGCGATGATGTCCCGCGGTTCTGCTTCTTGCCTTTCGCCGCCCCCGTCGCCTTCTTCGCGCACTCCAGCGCCGCCGTCTTGTCCTTCACCATGGCAGCAGAGCGACAACATCGAGAGCAAAAGAACTAGATGTGGTGAAGAAGCAGAGGAAGAAGAAAGAGAAACGGGCGTGCATAGTGCAGACGCCTCGGCCCCGTCGCCTTATAAAGGGCTGCTTCCGAGTGGCTGACACGTGGGACCAGGCGATCCTGTCAAATCCCACAACAGTCGCGCGCAACACGTACGTGGCGAAAAAGGTGGCGCAGAAATCGAGGCACTACTGTTTATCCGCCCCGCTTACTTCGGCGCGCCCCATCCAGCGCGCTTCCCTGAAATTTCGTATCCTATGAAATCTGGGATACTCTACAATCAATCGCGCCAAAGATTCTGCACCCCAAGGCAGCGCTCGGAAAATGATGCTACAAGTTCAGTCGGCAACTTTCTGAATGGATCAAGGCGACTAAATCAACGCTGAAGTATCAACGTGAGCCTTCCATCTTGCGTAAAACACTCGCGAGGTGCAAAGCTCGAAACAAGTTCAACTTCAACATACTTTCCACTCGAACCTTAATCCATTCGGGGGCTACTAATGAGGATACAGACCTGGGGTAGGGTCATAGGCCTGACCTATACGTCCTGCCCAAGGTCACTACCCTAGAAGATAAGAAGTCCAAGAGGCAACGAAGAACCCCTAGTCAATGGTGTCGAGTGCAATCCACTCGACCAATCATATCACTCGGATACCCCTCCTACTCATTGTCACTCGACCATACAAGGAATCACTCGACCTACCGAAGATTAGGAGTCACTCAGCATTGCAATAGTCGGGCATTCACTCTGTAGTCTTTAAAGTCATTAATAGCACTTAAGGCTGGCGTTATCAGTAACGCCCGTACTTTATGTACATTAAGCCCCTTGTAATGGAGGATGGCTGGGGTCCTGGCGCACTCTATATAAGCCAACCCCCTCCTCTGGGACAAGGGTTTGCACCCCCTGTAACATCAGACACATATAATCCAGTCGACCACCTCCGGGCACCGAGACGTAGGGCTATTACTTCCTCCGCGAAGGGCCTGAACTCGTAAATCCTGTGTGTACACCTTCACCATAGCTGAGATCTTGCCTCTCCATACCTACCCCCCTTTCTACTGTCAGTCTTAGAACCACGACACTCTCTACAATAATAACATAACTGAATCATATAACTATCTCTCAACATGCAACAAAGAGTCACTCCAAAGTCACTAATAGCGGAGAACAAATGAAGAGATTACTGTAGGGTACGAAACCACCTCAAAGTTATTCTTTTCGATCAATCCATTGGGCTATTCCTATAAGTGTCACAAACAACCCTAGAGTTCGTAGTAAAATAACACCTTAAGACACACATCAACCAAAACCCTAATGTCACCTAGATACTCCAATGTCACCACAAGTATCCGTTGGTATGATTATACGATATGCATCACACAATCTCAGATTCAACTATTCAACCAACACAAAGAACTTCAAAGAGTGCCCCAAACATTCTACTAGAGAGTCAAAACGAAAACGTGTGCCAATCCCTATGCATAGATTCCCAAGGTCACGGAACCCACAAGTTGATCACCAAAACATACATCAAGTAGATCAATAGAATACCCCATTATCACCATGGTATCCCACGCAAGACATACAACAAGTGTTCTCAAATCCTTAAAGACTCAATCTGATAAGATAACTTCAAAGGGAAAACTCAATCCATTAAAAGAGAGTAGAGGAGGAGAACATCATAAGATCCAACTATAGTAGCAAAGCTCGAGATACATCAAGATCGTGCCATATCAAGAACATGAGAGAGAGAGAGAGAGAGAGAGAGATCAAACACATAGCTACTGGTACATACCCTCAGCCCCGAGGATGAACTACTCCCTCCTCGTCATGGAGAGCACCTGGAGGATGAAGATGGCCACCGGTGACGGATCCCCCCTCCGGCAGGATGCCAGAACAGGCCCCCGATTGGTTTTTGGTGGCTACAGAGGCTTGCGGCGGCGGAACTCCTGATCTAGGTTTCTTTTCAGGGGTTTCTGTATTTATAGGAATTTTTGGCATCAGTCTCATGTCAGGGGGGTCTTCGAGTCATCCACGAGATAGAGGGGTGCGCCCTCCACCCTCGTGGATGGCTCGGGACTCTTATGGCCCAACTCTTTAACTTCGGCGGCTTCTTTTGGTCCATCAAAAATCCACAAAAATTGGCAGGTCAATTGGACTCTGTTTGATATTCCTTTTCTGTAAAACTCAAAAACAAGGAAAAAACAATAGAAATTGGCACTGGGCTCTAGGTTAATAGGTTAGTCCCAAAAATAATATAAAATAGCATATAAATGCATATAAAACATCCAAGATGGATAATATAATAGGATGGAACAATAAAAAAATATAGATACGTTGGAGACGTATCAAGCATCCCCAAGCTTAATTCCTGCTCGGCCTCGAGTAGGTAAATGATAAAAAACAGAATTTTTGATGTGGAATGCTACCTAACATATTTTTCAATGTAATATTCTCTATTGTGGCAAGAATATTCAGATCCATAAGATTCAAAACAAAAGTTTAATATTGACATAAAAACAATAATACATCAAGCATACTAACAAAGCAATTATGTCTTCTCAAAATAACATGGCCAAAGAAAGCTTATCCATACAAAATCATATAGTTTGGCTATGCTCCATCTTTGTCACACAAAATATTCAAATCATGCACAACTCTAGTTTCAACCAAGCAATTGTTTCATACTTTAGTATTCTCAAACTTTTTCAACTTTCACGCAATACATGAGCGTGAGCCATGGACATAGCACTATAGGTGGAATAGAATGGTGGTTGTGGGGAAGACAAAAGGAGGAGATAGTCTCACATCAACTAGGCATATCAATGGGCTATGGAGATGCCCATCAATAGATATCAATGTGAGTGAGTAGGGATTGCCATGCAACGGATGCACTAGAGCTATAAGTGTATGAAAGCTCAAAAAGAAACTAAGTGGGTGTGCATCCAACTTGCTTGCTCATGAAGACCCCGGTTATTTGAGGAAGCCCATCATTGGAATTGTAACGACCCGACCCGAAATCGGTCAAGTCTCTGTGTAGCTGTACCATCCCAAGATCATGCTAGCACACACAGTACATTGATGCAAAGATTCAAAGTTCAATCACACCTGAATTTATTACACGATTCTCATATCGAGTCTTTATTACATGATAATAAATTTGGCCGAAGGTCAACTCATGAGAAATAAAGTAAATAAAGCTGTGGAAGCGTAGACGAATAGCGAGTCCATCCGACTCCATAGGGCAATCACCAAGCGTGGATCGTAGCCTCACTCCTGATCGGAAAACTCCTCTGCAACATAAGACGTTGCAGCCGTGTAGGTCAGCATTTTTCAATATGCCGGCAAGTCATGAAGAGAGAATAACAATAAAATTGCTAACACTATATGCAATTTGGCTGTGGGGCTCTAAGTTTCATTGTTTTGCGAAAAAGCTAGTTTTTCCCTACAACAAAGGACTTATTTGCAATTACTACCAAATGTTGATAGTTATTGAGATGGTTCCGCCAACCAATGTCTCATTCCCAATTATTATATAACCCCTTAATTAATTTATTAAGTTTAGAGTTGAGATATCCAAAATACTCCAAGTTCCAGAGGCTCAAATTGCCCGTAACTGGGGACACGACTAATCGATTAGGCCTTCACTCTGCAGAGGTTTGTGCAGTTTACCCGCAAGAATCATTCTCTCCTATAAGTCTCCGCACTGCCTGGTGTTTGAAGACGGGACGAACGAACAGGGTCTTCCAAAGAGTTCCTCTGGGCCACTGTCGGTGCCCATCCAATCCTACTGTTCTTCTACATCTCGTAGCACCATCCGGCCAGAGTCACGCTTAGGGTCGACCAAGCAAGAGCCCATAATGGCTTGCGGCTGCACATGTAAGCTTCTAGTCAATGGGGTATCCATCCGTCTCTTCGTGGCTGGGTGAAGCTTTCTGCAAGATGTCATGGCGCTTCTCCATGCATCCCGGCCATCCACTGGTTTCTCCAGGGTGCCCGTCAACCGTCCTCCACCCAGTAGTGAATTTTTAAGTCCATCTTGAGCTTGAAGTCATGGGGTTGTCATCATCTTGACTCTTGCATCTCCCTTATGAATCACTCAACCAACCCCGTCTACTAAAGCATAGCAATCAACTACATTGTCCCGGGAGAAGGGTTCATCCTACCTCATGATACTACTCAAGAACATAACTTAACAAAATTCTCCTACTGCATGCATGATGGGGAGGTATAATTCTAATGCAATAAAATCATAGGTATTGTAAAAACATGATCAAATGACTTGCCTGGCTGACGGTCTTCGAAAGCTACCGGCTCGTAACAGCAGGATTCGCACTCCAGGAATTCTACCGAGTTAAACAATAGCACAAATAAGTATAACACAACATAACATAATAGTAAAGTAAAACACCCAAGCACTCAAACCAAAAACAAAGAAAACTCGGAGAGAAGCAAAACAAGGTTTTCACCACATCAAGCAACAACTAGGAAATAGTTTTATACTACTAAAACTTTTCTTAACAGAACCTAATCATGGGTTTTGCTAACTAACAGAAAGGAAAACATCATACAAACTAGAGGCAAAAAGAATCATATTAAAAGCTAATATAGAACTCCTATTATGCCTAAAACAATCCTAGCAAAGAGAAGAACTAATTAGAGAAATAAATATATATATTTTATATAGCACATATATGTATCAAAATTCTTAGGGGAATTTATCCTATAACGTGGACATTTTTTCTAGGGGCAAAACTCAAAATAAAAAAAACATTTTTCTAAAAATCCCAAATAAAATTCAAATTTGAATTCAAACTCTTTGGCAATATTTTTCTTCTAACATTTTTGGAGTGTCATGTTTACTCCTCTCATACTTTTGCTCAAGTATTTGCCAGGCATTGATTTGAAATAATTTCATTTGCCAATTTGAATCCAAATTCAAACAAACTCAAATGCCTCTGAATTTTTTTCAAATGCCACTCCATTTCAAGCAACATGCATAGATGCTTAGCTAGAATTGTAAAACATTCCAAATGGGAAATTTGGGATGTTACAGGAATATACAAGCCAAGTTCTATAATGAAAAATTCCCACTAGTATATGAAAGTGACAACACAGGAGACTTTGTGTCATGAAGATCATGGTGCTACTTTGAAGCACAAGTGTGGTAAAAGGATAGTAGCATTGCCCCTTCTCTCTTTTTCTCTCATTTTTTCCTTTTTCTTTTTTTGGGCCTTCTCTTTTTTTGGCCTTTTATTTATTTATTTATTTTGACTGGAGTCTCATCCTGACTTGTGGGGGAATCATAGTCTCCATCATCCTTTCCTCACATGGGACAATGCTCTAATAATGAAGATCATCACACTTTTATTTACTTACAACTCAAGAATTACAACTCAATACTTAGAACAAAATATGACTCTTTGTGAATGCCTCCGGCGGTGTACCGGGATGTGCAATGAATCAAGAGTGACATGTATGAAAGAATTGTGAATGGTGGCTTTGCCACGAATACGACATGATCATGCAAAGCAATATGACAATGATGAAGCGTGTCATAATAAATGGAATGGTGGAAAGTTGCATGGCAATATATCTCAGAATGGCTATGGAAATTCCATAATAGGTAGGTATGGTGGCTGTTTGAGGAAGGTAATGGTGGGTGTATGGTACCAGCGAAAGTTGCGTGGTACTAGAGAGGCTAGCAATAGTGGAAGCGTGAGAGTGCGTATAACCCATGGACTCGACATTAGTCATAAAGAACTCACATACTTATTACAAAAATCTACAAGTCATCAAAACCAAGAACTACACGCATGCTCCTACGGGAAGGGTTGGTAGGAGTTAACCATCGCGCGATCCCGACCTCCACACATAAGGAGGACAATCAAAGAGATAGCTCATGCTTCAAATTTGTTACACAACGGTTACCATACGTGTATGCTACGGGACTCACAAACCTCAACACAAGTATTTCTCAAATTCACAATTACACCACTAGCATGACTCTAATATCACCATCTTCATATCTCAAAACAATCATAAAGAATCAAACTTCTCATAGTATTCAATGCACTTCATATGAAAGTTTTTATTATATCCCTCTTGGATGCCTATCATATTAGGACTAAATTTATAACCAAAGAAAATTAACATGCTGTTCTAAAAGACTCTCAAAATAATATAAGTGAAGCATGAGAGCTCATCAATTTCTTCAAAATAAAACCACCGCCGTGCTCTAAAAAGATATAAGTGAAGCACTAGAGCAAACGACAAACTACTCCAAAAGATATAAGTGAAGATCAATGAGTAGTCGAATAATTATGTAACTATATGAAGAATCTCTAACATTTAATAACTTAAGATATTGGGATATTATTCAAACAGCAAGCAAAACAAAATAAAATAAAATGATGCTCCAAGCAAAACACATATCATGCGGTGAATAAAAATATAGCTCCTAGTAAAGTTACGGATAAACGAAGACGAAAGAGGGGATGTCATCCGGGGCATCCCGAAGCTTAAGCTCTTGGTTGTCCTTGAATATTACCTTGGGGTTCCTTGGGCATCCCCAAGCTTAGGCTCTTGCCACTCCTTATTCCATAGTCCACCGAATCTTCACCCAAAACTTGAAAACTTCACAACACAAAGCTCAACAGAAAACTCGTAAGCTCCGTTAGTACAAGAAAATAAATCACCACTTTTTCTACTGTTGTGAACTCATTATAAATTCATATTGGTGTAATATATACTGTATTCCAACTTCTGTATGGTTCATACCCTCCGATACTACTCATAGATTCATCAAAATAAGCAAACAACACATAGAAAACAGAATCTGTCAAAAACAGAACAGTCTGTAGTAATTTGTAACTATCGAATAATTATGTAACTCCAAAAATTCTTAAATAAATTGGTGGACGTTAGGAATTTGTCTATTAACCTTCTTAAAAAATAATCAACTTAAAATCATTCTTCTGTTAAAAATGACAATTATTCTTGTGAGTGCAAAGTTTCTGTTTTTTACAGCAAGATCACATTAATTTTCACCCAAGTCTTCCCAAAGGTTCTACTTGGCACTTTATTGAAACAAAAGCTACAAAAAATGATTACTGAATTAGCATAATCATGTGGACACAAAAATAGTAGGGGTGAATGTTGGGTTGTCTCCCAACAAGCGCTTTTCTTTAATGCCTTTTTAGCTAGGCATGATGATTTCAATGATGCTCACATAAAAGTAAGAATTGAAACATAATGGGACCATCATGAAGAATATGACTAGCACATTTAAGTCTAACCCACTTCCTATGCCTAGGGATTTTTTTGAGAAAACAACTTATGGGAACAAGAATCAACTAGCATAGGAAAGCAAAACAAGCAAAACTTCAAGATTTTCAACACATAGAGAGGAAACTTGATATTATTGAAATTCCTACAAGCATATACTCCTCTCTCATAATAATTTTCAGTAGAATCATGAATGAATTCAACAATATAAGCACCACACAAATCATTCTTTTCATGATCTACAAGCATAGAAATTTTATTACCTTTCCACATAAGCAAATTTCTTCTCATGAATAGTAGTGGGAGCAAACTCAACAAAATAACTATCATGTGAGGCATAATCCAATTGAAAGTTAAAATCAAGATAACAAGTTTCATAGTTATCATTATCCTTTATAGCATACATGTCATCACAATAATCATCAAAGATAGCAACTTTGTCCTCATAATCAATTGGAACCTCTTCCGAAATAGTGGATTCATCACTAAATAAAGTCATGACCTCTCCAAATCCACTTTCATAATTACCACAAATTCACAATAAGATTCAACACCCTCCAAAATAGTGGGATCATTACTTCCTAAATTTGACACTCTTCCAAACTCACTTTCATCAATATAATCATCATAAATAGGAGGCATGCTATCATCATAATATATTTTCTCATCAAAACTTGGGGGACTAAAAATATCATATTCATTAAACAAGCATCCCCAAGCTTGTGGCTTTGCATATCATTAGCATCATGGATATCCAAGGAATTCATACGAATAACATTGCAATCATGCTCATTATTCAAAGATTTGGTGTCAAACATTTTAATGCATTCTTCTTCTAACACTTTAGCACAATTATCGGAATCCTTATTTTCATGAAAGACATTAAAAAGATGAAACATATGAGGCACCCTCAATTCCATTTTTTTGTAGTTTTCTTTTATAAACTAAACTAGTGATAAAACAAGAAACTAAAAGATTCGATTGCAAGATCTAAAGATATACCTTCAAGCACTAACCTCCCAGGCAACGACGCTAGAAAAGAGCTTGATGTCTACTACACAACCTTCTTCTTGTAGACATTGTTGGGCCTCCAAGTGCGGAGGTTTGTAGGACAGTAGCAAATTTCCCTCAAGTGGATGACCTAAGGTTTATCAATCAGTGGGAGGCGTAGGATGAAGATGGTCTCTCTCAAACAACCCTGCAACCAAATAGCAAAGAATCTCTTGTGTCCCCAACACACCCAATACAATGGTAAATTTTATAGGTGCACTAGTTCGAAGAAGAGATGGTGATACAAGTGCAATATGGATGGTAGATATAGGTTTTTGTAATCTGAAAGTAAATAAAAAAACAAGGTAGCATGTAATAAAAGTGAGCGAAAAAGGTATTGCAATGCTTCAAAACAAGGCCTAGGGTTCATACTTTCACTAGTGCAAGTTCTCTCAACAATAATAACATAATTGGATCATATAATTATCCCTCAACATGCAACAAAGAGTGACTCCAAAGTCACTAATAGCGGAGAACAAACAAAGAGATTATTGTAGGGTACGAAACCACCTCAAAGTTATTCTTTCTGATCAATCCATTGGGCTATTCCTATAAGTGTCACAAACAGCCGTGGAGTTTGTAGTAAAATAACACCTTAAGACACACATCAACCAAAACCCTAATGTCACCTAGATACTCCAATGTCACCACAAGTATCCGTGGGTGTGATTATACGATATGCATCACACAATCTCAGATTCATCTATTCAACCAACACAAAGAACTTCAAAGAGTGCCCCGAAGTTTCTACTCGAGAGTCAAGACGAAAACGTGTGCCAACCCCTATGCATAGATTCCCAAGGTCACAGAACCCGCAAGTTGATCACCAGAACATACATCAAGTAGATCAATAGAATACCCCATTGTCACCATGGGTATCCCACGCAAGACATACATCAAGTGTTCTCAAATCCTTAAAGACTCAATCCAATAAGATAACTTCAAAGGGAAAACTCAATCCATTACAAGATAGTAGAGGGGGAGAACATCATAATATCCAACTATAGTAGCAAAGCTCGCGATACATCAAGATCGTGCCATATCAAGAACACGAGAGAGAGAGAGAGAGAGAGAGAGAGAGAGAGAGAGAGAGATCAAACACATAGCTACTGGTACATACCCTCATCCCCGAGGGTGAACTACTCCCTCCTCATCATGGAGAGCGCCTGGATGATGAAGATGGCCACCGGTGATGGATCCCCCCTCCGGCAGGGTGCCGGAACAGGGTCCCGATTGGTTTTTGGTGGCTACAGAGGCTTGCGGCGGCGGAACTCTCGATCTAGGTTTCTTTTCGACGGTTTATGTATTTATAGGAATTTTTGGCGTCGGTCTCACGCCAGGGGGGGGGGGTTCTCTGAGTAATCCACGAGATAGGGGGGCGCGCCTAGGGGGGTAGGGCGCGCCCTCCACCCTTGTGGATGGCTCGGGACTCTTCTGGCCCAACTCTTTAACTTCGGGGGCTTCTTTTGGTCCATAAAAAATCCACAAAAATTGGTAGGTCAATTGGACTCCGTTTGGTATTCCTTTTCTGTATAACTCAAAAACATGGAGAAAACAGAAACTAGCACTGGGCTCTAGGTTAATAGGTTAGTCCCAAAAATCATATAAAATAGCATATAAATGCATATAAAACATCCAAGATGGATAATATAATAGCATGGAACAATAAAAAATTATAGATACGTTGGAACCATTCCCAACGCGCATCGTCACCTCGTCCTTCGCCAGTCTCCACTTATTCCGCAGCTCCTGTTTTGAGTTACAATTGTGAGCAACTGCATCGATATCAAATACCCAGGAGCTACTACAAGCACTGGTAAGGTACACATCAATAACATGTACTCCCTCTGTTCCTTTATATAAGGTGTATTTGTTTTTTCAAAAGTCAAACGAGTGCAAGTTTGACCAAGTTCTTAGAAAAATATATCAATATCCTCAATATGAAATTTATATCATTTGATCGATCATGAAAGGTAGTTTCATATTTTATCTATTAGTTATTGCAGATGTTTCTATTTTGTTCTATAATCTTGGTCAAACTTTCAAATGGTTGACTTGCACGGAAACCTATACACCTTATATTCTGGAACGGAGGGAGTATATCATATATACCTTTGGCGTTGTCGTCCTTCTTATCCTCTAAGTACTTGGGGCAGTTCCGCTTCCAGTGACCATTTCCCTTGAAATAAAAGCACTCAGTCTCAGACTTGGGTCCATTCTTTGGCTTCTTCCTGGCAACTGACTTACCGGGCACGACAACTCCCTTGCCTTTCTTGAAACTAGTGGTCTTATTACCATCAACACTTGATGTTCCTTTTTGATCTCCACCGCCGCTGATTTCTGCTTCTAATATAACTCAGGAATGGACTTCTCCATCCTTGCACATTGTAGTTCATCACAAAGCTCTTGTAGCTAGGTGGAAGCGACTGGAGGATTCTGTCTATGACCGAGTCATCTGGAAGATTAACTCCTAGTTGAGACAAGCGGTTGTGCAACCCAGATATTTTGAGTATATGCTCGTTGACATAACTATTTTCCTCCATCTTACAACTGTAGAACTTGTCAGAGACTTCATATCTCTCAACCCAGGCATGAGCTTGGAAAACCATTTTCAGCTCTTGGAACATCTCATATGCTCCGTGTTGCTCAAAACGCTTTTGGAGCCCCGATTCTAAGCTGTAAAGCATGCCGCACTGAACATGGAGTAATCATCACTACGCGACTGCCAGGCGTTCATAACGTCTTGAGTCACTGGGAAAATGGGTGCGGCACCTAGCGGTGCTTCAAGGACATATGCTTTCTTGGCAGCTATGAGGATGATCCTCAAGTTACGAACCCACTTCGTATAGTTGCTTCCATCGTCTTTAAGCTTGGTTTTCTCTAGGAACACGTTAAATTTGAGGGCAACATTAGTGTGGGCCATTGGATCTACATGATAGATTGTAAAGATAATTTTAGACTAAGTTCATGATAAGTAAGTTCATATAATCAAATTATTTAATGAACTCCCACTCAGATAGACATCCCTCTAGTCATCTAAATGATACATGATCCGGATTGACTAGGCCGTGTCCGATCATCACGTGAGACGGACTAGTCATCAACGGTGAACATCTCCATGTTGATCACATCTACCATACGACTCATGTTCGACCTTTCGGTCTCCCGTGTTCTAAGGCCATGTCTGTAGATGCTAGGCTCGTCAAGTCAACCTAAGTGTTTCACATGTGTAAATATGGCTTACACCCGTTGTATGCGAATGTTGGAATCTATCACACCCGATCATCATGTGGTGCTTCGAAACAACAAACCTTCACAATGGTGCATAGTTAGGGGGAACACATTTCTTGATA
Organism: Triticum aestivum; assembly: GCF_018294505.1. Classification (NCBI taxonomy): domain Eukaryota; kingdom Viridiplantae; phylum Streptophyta; class Magnoliopsida; order Poales; family Poaceae; genus Triticum; species Triticum aestivum. The sequence goes on from NC_057798.1 coordinate 382,155,064, forward strand.
TTTTAGTGAGGGATCATCTTATATATGCTACCGTTGTTCTAAGCAAATAAGATGTAAACATGACAAACATCACATGCAAATCATAAAGTGACATGATATGGCCAATATCATCTTGTGCTTTTGATCTCCATCTTCAAGGCGCAGAATGATCACCATCGTCACCGGCATGACACGATGATCTCCATCATCGTGTCTTCATGAAGTTGTCTCACCAACTATTACTTCTACTACTATGGCTAATGGTTAGCAATAGTAAAGTAATTACATGACGCTTATATTGACACGCAGGTCATAAAATAAATTAAGACAACTCCTACGGCTCCTGCCAGTTGTCATACTCTTGACATGCAAGACATGATTCCTATTACAAGAACATGATCAATCTTATACATCACATCCTTTTGGCCATATCACATCACATAGCATACCCTGCAAAAACAAGTTAGACGTCCTCTAATTGTTGTTGCATGTTTTACGTGGCTGCTATGGGTTTCTAGCAAGAACATTTCTTACCTATGCAAAAGACACAACGGTGATATGCCAATTGCTATTTACCCTTCATAAGGACCCTCTTCATCGAATCCGATCCGACTAAAGTGGGAGAGACAGACACCCGCTAGCCACCTTATGCAACAAGTGCATGTCAGTCGGTGGAACCCGTCTCACGTAAGCGTTCGTGTAAGGTTGGTCTGGGCCGCTTCATCCCACAATGTCATCGGATCAAGATAGGACTAGTAACGGTAAGTAAATTGACCAAATCATTGCCCACAACTACTTGTATTCTACTCGTGCATAGAATCTACGCATATACCTAGCTCATGATGCCACTATTGGGGAACATAGTAATAATTCAAAAAAATTCCTACGTGTCACCAAGATCAATCTAGGAGATGCTAGCAACAAGAGAGAGAGAGAGAGAGAGAGAGAGAGAGAGAGAGAGCATCTTCATACCCTTGAAGATGGCTAAGTGGAGGCATTACAAGAACGCGGTTGATGGAGTCGTACTCGCGGCAATTCAAATCGTGGAAGATCCGATCCAAGTGCCAAACGGACGGCGCCTCTGCGTTCAACACACGTACAACTCGGGGACGTCTCCTACTTCTTGATCTAGCAAGGGGGAAGGAGAAGTTGAGGGAGAACTCCGGCAGCACGACGGTGTGGTGGTGGACCTCGTGGTTCTCCGGCAGAGCTTCGCCAAGCTCAACAGAGGAGGATGAGGTGTAGGAGGGGGGAGGGCAGCGCCAGGGGCTGAGGTGCGGCTGCCCTCCCACCCCCCTCTATTTATAGGGTGAAGGGAAGAGGGGGCCGCCCCCCCTAGATGCATCTAAAGGGGGGGCGGCGGCCAAGGGGGGAGACTTGCCCCCCAAGCAGGTGGGAGGTGCCCCCACCCCCTAGGGTTTCCAACCCTAGGCGCCTTGGGCCCTTGGGAGGGGCACACCATGATACGTATCCAACATATCTATAATTTTTGATTGTTCCATGTTGTCATATTATCATTCTTGGATGTTTTACAATCATTTTATATCATTTTTTGGTACTAACCTATTGACATAGTGCCAAGTGCAAGTTGTTGTTTTCTGCATGTTTTTCACATCACAGGAAATCAATATCAGACGGAGTCCAAATGCCACGCAACTTTACGATGAATTTTTATGGACCAAAAGGAAGAAGTTGGGCCCTCGTTGCACCTGGGGGGAGTCCCGAGGAGGGGACAACCCACTAGGGCGCGCCCTGGTGGGTTGTTCCCACCTCGGGTGACCCCCGGACCGCCTCTTTGCTCTATAAATACCCAAATATTCCAGAAACCCTAGGAGATGCGACGAAATATTGATCCAGCCACCGCAGAGTCCAGAACCACCAGATCCAATCTAGACACCATCACGGAGGGGTTCACCACTTCCATTGGTGCCTCTCCTATGATGCGTGAGTAGTTCTTTGTAGACCTACAGGTCCGTAGTTAGTAGCTAGATGGCTTCCTCTCTCTCTCTCTCTCTTGATTATCAATACAATGGTCTCTTGGAGATCCATATGATGTAAGTCTTTTGGCGATGTGTTTGTTGGGATCCGATGAACTTTGAGTTTATGATCAGATCTTAGCTTTTATCCATGAAAGTTATTTGAGTCTTCTTTGATCTCTTATATGCATGATTGCTTATATCCACATATTTCTTCTCCTATATTTGGGTTTTGTTTGGCCAACTTGATCTATTTATCTTGCAATGGGAAGAGGTGCTTTGTGGTGGGTTCGATCTTACGGTGCTTGATCCCAGTGACAGAAAGGGAACCGACACGTATGCATCGTTGCTACTAAGGATAACAAGATGAGATCTATATCTCCCGCAATAGATAAACATATCTCGTCTACATCATGTTATCTTTCTTATTGCATTACTCCGTTTTCTCATGAACTTAATACACTAGATGCATGCTGGATAGCGGTCGATGTGTGGAGTAATAGTAGTAATCTTGGATGTGATGCCTATATAATGATCATTGCATGGATATCGTCATAATTATTTGAAGTTCTATAAATTTCCCAACAATAATTGTTTTCCCACCGCTTGCTATTTTTCTTGAGAGAAGCCACTAGTGAAACCTACGGCCCCCGGGTCTCTTTTCATCATATTTGCCTTTGTGATCTATTTTCTTTTGCATTTATTTTCAGATCTATTAAACAAAAGATACAAAAAATACCTTGCTGCAATTTATTTGTTCCGCGATCTATTTATTCTACCTACCACTTTTTACCTCACGTCCTTTGCCTATCTTGAGGCGCCGTACCCCGAAAGGGATTGACAACCCCTTTAATATGTCGGGTTGCGAGGTGTTGTTATTTGTGAGCAGGGGTTGTTTATGTTGTGTTGCTTGGTTCTCCTACTGGATCAATAACCTTGGTTTCATATCTGAGGGAAATACCTACCACCGCTATGTTGCATCATCCCTTCCTCTTTGGGGAAATACCGACGTAGCTTCAAGCGACATCAATAGGAATTTCTGGCGCTGTTGCCGGGGAGGATCTTCAACATCAACTAGGTTCCTTGCAATTTACATTATTCACCATTTGCCTCTCGTTTTCCTCTCCCCCACTTCACAAAAATTTGCCATTTTATTCACCCTCTTTCTCGTTCGCCGTTTTCTGGTCAGATCCGTTTCCCGTGTGCAAACTTGCTTATCACCTTTTGTCGTTATGGATCTCTCTTCTTCTATTGCGTGCACCCCCGAGAACGAAGTTCTCAACTTTAAACAAAGGGGAGGAGAAAGTTTAAAAGATGCTTGGTATAGGATTTGAAATGCTCATAATAGATCTATCTGCAAGCAATCTACCGTTGTTCTTCTTCACAGCTTTAAGTGGGTATCACCACTTGGTATAGATTCGTCCTTGATATGGTTAACGGTGGGAATTTTTTTGATGTGTCCTACTCTTGATGCTTTTAATGCTTTGGGAAATTTAGTGGGCTAACCACCACTCATGATCAATGAAACAACATTGACTCTCGAGCATGTTATGGAAAGACTAGATGCTATTGAGAAGAAAATGCTTACTGTAGAATATATTGAAAACTTGGATAGAAAAATGCAAAATTATGCTACTAAAGTTGGTTCAAAAGCGGGAGATATTTTTAAGTTGCTAAAAGAAAAAGGAACTATAATTCATGAAAGAATTGAAGAAAGTCCGTCTAGGATTGATAAACTAGAAGATTTTTTTTCTAATCTAGGTATGGCTTTTTCTTCTGCTAAAACTCCCGTAAAATTTAGCAAGACTACTCAAGCCACTAAAAACAAAGGATCAACTTCTAGCAATGATAAAGGAGATCTTAAGATGATTAGTATCCATCCCAACTTTATTGAAGTCATAAGAGATCCTTTTTGCGAGGATAAGTTTTTCAATCTCGTTCCTAGAAGTATTGCCTTTGCGAATTTATATGCAAAATCCTTGAAAAATCCTAAGTGCTTGATCGAAGAATTGGACAAAGATGACAAAATTTAGATCCTACGCGTTATGCCTAGCTAGGGGCGTAAAACAATAGCGCTTGTTGGGAGGCAACCCAATGAATAAAATTTATTTTTTCTTTTTGCTTTCTGTTCTTGAGTGTTAGCATAATTATGCTACTGTTATGATTGTGAATTAGTGTTTGTGCCAAGCAATGCCTTTGGGAAGACTTGGGTGAAAGTTTATTTATTCTTGCTGAAAAAACAGAAACTTTTGCGCTCACGAGATTTGTTGTCATTTTTTTTACAGAAGAGTGCTTTTAAGTTGATTCTTTTCGCAGAGGATTAATAGACAAATTCCTCACGTCCACCAATTAATTTCATAATTTTTGGAGTTATTGAAGTATTCGAAAATTTCAGATTGATACAGGTTGTTCTATTTTTGACTGATTCTATTTTCTTTGCGTTGTGTGCTTGTTTTGATGATTCTATGGTTTTCTTTGATGAGTTTTTGCCATAGAAAAGTTGGAATACAGTAGATATAATGCAATAACAAAATAAGAATAGGTTTGCTACAGTACTTATAGTAGTGGTTTGGTTTCTTATACTAACGGATCTCACGAAGGTTTTGTTTGAGTTTTGTGTGATTGAAGTTTTCATGTATGGGTTATCTTATGATGGATGAAGGAATAAAGATAAGCAAAAGGCTAAGCTTGGGGATGCCCAAGGCACCCCAAGATGATATTCAAAGAAGTAGCAAACAACTAAGCTTGGGGATGCCCCCGAGTGGCATCCTCGCTTTCTTCTAACGACCATCGGTATTTTACTTGAAACTATATTTTTATTCGTCACATGATATGACTTTTGCTTGGAGCGTCTTGTATGATATGAGTATTTGCTTGTTTTGCTTTGTGTTTTAAGTGTCGAATCCTTGCTGGACACACCCTTTTTAGAGAGCCAAAAATTATGCTATGCTTGCTCCTATGCTTCACTTAAATTTTTAGAGTCATGGACTTGCTCTAGTACTTCACTTATATCTTTTTGAGCATGGTGTGCTTTGTTAATTTTGAATAAATGCTCTCATGCTTCACTTAGATTTATTTGGGAGTTAGTAAATTTTGAAGAAATTCTCTCTTGCTTCACTTGATTAATTTGAGAGAAGGAAAAAAATTATGCTCATGATCTTCACTTATATTTGTTTGAGCCTACCAAAAGCAACATATGAAAATAGTTCCAAAGTGATAGATACCCAAGGAGGATATAGTAAAAACTTTCATGAAGATCATTGGATAGAATAAACTTGATTCTTAGTAATGGTTTTGAGATATGACGATATGATATGTGAGTCATGTTTATGAGTAATTGTGCTTTAGTAAGAATATTGATGTTAAGGTTTGTGATTCCCTATGCAAGCACAGAAGTCAATAGTTATGCAATGAAATTTATATCCTACTTATGGTGCATTATTCAATGTTACTTATGCTTAATGCTTGGGTACGAGATTTTTTGCTTTTTGGTTGGTCGCTTCTCAATCTTTTTGCTAGCCTTCATTTTGCACTAAGTATGATCACTACTTGTGCATCCAAAACCCTTTAAACCAGCTTTGCCATATGAGTCCACTATACCTACCTATATGTGGTATTTCTATGCCGTTCTAAGCAAATTTGCATGTGCCATCTCTAATGTTCAAAATAAATTTCTCTTTTGTGTGCTCTACTAGTCGCGATACGGTAAAGGGTAGCCAATATTTTCCATGCTAGATGTGTTATTCTCACGATGAGTGTTTATTCACTTGTCATTGCATGAGAGTACGGCAAAGGTATTAGGGATGTCCAATCCCGAAATGAAAAATGAATTTACTTTATGTTGTCAAATAATAAATTCCTTGGAAAGTGTTGGTATGGAAGGCACCCGTGGATACGGCTAGCCATGGAAAGTGAAAGTTATGGTGGAAAAAGGAATAAACTTTATTTTCTGTTTGGGAACCGCCTATGATGTATCTAGCATGGAAAGTGTTGGGATGCTCCAAGTCGTTTTCGTTGGTAGGAAAAGTATGCCTCTCAAAAACAATTTATCTCTCAATTTAAGCTTTGAGCTCTGGCACCTCTACAAATCACTACTTCCCTCCGCGAAGGGCCTTTCTTTTACTTATGCTATTTTTATTTTGAATTTGAGTCTCCATCTTCTCTTATAAAGCATCAACTAAGGGGCACTATGATCGTATTGGAACATTGGGTGTAGCTAATATTTGAGTGTGTTTCATGAATGGATCAATGATTAAGCATGATGGGCTAGGGATAACTTGCTTTAGTGTTGATATTTTGAAAGACATGGTTGCTTGTTGGTATGCTTGAGTATTAAAGTCTTCATGTCAAAACTAGACTATAGCTTTGAATCATATAAAAGTCCATATGTCCTTGCTATAAAGAAAAGAATGTGATGAACATGTTAGGCAGCATTCCACATCAAAAATTCTGTTTTTATCATTTACCTACTCGAGGACGAGCATGAATTAAGCTTGGGGATGCTGATACGTCTCCTACGTATCTATAATTTTGGATAGTTCCATGTTGTTGTATTATCATTCTTGGATGTTTTACAATCATTTTATAGTCATTTTATATCATTTTTTGGTACTAACCTATTGACATAGTGCCAAGTGCCAGTTGCTGTTTTCTGCATGTTTTTCACATCGCAGGAAATCCATATCAGACGGAGTCCAAATGCCAAGCAACTTTATTATGATTTTTTATGGACCAAAAGGAAGAAGTTGGGCCCTGGTTGCACCTAGGGGGAGTCCCGAGGAGGGGACAACCCACCAGGGCGTGCCAGGAGGCCCAGGCGCGCCCTGTGGGTTGTGCCCACCTCGGGTGCCCCCCGGACCGCCTCTTTGCTCTATAAATACCCCAATATTCCAGAAACCCTAGGAGAGGCGACGAAATATTGATCTAGTCGCCGCAGAGTCCAGAACCACCAGATCCAATCTAGACACCATCACGGAGGGGTTCACCACTTCCATTGGTGCCTCTCCTATGATGCGTGAGTAGTTCCTTGTAGACCTACGGGTCCGTAGTTAGTAGCTAGATGGCTTACTCTCTCTCTCTCTCTCTCTCTCTCTCTTGATTATCAATACAATGGTCTCTTGGAGATCCATATGATCTAAGTCTTTTGGCGATGTGTTTGTTGGGATCCGATGAACTTTGAGTTTATGATCAGATCTTAGCTTTTATCCATGAAAGTTATTTGAGTCTTCTTTGATCTCTTATATGCATGATTGCTTACAGCCACACATTTCTTCTCCTATATTTGGGTTTTGTTTGGCTAACTTGATCTATTTATCTTGCAATGGGAAGAGGTGCTTTGTAGTGGGTTCGATCTTACGGTGCTTGATCCTAGTGATAGAAAGGGAACCGACACATATGTATCGTTTCTACTAAGGATAACAAGATGATATTTATATCTGCCGCAATAGATAAACAGATCTCGTCTACATCATGTCATCATTCTTATTGCATTACTCCGTTTTCTCATGAACTTAATACACTAGATGCATGCTGGATAGCGGTCGATGTGTGGAGTAATAGTAGTAGATGTAGGTAGGAGTCGATCTACTAATCTTGGACGTGATGCCTATATAATGATCATTTCCTGGATATCGTCATGATTATTTGAAGTTCTATCAATTTCCCATCAGTAATTGCTTTCCCACCGCTTGCTATTTTTCTCGAGAGAAGCCACTAGTGAAACCTACGACCCCCGGGTCTCTTTTCATCATATCTGCCTTTACGATCTATTTTCTTTTGCATTTATTTTCAGATCTATTAAACCAAAAATACAAAAATACCTTGCTGCAATTTATTTGTTCCGCGATCTATTTATCCTATCTACCACTTTTTACCTCACGTCCTTTGCCTATCTTGAGGCGCCGTACCCCGAAAGAGATTGACAAACCCTTTTACATGTCGGGTTGCGAGGTGTTGTCATTTGTGTGCATGGGCTGTTTACGTTGTGTTGCTTGGTTCTCCTAATGGTTCGATTACCTTGGTTTCATATCTGAGGGAAATACCTACCACCGTTGTGCTGCATCATCCCTTCCTCTTTGGGGAAATACCGACATAGCTTCAAGCGACATCACACCAGCCCACTAGGGGGCTGGTTCCCACCCATATCCAGCCCACTTGGCCCCCCGGGGTAGGTGGCCCCACCCGGTGGACCCAGGGACACCTTTTGGTGGCCCCGATACAATACCGATAACCCCGAAACCTTGCAACGATTGAAATTGGACTTCCCATATACAAATCTTCACCTCCGGACCATTCCGGAACTCCTCGTGACGTCTGGGATCTCATCCGGGACTCCAAACAACTTTCGGTAACCACATACAATTTCCCATTACAACTCTAGCGTAACTGAACCTTAAGTGTGTAGACCCTACGGGTTTGGGAACCATGCAGACATGACAGAGACATCTCTCCGGCCAACTCCATGCAGACATGCATAAATATTGGCTCCCACATGTTCCACGATGATCTCATCGGATGAACCATGATGTCGGGCATTCAATCAATCCCGTATACAATTCCCTTTGTCCATCGGTATGTTACTTGCCCGAAATTCGATTATCGGTCTCCCCATACCTCGTTCAATATCGTTACCGGCAAGTCTCTTTACTCGTTTCGTAAAGCATGATCCCGTGGCTAACTCCTTAGTCACATTGAGCTCATTATGATGATGCATTACCGAGTGGGCCTAGAGATACCTCTCCATCATACGGAGTGACAAATCCCGATCTCGATTCATGCCAACCCAACAAACACTTTCGGAGATACCTGTAGTGCACCTTTATGGTCACCCAGTTACGTTTTGACATTTGATACACCCAAAGCATTCTTGCGGCATCCGGGAGTTGCACAATCTCATGGTCTAAGGAAAGATACTTGACATTAGAAAAGCTCTAGCAAACGAACTATACGATCTTGTGCTATGCTTAGGATTGGGTCTTGTCCATCACATCATTCTCCTAATGATGTGATATCGTTATCAAAGACAACCAATGTCCATGGTCAAGAAACCATCTATTGATCAACGAGCTAGTCAACTAGAGGCTCACAAGGGACATGTTGTGGTCTATGTATTCACACATGTATTACGGTTTCCGATTAATACAATTATAGCACGAACAATAGACAATTATAATGAACAAAGAAATACAATAATAACCATTTTATTATTGCCTCTAGGGCATATTTCTAACAGATGTGTCCCTGTGGCAGCGGATTTGCCTTGCTCTTTGTCCACAAGAACGGAGGCAGCACAATATGCCCCTATTTTGTTTTATTCCCACTTGCTGCAAAAGTGGGGGTTGTTCATGTTGATGTAGTGACTTGACACCACCTTGTTCTTGATCCAAACACGATGGACATGCACATTCACATTTTGGCATTGACTGTATGTACTCCTTTCAAGTTAGGTTAACAAGCTTTTAGGTGATTATGCAAGGTAATTTTTCTGGCACACAGTTCCTCTGGGCGCGTCAGGCTCATACTAACGTTAAGTAAGTAGAAAAAAGTAAGCATCATCCTTGTGTTTCTGTTTTGTAAGAAGCATCCTTGTGTTTCTGATTGGTAAGAAAATTGTATGTCATTTGCTAATTTCAACAGATTGCGGATGACCAACAAGTTTTAATTTACTAAAAGGCACTTAAGATGAACTTAAGTGTTTCTACAGGGTACCTCTTTTCACATTGTATTGGTAGGTAGGTTGCCTTACAACACCATTGATGTATTTTCCCTTTGTTGTCTATGCACGACATCTGACTTCCAAAAGCTCCCTAATTCAAATGTTGGCTAGGCTTGACAAACTTTACTGTCCTTGTGAGTTGATGAGGACATGACTACCTTGTATATGACCAAAAATATTGCATATATGCATATTTGTCAGGTGATTTCTAGTGCAAACTATTCAATAATCTATTTATGTTATCCAGAACAAAAATACTTCACACACTTTTGTGTTTTGCCTAATTGCAGGTGTATGGGACATTTGTACAAGCCACATATGAAGATAAGGAAGAAAGAGATGTTTATTTGCTGTTCAAAAAGTTCTCTCACGTCACTTTTGGCCCAAGAGAAGATAGAGTCCAAGTCTCTCACGTTCTGGATTCAGATTCGGACTGCACAAACATACCTGACTCAAAATGCCCACAACTTTTTCATACGGACTTTGAATTGGGTGATTCTTTTTTTGTTGGAAACTAGATTTCGTGCACTTTCCAACCCAATTAGAATCACCTTCAAATTCGTCCGGAGCGTTGAGTTATCGACGAAACAATCTGATGTTGCAGCAGAATCCGAGTCAAACTACAAGTCCAAAGGTGTTACATCACCTCCACTTGGGCCCATTGGCCTTGTACGACCTAGGGTTAGTTTTAGGCTTCCTTGGGACGTTCTCCCACCTCATTGGCCACCACCCCTTGCTCCTATATAAGTAGATCCATCTAGTAGCTTTTCCCTTGGGATTTGTTTAGTTAAAAGTTAGTCATTGCAACTTCGTGTACTTCGTTTGTGTCCAACGACCAGACCAAGACCGTTTACGGATCCCCGCCTTTATCAATACTTCATATATACTCGCAATATTCAGATTGCTTTTATCATATTCTTGCTTGTTCTTCAATTGTTTGCAGGAATAGACCTTCATGGTCAGGTTGATTGTGCTCCGGCGTGGTCAATAACCTCTCGGAGTTGGTTTAGCGATTGCTAAGGCACAACGTCATACACGTTTGTAGTCGAATCGTCAAAGTCATCTTCACCAAATCGATAGTTATCATCTCATCGAAAGATCGGGACACCTCTGCCTCTATCAAGTGGTATCAATATTCAGGTTGCTCGGTGAGAATTTCCAGTCATCCCTAGATTAGATTTATTTTCTTACCTATTATCCAAGAAAAAACCACAAAAAAAGTTAGATCTATTCATCCTTTGTCCTAGCCAGTCTGAGCCTTTGCAATTTTCATTTCATTGTTTGCATTATTGAATTATCTGTTACATCATCGTGTCGAGTTGCTGGTCTTAGTGTGTAGTTCCTTTAGAGTTTCGAGTTCTGTTCACATTAGTCACGTCGCCGCTGCATCATTATCCCTTCCGCTGTCCATCATCCCATACATCAATTTCCACCACGTGCTACGCATTGTTCATTGTCATAATCATAGTTGAGGTCATTCACATCTTCGCCTGATCCAATCTGCATCTTATCTAGTTTGTCTTGGAAAGAGGGAGAAAAAAAAGATAGAGAAAAAAAGAGAGAAAAAAGGAAAGAAAAAAAGAAAAAAAAGAGAGAAAGAAAAAGAAAAAAAAAGTGTGAGGAAAAAAAAGAGAAGAAAAAAAACAAATTTCAGATCTATCTAGACTCAATCTCGTAGCTGAATTCGGATTGGAATCTGTTTTGTGCACTGCTCAGTAAAACAGGCATAACTTCCTCATACGAAGTCCGTTTTGGCTCCGCGAGTACTCAAATTAAAGCTAGAGACGAGACACATCTAAATAGTTGCAGAATCTAGTTCAATTTTTGCACCTCAAAATCGGCTTCTAAATATGTCTTTTTGCCCTCTGAAGTTCACGAACACAGCTTATTCCAGTTTTTCAAGCCAGTTTTAGAATTTTTGGACTCCTCATATCAACTCGGAATTGAGTAATTATTTTTGCATTGGAAAGCTTGAGTAAGTAGAATTCTTTGAAAAAGTTTATCAGAAAATTGGCTCAAACTTTTCAAGAGGAAAGTTGGAGAGAGTTGTTGTATATCCTTCTTGGCAGTTGTTTTTCATCATTATCTTCACTACTGTTGCGATCTTCACTTATATCTTGCTGTCCAGAGCTACTTAGTATCCTTGATTGATGCTAGTTGTGCTACGTCGTGACCTCATTAGTGTTCTAGGCTCGCGTCTCTAGTCCGGTCTAGCCTATGACCAGCATAGTACCGTCGTTGAGCGTTTATTCAACATTGCATCTCTGAATTGATTATTGCTAATCTTTTGCTACCATATATAGCCAACTCAGCTCCACATATTTCTACACCGTGTATACGTACGTTCCCCTGGCAATCGCTTTACACAATCTTCGGAGTTATTTGACATTGCTGGTTGCTTGTCACCACCTGCCGCATGGTAAGAACTTGTAAGATATTGATATTTGCTTTACTGTGAGCACTTTACAACCACATCCTAGTAGTTCATAGGAACATTATTCTCGAATTTTGTTTCTTGTTTTTACTAATCATGACAGGTTCTGGAGATAGAAGTTCTTGGACGACGGACACATCTTCACCATCACGAGAGTTGGGACAACACACACAAGCACATGGTCAGGTTATCTCTTTACCATTATTTGAGGGTAGATTTAATCCTGCTATTTATCTAGCTTGGGAGTTTGAAGTAGAACAAATTTTTAGTAACCATGACTTTTCTGAACTTGAGCGAGTACGAGCTGCCACTAGAGCATTTACTGGCTTTGCTTCTGTTTGGTTGAGTGTGCATTGTAAGAAAAACATTGATAACCAACCCACAACTTGGAAAGTTTTGAAAGCTGTAGTGAGACAACAATTTTTTCCTCCTTACTATCGTCGTGAATTGCTTCACAAATTGGAACAATTAAAACAAGGCAGTAACACCGTTCATGCTTACTACCAAGAGTTCAAATCTTATATGCATCATTGTGACATAGAAGAATCTGAGGATGATACAATGAATAGATTTTTTGGTGGTTTGAACCATGATATCCGTGCAAGATTTAACTATATTCCTCGTTGCATTACTAGCATGTATGTTCGCGCTTGTACCTTTGAGAGACAGATACAGGAGGATGCATTGGGTGACTACAACAACTACTATTCCAGTTCATGCTCACCACCACCGGTTGGTTCCTCCATCGTTGCACCTACTAGAGCAGCCCCACCTCAGATTGTGAGCGCGACATCATCTCAAGTGTATGGTGCATTGTCAACGCCCGTACCTACATCACCTACGTCTTTGCGACAAGGTAACAGTAAAGGTATTGATAATATAACTTCACATGAGAATGATGCATCCCTAGTTAACTTGAATGCATCATGTGTTGAGTTACCTGGTGATTTGAGCACATCACCTATTTTAGAGAATCTTGATACTGTAATGACTGTGTCATGTGATCAAATAACTGAAATACCAGCAATTTTGAGTGCACCCATTGAATTAACTGTTGATGCAAAAGAATCAATGTTTAATCATTTTGATATGGCCTCTAATCTTGGTGATGATTCTGTGTCGAATGACTCATTGCATGTTTGCTTATCTAAGCTTGTTGTAGCATGTAAATTTGATTCAAGTAAGGTTTATTCACCAATGTTGGGATGGTTTAATGATGAACATTGTCTATCTTTTGAAATAAATAAGAGCTTCACTTATATGTGCAAACTGAGTTGCAATATTTTTATGCCTTCTAGTTCTTGTGCTAATTTGTTGGCTTTAGATTTTATGAACTATGCAAGTTACTCATCTATTCATGTGTCATATATGCAAAAATCAAGGGAAGTAAAAATGGATGACGTATACATATACAACATGTACACCTTGTTTCTTTTGTTAGCCACATTTCAGATTAAGCAATGTCGAGGACGGCTTTATTTTCAAGAAGGGGAGGATGATGAGGACATGACTACCTTGTATATGACCAAAAATATTGCATATATGCATATTTGTCAGGTGATTTCTAGTGCAAACTATTTAATAATCTATTTATGTTATCCAGAACAAAAATACTTCACACACTTTTGTGTTTTGTCTAATTGCAGGTGTATGGGACATTTGTACAATCCACATATGAAGATAAGGAAGAAAGAGATGTTTATTTGCTTTTCAAAAAGTTCTCTCACGTCACTTTTGGCCCAAGAGAAGATAGAGTCCAAGTCTCTCACGTTCTGGATTCAGATTCGGACTGCATAGACATACCTGACTCAAAACGCCCACAACTTTTTCATACGGACTCCAAATTGGGTGATTCTTTTTTGGTTGGAAACTAGATTTCGTGCACTTTCCAACACAATTGGAATCACCTTCAAATTCGTCCGGAGCGTTGGGTTATGGACAAAACAATCTGATGCTGCAGCAGAATCCGAGTAAAACTACAAGTCCAAAGGTGTTACATCACCTCCACTTGGGCCCATTGGCCTTGTACGACCTAGGGTTAGTTTTAGGCTTCCTTGAGACGTTCTACCACCTCCTTGGCCGCCACTTCTTGCTCCTATATAAGTAGATCCATCTAGTAGCTTTTCCCTTGGGATTTATTTAGTTAAAAGTTAGCCATTGCAACTTCGTGTACTTCGTTTGTGTCCAACGACCAGACCAAGACCGCTTACGGATCCCCGCCTTTATCAATACTTCATATATACTCGCAATATTCATATTGCTTTTATCATATTCTTGCTTGTTCTTCGATTGCTTGCAGGAATAGACCTTCGTGGTCAGGTTGATTGTGCTCCGGCGTGGTCAATAACCTCTCGGAGTTGGTTTAGCGATTGCTAAGGCGCAACGTCATGCACGTTTGTAGTCGGATCGTCAAAGTCATCTTCACCAAATCGATAGTTATCATCTCATCGAAAGATCGGGACACCTCTGCCTCTATCATGAGTGCCACCATAAAGGCCACACTTCAAAATTTATTTGTAATTTATATTTTGTAGGTACCAATTTCAGGCTTATAGGAACGAAAAGATTAATTCCTTGAATATGTGATTGCAACAAAGAAGTTGAAATCAAAAACTTTGTCGTTGAGGCTAAGAAGAATGTGCTTTGTCTCATACCAGCACTTGCCTGGTGACATTGAGGCAAATCAGGTCGATGAATCGAATGCATTCCAGAATAAACAGGCGGAATTTGCATGTGACAAGTAAGCGGATTTTCTTCTTTACCATTTGTCTGGTCTTCATCATTAGCTTTTGTGTTTATTTCTTATAGGATAGTAAGCTCCTCCCTTCATGACGATATTATCTGTATGCAGACAAGAACGCGTGCATACAAGCATGCATCAGTGATAGATGCATGCTTGTCCCTAGTAAGCCTCTACCGGACTAGCTCATTGATCAAAGATGGCTATGGTTTCCTAGCCATGGACATG
This sequence comes from Triticum aestivum, assembly GCF_018294505.1. Classification (NCBI taxonomy): domain Eukaryota; kingdom Viridiplantae; phylum Streptophyta; class Magnoliopsida; order Poales; family Poaceae; genus Triticum; species Triticum aestivum. Next base: position 382,170,135 of record NC_057798.1, read on the forward strand.
AGTTGTCATTGGATAATGGGATCACATCATCAGGAGAATGATGTGATGGACAAGACCCGAACTATGAACGTAGCATATGATCGTATCAAGTTTATTACTATCGTTTTTCTGCATGTCAAGTATATGTTCTATGACCATGAGATCATGCAACTCATTGACACCGGAGGAGTGCCTTGTGTGTACCAAACATCGCAACATAACTGGGTGACTATAAAGGTGCTCTACAGGTATCTCCGAGGGTGTCTGTTGAGTTGGCATGGTCAAGACTGGGATTTGTCACTCCGTATGACAGTGAGGTATCTCAGGGCCCACTTGGTAATACAACATCACAATAAGCTTGCAAGCAATGTGACCAATGAGTTAGTCACGGGATCATGTATTACAAAATGAGTAAAGAGACTTGCCGGTAACGAGATTGAACTAGGTATGGAGATACCGACAACCGAATCTCGGGCAAGTAACATACCGATAGACAAAGAGAACCGCATACGTGATTAGCTGAATCCTTGACATCGAGGTTTGACCGATAATTTATTTGTAGAATATGAAGGAACCAATATGGGCATCTAGGTCCCGCTATTGGTTATTGACCGTAGAGGTGTCTCGGTCATGTCTGCATAGTTCTCGAACCCGCAGGGTCTACACACTTAACGCGTGGTGACCGTATAAGTATAGTTGAGTCATTATGGTGGTTACCGAAGGTTGCTCGGAGTCCTGGATGAGATCCCGGACGTTAAGAGGAACTCCGGGATGGTCCGTAGGTGAAGATTGATATATTGGACGAATGGTATTGGAGTCCGAAATTGTTCTGTGGGTACCGGGTGATGAGAAGCATCACCGAAAGGGGTTTCGAGGGGCCCCGACAAGTGTTTGGGGGCCCCATGGGCCAAGGGGAGGGGGCAAACCAGCCCACTAAGGTGCTGAGCACCCTCTCACCCCATCTCACGTAACCTGGAGGGTTGGGGGCACCCCCTAAGGCTTCCCACCTTCCGGCTTGGGGGGCAAGTCACCCTAGGGGAGATCCCATCTGCCCTGGTCGCCCCCCCTAGGGAAAACCCTAGGGGTGCCACCCTTCCTCCCTTCCCCTATATATAGAGAGGTAGAGAGAGGACAGCCGCATCCCAAAGAGCACATCTCCACGCCAAGGTGCTGCCTCTCCTCTCCCTCGCATCCCTCTTCCTCTCCGTAGTGCTTAGCGAAGCTCTGCTGAGATTCCGCCACCACCACCGTCACCAGACCGTCGTGCTGCCGGAGGACTCGAGCTACTACTTCACCATTGCTCGCTAGATCGAGGAGGTGAAGGCATCATCAAGCCGTACGTGTGTTGAACGCGGAGGTGACATCCGTCAGGCACTTGGATCGGGAGTTCGCGGGACGGATCGTGATTGGATCACGAAGATGTTCGACTACATCAACCGTGTTTCGTAACGCTTCCACTTAGAGATCTACAAGGGTATGTAGATCCAATCTCTCCTCTCGTAGATGGTCATCTCCTAGATTGGATCTTGGTGAGCGTAGGAAATGTTTTTGTTTCCCATGCAACGTTCCCCAATAGTGGCATCATGAGCTAGGTCTATGCGTAGATGACATCATGAGTAGAACACAAAGGAGTTTGTGGGCGTTGATATTCAGATTGCTTCCTTCCTTAGTATTTTCTTGATTCGGCGGTATTGTGGGATGAAGCAGCCTGGACCAACCTTACATGTCCATGTACATGAGACCGGTTCCATCGACAGACATGTGAATTTGTTGGATAAAGTTGGCTGGCGGGTGTCTGTCTCTCCCACTTTAGTTGAATCGGATTCGACAAAGGCGGTCCTTGTAGAAGGTTAAATAGCAACTTGCATATCACCATTGTGTCTTTGTGTAGGTAAGAATCTTTCTTGCTAGATACCGATAGCAGCCACGTAAAACATGCAACAACAATTAGAGGATGTCTAACTTGTTTTTGCAGGGTATGTTGTGATATGATATGGCCAAAGACATGATGAGATATATTTGATGTATCAGATGATCATGTTTGTAATAGTTTATATCGACTTGCATGTCAATGTATACACCAACCGACAGGAGCCATAGGGTTGTCTCTAATTATTGTATGACCTGCATGTCAATCATTAAGCGTTATGTAATGTTTTACTTTATCGCTAAGCGGTAGCAATAGTAGTATAAGCATGGTTGGCATGATAACCCCGATGGCGACACGATGATGGAGATCATGGTGTCATGCCGGTGACGATGGAGATCACGCTGGTGCTTTGGAGATAGAGATCAAAAGCACAAGTTGATGGACATATCATGTCACTTGTGATTTGCATGTGATTTTAATCCTTTTATGCATCTTATTTTGCTTAGGACGACGATAGCATTATAAGCTGATCCCTCACTAAAATTTCAAGATAAAATTGTGTTCTCCCCAAGTGTGTACTGTTGCAAAAGTTCATCGTTTTGAAGCACCACGTGATGATTGGGTGTGATAGACTCAACGTTCACATACAACGGGTGCAAGCCAGTGTTGCACATGTGGAACATTTGGGTTAAACTTGACGAGCCTAGCATGTATAGACATGGCCTCGGAACACTAGATACCGAAAGTTCGAACAGTCATATAGCAAATATGATCAACATGCAGATGTTCACCATTGAAACTACCTCATCTCACGTGATGATCGGACTTGGGTTGGTGAATTTGGATCATGTTACACTCGCACAACCGGAGGGATGTTGATTTGAGTGGGAGTTCTTAGGTAATATGATTAATTGAACTCATTATCATGAACAATAGTCTAAAGTTGCCTTTGCAAATTTATGTTGTAGATCAATGGCTTGCATAGTAGCTCCCCTGAATTTCAATGCGTTCCTAGAGAAAGCTAAGCTGAAAGATGATGGAAGTAACTTTGTTGACTGGTCCCGTAATCTGAGGATTATCCTCACGGCTTCCCATAAGTCTTATGTCCTTGATGCACCGCTTGGTGCGCCACCCCCTCCAGCAACTGTGGACATTATGAACGACTGGCAGTCGCGTGTTGATGACTACTCAATAGTTCCATGCGCCATGCTGTATGGCTTAGAGTCGGGACTTCAAAGGCATTTTGAACATCATGGAGCATATTAGATATTCCCAGAGTTGAAGTTTATCTTTGAGAAGAATGCCCGGATCGAGAGGTATGCGACCTCCGATAAGTTCTATGCTTGCAACATGGAGGAGAACGGGTCTGTCAGTGAGCACATACTCAGAATGTCTGGGTACTACAACCGTCTGGCTGAATTGGGAATTGAGCTCCTTCCAAAGGCTGTCACTGACAGAGTTCTTCAATCGCTACCACCTAGCTACAAGAGCTTTGTGTTGAACTAAAACATGCAAGGGATGAACAAGTTAGTCTCCGAGCTGTTCGGGATGCTGAAAGTCGCAGAGTCAGACATCAAGAAGGAGCATCAAGTGTTGATGGTGAATGAAACCACTAGTTTCAAGAAGAGCAAGGGAAACAAGGGAACTTCAAGAAGGGTGGCAAAACAGTTGCTCCTCGCATGAAGAAACCCAAGGCTGGACCCAAGCCGGAAACTGAGTGCTTCTATTGCAGGGGAACTGACCACTAGAAGTGGAACTGCCCCAAGTATCTGGCCGGCAAGAAGGGGGCCAACGTTAACAAAGGTATATATGATATACATGTTATTTATGTGTACCTTACCAACTCTCGTTGTAGTGCCTGGGTATTTAATACCGGTTCGGTTTCTCACATTTGCAACTCAAAGCAGAACTACAGAATAGATGGAGGCTGGCAAAGGACGAAGTGACGATGCGCATGGGAAATGGTTCCAAGGTTGATGTGATCACCGTCGGCATGCTTGCTCTTCGATTACCATCGGGATTAGTGATGAACCTGAATAATTGTTATTTAGTGCCTGCGTTGAGAATGAACATTATATCTGGATCTTGTTTAATGCGAGACAGTTACTCAGTTAAATTAGAGAATAATGGTTGTTCTATTTATATGGGTAATATATTTTATGGTCAAGCACCCATTGTATGGGGTTTACACTTATTGAATCTTGATAGTGATGATACACATGTTCATAACATTGATGCCAAAAGATGTAGAGTTAATAATGATAATACCACTTTCTTGTGGCATTGCCGCTTAGGTCATATTTTTGTAAAGCGCATGAAGAAACTCCATTCTGATGGACTTTTGGAGTCACTTGATTTTGAATCACTTGACATATGCGAACCATGCCTCATGGGCAAGATGACTAAGACCCCGTTTTCCGGAACAATGGAATGAGCAAGTGACTTGTTGGAAATCATACATACTGATGTGTGTGGTCCGATGAGCGTTGACGCGCGCGGTGGATATCGTTACTTTCTCACCTTCACCAATGACTTGAGCAGATACGAGTATATTTACTTGCTAAAGCATAAGTCTGAAATGTTTGAAAAGTTCAAGCAATTTCAGAGTGAAGTTGAGAATCATCATAACAAGAAGATTAAATTCCTACGATCCGATAGAGGGGGAGAATGTCTTAGTTATGAGTTTGGCAATCACTTAAGACAATGTGGAATTGTTTCATAGTTGATGCCACCTAGAGCACCACATCATAATGCTGTGTCTGAAGATCGTAATCGTACCTTATTTGATATGGTGCATTCTATGATGTGTCTTGCCGATCTACCACTATTGTTTTGGGGTTATGTGTTAGAGATAGCTGCATTCACTTTAAATAGGGCGCCATCTAAGTCCATTGAGACGACACCGTATGAACTATGGTTTGGGAAGAAACCTAAGTTGTCGTTTCTTAAAGTTTGGGGTTGTGATGCTTATGTCAAAAGGCTTCAGCCATAAAAGCTCAAACCCAAAGCGGATAAATGCATCTTCATAGGATACCCAAAAGTGACGGTTGGGTATACCTTCTATCTCAGATCTGAAGGCAAAGTGTATGTCACTAAGAATAGGTCCTTTCTCGAGAAAGAGTTTCTCTCGGAAGAATTGAGTGGGAGGAAAATAGAACTTGATGAGGTTGTTGAACCTTTACTTCAACCAGTGAGTAGTGCAGCACAGAAAGATGTTTCTGTAACACCTACGTCAGTTGAAGAAGAAGCTGAAGATATTGATCATGAAGTTTCGGATCAAGTTACTGTCAAACCTCGTAAGTCGACAAGGATACATACTTCTCCTGAGTGGTATGACAACCCTCTCTTGGAGGTCATGTTATTGGACAACAACAATGATGAACCTACGAGCTATGGAGAAGCAATGGTGGGCCCAGATTCCAACAGATGGTTAGAGGCCATGAAATTCGAGATGGGATCCATGTATGAAAACAAAGTATGGACTTTGGAAGTATTACCAGAAGGACGAAAGGCCATTCAGAATAAATGGATCTTCAAGAAGAAGACAGACGCGAACGATAATGGCACCGTCTATAAAGCTCGACTTGTGGCAAAGGGGTTTTCACAAGTTCAAGAAGTTGACGACGATGAGACTTTCTCACCCGTAGCGATGCTTAAGTCCGTCAAAATCATGTTGGCAATAGCTGCATTTTTCGATTATGAAATCTCGCAGATGGATGTCAAAATAGCGTTCCTTAATGGTTTCCTTAAGGAAGAGTTGTATATGATGCAACCAGAAGGTTTTTTCGATCTAGAGAATGTTGACAAAGTGTGCAAGCTCCAGCGATCCATTTATGGACCGGTGCAAGCATCTCAGAGTTGGAATATTTGCTTTGAGGTGATCAAAGCGTTTGGGTTTATACACGTTTATGGAAAAGAAAGTGAGTGGGAGCTCTATAGTGTTTCTGGTATTATATGTGGATGACATGTTGCTGATTGGAAACAATATAGAACTTTTGGAAAGCATCAAGGAATATTGAACAAGAGTTTTTCAATGAAGGACCTAGGAGAAGCTGCTTTCATATTGGGCATCAAGATCTATAGAGATAGATCAAGACCCTTGATAGGACTTTCACAAAGCACATACCTTGATAAGATTTTGAAGAAGTTGACAATGGATCAGTCCAAGAAGGGGTTCTTGCCTGTTCTGCAAGGTGTGAAGTTGAGTCAGACTCAATGCCCGACGACTACAGAGGGTAGAGAAAAGATGAGTGTCATCCCATATGCCTCTGCCATATGCTCTATCATGTACGCGATACTGTGCACAAGACCGGATGTCAGCCTTGCCATAAGTATGGTAGGAAGGTTTCAAAGTAATCCAGGAGTGGATCACTGGACAGCGGTGAAGAATATCCTTAAGTACCTGAAAAGGACTAAGGAAATGTTTCTCGTTTATGGAGGTGATCAAGAGCTCGTCGTAAACGGTTACATTGATGCAAGCTTTGACACTGATCCAGATGACTCTTAGGTCTCAAACCGGATACATATATATTCTAAATGGGGGAGCGGTAAGATGGTGCAGCTCCAAGGAGAGCATGGTAGCTGATTCTACATGTGAAGCAGAGTACATAGCTGCGTCGGAGGCAGCGAAGGAAGGTGTCTGGATGAAGAAGTTCATGATAGATCTTGGAGTTGTGCCCTGTGCACTGGACCCAATGACTCTATTCTATGACAACACTGGTGCCATTGCTCTAGCCAAGGAACCAAGGTTTCACAAGAGGACTAGACACATAAAGCGACTCTTCAATTCCATCCACGATTACATCAAGGAGGAAGACATAAACATTTGCAAAGTGCATACGGACCTGAATGTTGCAGATCCATTGACTAATCCTCTTCCACGGGCAAAGCATGATTGTCGGTGTCAAAACCGGCGGATCTCGGGTAGGGGGTCCCGAACTGTGCGTCTAGGCGGATGGTAACAGGAGACAAGGGACACGATGTTTTTACCCAGGTTCGGGCCCTCTCGACGGAGGTAAAACCCTACTCCTGCTTGATTAATATTGATGATATGGGTAGTACAAGAGTGGATCTACCACAAGATTAGAGAGGCTAAACCCTAGAAGCTAGCCTATGGTATGATTGTTGTTCGTCCTACAGACTAAAACTCTCCGGTTTATATAGACACCACGAGAGGGCTAGGGTTACATAGAGTCGGTTACAATGGGAGGAGATCTTCATATCATATCGCCAAGCTTGCCTTCCACGCCAAGGAAAGTCCCATGCGGACACGGGACAAAGTCTTCAATCTTGTATCTTCATAGTCCGGGAGTCCGGCCAAAGGTCATAGTCCGGCCATCCGGACACCCCCTAATCCAGGACTCCCTCAGTAGCCCCTGAACCAGGCTTCAATGACGACGAGTCCGGCGCGCAAATTATCTTCGGCATTGCAAGGCGGGTTCCTCCTCCGAATACTTCATAGAAGATGTTGAACACAAGGATAGTGTCCGGCTCTGCAAAATAAGTTCCACATACCACCGTAGAGAGAATAATATCTGCACAAATCTAATCTGCTGACATATTCCGTAGCGTGACATCATGCCACGGCCAAGCCTTTATTCGAATCATTTTACTATTCCACCTTAGCGCGTTTAGCGAGGCGGTTTTCTTGGCACGTCTTGTCAAAGCAGAGATCGTGTCCCTTATTCCGGGATTCTCATCAATACGGGCGTGGGTAACCCAACCGCGCCATTAACTGCAGCGCTTGGGAGATAAGCAAGTTTTATTAGGCTGGTGGGGGCTTGTAGTTTCGGCTGCCCATAAAAGGGGATAAGGATCCACCCTTTCCATTTACGCCTTCTTCCTCCTTTGCTTATCCATCCCTGCGCACTCGAGCTCCAGCGCCCAAGTCCGCACTTCCCACCTCAACCTTCTCCAATCATGTTCGGAGCGGGAGGTAGATGGATGGCCTCCTCCGTCATGGAGGGGCAAATCAAAAAGTTGAGGAAGGCCGGATACTTGTCTGACGACATCGCGCACCGGCTTCCACATGAGGGGCAACTCATCCCCACCCCTAGGCCCCATGAGAGGGTTGTATTTCTCCCCCATTTCCTCCGCAGACTGGGCTTTCCTCTTCACCCGTTCGTCCGGGGGCTCATGTTCTACTATGGCCTGGACTTCCACGATCTGGCCCCGAACTTCTTCCTCAACATCTCGGCATTTATCATCGTGTGCGAGGCCTTCCTCCGCATCCAGCCCCACTTTGGCCTATGACTGAAGATCTTCAGCATCAAGCCGAAGGTCGTGGGCGGCCGCCAAGCGGAGTGCGGAGGCACCATGGTGGGCAAGATAGCTAACGTTAAATGGCTCGAGGGCGCCTTCGTAGAGACCATCAAAGGGTGGCAATCGGGGTGGTTCTATATCACCGAGCCGCGTGACCCAGAATGGGCAGCGGCCCCTGAATTCTGATCTGGCATCCCCACACGGCTCACATCTTGGAAAGAGATGGGCCTGTTGTGGGGTAATTCGGTAGAAGTGACCGGACTTCAAACCTGCATCAAAGACCTGATCGGGAGGAAGGTTAAACTTGTCACCGTAGTCCAGGTCATGCTCTTCCGCCGGATTCTCCCGTGTCAACGACGGGCTTTCAACTTGTGGGAGTTCGACCCGGCCCAGCACCAGACTCTGTCCCGGCTCTTTGACACAAAGCACGAGGATGCCTGGAAGGTGCTATTCAAGAGCTCCGAGGTCTCCCCTCCCGTCATTAAGGATCGCGGATTCTGCGCCAAGCACCAAGCCAGCGCGGCGAGCTTAATTTTCCCCTCACGGGGTATTTCTTTTCCATAGATTTGATTCTATGCGGGATCTAAACCCCCATCCCTTTAACAGGACTGGCAGAAGAAGGCCGGACAGATCAACTGTCCGGCTCCTTTGCCCGAAGACCTAGCGGACGCCCGATTGACGGGGCTGCTGGTTCCGGCACCCCACGTGGTGCCGGAGAAGAAGGACAAGAAGAAGGCCACGGGGACTTGAAAGAGTTCCCGGCGCCTGGTGGTGTCGGATTCATCGCCTGACAACCCCTAAGCACCCTCCGCCTCTGAGGACAAGGAGGAGGAGGAAGAAGAAGCCTCTCCCCCTCCAGCTGGGGGAGGAAAGAAAAGGAAGGCCGTCCCAATTGGGGAGGCCGGAGGGTCCACGAAGGGGAAGACCCTTCTATCGGACTATGCCTCCGATGCCGAAGACGGCGGGGAGGAATAGCCATCCAGGGTCAAGCCCCTGGCAAAATCGTAAGTGTCCGGATATCAAAATAACTTATGGCGCTCCTCTATTATTCGGTATTTTCTGACGCCGAATTCAATCATGCAGTCCACCCAAGGCTCAGCTCGGCGATTCGTCGAGCGACTCCCTGGATTCGTCGGATGTGAATAGTGCTTCACTTCCGACGGCTTCCTCCCCGCTCCCTGCGGACGACGCCGAGGTGGAGTCCCAAAAGGGACTAAACCAGGAGGAGGTGGTCCTGGAGGCGCCGCAAGGCGACCTCCCAGACTCCAGGCCCAAAGGGGGTAAAGCCCCAGAGGGATCTAAGTCCGGCCCTAGGCCGGACACTGCTCTGGAACCATCAACGGTTCCAGAGACCGGTAGGCGGCGCCTTCACAAGAAGGGCACGCCTATGACGCCGGCAGCCTCCGTCCAACCAGAGGCACCAGACGATTTGCTGGAGGCGCTTAACGGTGCCTCCATTGACGAGGAACACCGCACTGTTATGAGTGCGGTGATCCAGAGGGTTCAGTCCGCCAAGAGCGGGCTGACAGAAGCCTGTACAAGCCTGTTAACAGGCTTTGAGGTATGTATTCAAAACATATAAAAATGTTACCGCATAGACAGTAGCCCCTGATGCTCAGTTTGGTGTTCGGAAAGAAAAGTCGAGCTGAGGATCTAAAAAGATATTACGCAGGAGTCTAACATAAATATGTCAATATGGGAATGCCGGCTATGCTGCTGACCTCTGCCGCACTGACTGCAGAGGTCAATGCATTGAAGGAGAGCCTCGAGCGGTCCGAGAACGAGCTCGGCCGTGCCAAGAAGCAGCTCGAGGACAAGGACGGTATGTAATACCGTATGTAAATGTTTATAGAAATACCTGGTTGCAAATAATGACAGGACCAACGTGAATGTTGCAGGGGCCACGACCGAGGTGGCGACCCTGAAGGAGGCGGTGTCCAAGGACAAAAATAGTGCGGCCTTGGAGTGCACCGAGCGAGAGAAGCAGGAGGCGTGGGTGGCGGAGGTGTGGCAAGAGCTCCAGGCTCTCGTGGAAAAACATGAGAGTTTGGAGCGTGACTCGAAGACTCGAGAGTCCGAGCTCGCCTTGGCTATTGAGAGTGCCAAAACCACTAAGGCGGAAGCCCAGAAGGCCCTCCAGGAGATTGGGGCGATAAAGAAAATAACGGCGGGTAAGGCATTCTTTATGCAAAGCAAGCATATAAAAGTGAATTATCTGTTACTTACCCGAATCCGGAGCTCTCCAGGAGCGTTCGCCGATCTGCCCCGTAGTGTGTCTGATGCTGCCGCATTCTACCGAGCCGAGGAGGGGAGCTCGACGGAAAAGGTGTTCTGGTCTCAATATGCTGAGGCCGGACATCCGGTGCCCCTGAGCGACCAGCTGAAGCAGCTGGTCGAGCTCCACAAGGTGGCCGAACAGGCCATGAAGGGCCTCATAGTTCGGCTGTGGCCTAGAGAAGCCATGCCTGGGAGTTACTTCGGTCTGGTGCGGCGGCTGGTGGACGCTTGTCCATGGATTGAAGTCATCAAGCGCTCCGTCTGTATTGAAGGTGCCCGTCGGGCCCTCGCCCGTGCTAAAGTGCACTGGGGCAAGCTGGACGCTGAGAAGCTATTGACGGACGCGCCACCGCCGGGCAAGGAGTATCGCACGCCCGAGATGTATTATAAGGGCGTCCTGAAGGGTGCCCGCCTTATAGCGGGTGAATGCTCCAAAGATGTAATTTTTGAGTAGACTCGCATCTGTTATCCTGTACGCTGAAAACTTTGTTCATATGCGCTAAGCAACGCTTGTTAATTTAAAATATTACCTTCTGTGCGGCCGTTTATTAAATCTGAGAGATGCAAGTCGTCGGCTTCTACCCCCATGCCACGAGTGCTGGGGTGTTCGGGATAAACCTGAGCGCTCTTGTTCCCATTCTTGGGTCCATCTAGGGAGGCGCTCAGCACAACGAACAAGGCCATCGGACTTATAATGCTTTATCACTCTCACTTAGCCATAGAATTCTATAATTTTAAATTTCGGCGAAGCCCCTAGTATTCGGAAGACCGAGTTCGGGGCGCTATCCACGCCTAGGCCAGATAAATCCGGCTCCTCGCTCTAAGCGGCATAAGTCTTTAGGGACTCGAAAAACCTCGCGAACAGCGACCGGTCTCTCGCACTATCATGACGGTCAGTTTTAGCTTTCTCTACTGAGGTGTTAACCCAGCTCAACTGGGGCACAATCGCAGTAGTTCTCCCAGCGCTACCTTAGCCAACATTGCGGAACGTAAGGTACCAAAACATGGGAGCCGGGCAAACCCAACTATTGACCCAAGACATGATTCGGAGCCGATGCATATAGTGCTATAAGTTCGGGGTGCCGCACTCATGAGAGTGTTCGGTCTTCTCACACCATGTTATGGGGTGCTTAAGCCCCTGGTGTATTGGCCGTACCAAAGTGTACGGTTGCATAATGTCATGACTGAACATATTTGTATAAAAATAGATGAATACAATAATAAATAAGAGCTATGTATTGTTTATTAAAAAGGGCTGCTATGAAAGCAGAATGATACAAATAGTGCGATAAGCAAGAGATGGGATTATTTGACATGTCCCCCTCCAGGGGCAAGCTGCGGGACTTTAAGTAAAACAGGTATTTAGCTCGTTATAGAGACCACCTGGAGATTTTGACATGGCTTGTTCTCTCCCTGGCTGTTGCATCGTGTGTTCGGCGAGTGTATTGCCGGACAGGCCTTCCGAATAGTTGGGTCCTGAAAGTATATAAAAAAAGGAAGTGGCAGAATAGGGAGCCCCTAAGTGCGGTTGAGCCGCATTCTGGGCGTGCCGTAGTTGTGCCCCTCCCCTTATGCCCATGGTATTTCCAAAGCGTAATTATGTACGGGTGGTACGATATCACCATCTGGCGAGGGCTGGGGTTGGGGCCGCACTTCTATGCTTGCTCGGGACGTGCCAGCCAGTTTTGTTGTAGGTTACTTCGGGCGCGCTTGACGTTGTCCGGACGTTTAACACCCGGATTGGAGAGTTGCCTTGAGAGGCTGCTCTGTACTTCCGCCGCCAGGGCCGCCGTGTGCTCCTCCGTTCGGAGAGAGCATTTGGTGTTTCCATTTACCGTAATGACTCCGCGAGGGCCTGGCATCTTGAGCTTGAGGTATGCATAGTGCGGCACCGCATTGAATTTTGCGAATGCGGTTCGTCCTAGCAGGGCGTGATAGCCACTTCGGAATGGGACTATGTCGAAGATTAACTCTTCGCTTCGGAAATTATCCAGGGATCCGAAGACCACTTCGAGTGTAACCGAGCCTGTACAGCTGGCTTCTACACCTGGTATGACGCCTTTAAAGGTTGTCTTTGTGGGTTTAATCCTTGAGGATCTATACCCATTTTTCGCACTGTATCCTGATAAAGCAGGTTCAGGCTGCTGCCGCCGTCCATGAGGACTCTAGTGAGGTGAAATCTGTCAATGATTGGGTCTAGGACCAATGCAGCGAATCCGCCGTGACGAATGCTAGTGGGGTGGTCCCTTCGATAAAAAATGATCAGGCAGGAGGACCATGGGTTGAATTTTGGGGCGACTGGATCCAACGCATAAATGTCCTTGAGAGCACGCTTCCGCTCCCTTTTGGGGATATGGGTTGCGTATATCATGTTCACCATCCGCACTTGCAGGGGGAAGCCCTTCTGTCCTCTGTTGTTCGGTGATCGGGGCTCCTCCTCGTCATCGCTATGCAGCCCCTTGTCTCTGGTTTCGGCACTTAACTTGCATGCCTGCTTGAACACCCAACAATCCTTGTTGGTGTGGTTGGCTGGTTGTTCGGGGGTGCCGTGTATCTGGCACGAGCGATCGAGTATCCGGTCTAAACTGGATGGGCCCGGAGGGTTTCTTTTGAATGGCTTCTTCCGCTGACCGGGTTTAGAGCCTCTGAATCCGGCATTAACTGCCGTATCCTCAGTATTGTCGCCGTTAATGCGGCGCTTGTGCTTGTTGCGACGTGACCTGCCATTGTTGTCCTTGGTATCCGAATTGCCAGGGCTCTTGGTTATGTTATTGCTACGAGCTAGCCAGCTGTCTTCTCCCGCGCAAAAGCGGGTCATGAGTGTCGTGAGGGCTGCCATAGATTTCGGCTTTTCCTGTCCTAGGTGCCGGGCAAGCCATTCGTCTCGGATGTTGTGCCTGAAGGCTGCAAGGGCCTCGGCGTCCGGACAGTCGACTATTTGATTTTTCTTGGTTAGGAACCGTGTCCAGAATTGTCTGGCCGATTCCTCTGGCTGCTGGATTATGTGGCTTAGGTCATCGGCGTCTGGTGGTCGCACATAAGTGCCCTGGAAGTTGTCAAGGAATGCGGATTCCAGGTCCTCCCAGCAACTAATTGACTCTGCTGGCAGGCTGTTAAGCCAATGCCGAGCTGGTCCTTTAAGCTTGAGCGGGAGGTATTTGATGGCGTGTAGATCATCACCACGGGCCATGTGGATATGAAGGAGATAATCCTCGATCCATACCGCGGGATCTGTTGTGCCATCGTATGATTCGATGTTTACGGGTTTAAAACCCTCGGGGATTTGATGATCCATTACTTCGTCTGTGAAGCATAGTGGGTGTGCGGCGCCCCTGTACTGGGCTATATCGCGACGTAGCTCGGATGAGCTTTGTCTGTTGTATTCGGCCTGGCCGTATTTATCATATCCGGCGTGACGGTTATCGTCACGTGACGTGGGGCGCCCACGCGATCCGTAGATCGATCTTGTTTGCCTTGCCTTATCCTCCAATATGTCTCGCAGGTCTGTTGTGTTTCCCCGTGCTCTGGTATTCTTGGAGCGGCGCCGGGGTGCGGCTTGGGTTGAGGGCCGAAAGGCCTCTCTGTCGCGGCCACGGGGTGGCCGATCGGGCGCATCGTACGCTGGTGATGTAGGTTTAGTTGCTTCCTCCTCTAGTTGGGGTAGCAGCCTGCGCTTTGGGTAACTCTTGGAGGGGCGTTCGAGTTTATACTCTTCGGCCGCCAGGACTTCAGTCCATCTGTCGGCTAGCAAGTCTTGGTCAGCTCTAAGCTGCTGCTGTTTTTTCTTGAGGCTGCTCGCCGTGGCCATAAGCCTGTTTGAAACGCTCTTGTTCGACGGGATCCTCTGGCACGACGAATTCGTCGTCGTCGAGGCTTGCCTCGTCTTCGGAGGGAGGCATATAATTGTCGTCCTCGACCTCCCTGTCTGCCGCTCTCTCATGAGGGCTGGCTCCTCCGTCCTCCTGCGCTGAATCCTGCTGGAGGGGGTTGTCTTCGGCACTGTCCGGGGTGTTGATGTCTCCGGTGCCGGACTCGCCGTTTTTGCTTTGGCGGGATTTAGAGCGGCGCCGCTGACGTCGGCGCTTGGGTTGCTTCTTGGAGGGGTCGTCCTCCGTTTTTTCATCGCCATCCCCTGCTTTGGGGGTGTCCACCATGTATATGTCATATGACGAGGTGGCTTTCCAGTGCCCTATAGGTGCTGGTTCTTGGTCGTCTCCTTCATCGGCGTCCATACCGTCGATGTCTTCGGAGTCGAAGTCGAGCATGTCGGTTAGATCGTCGACAGTGGCTACAAAGTGGGTGGTGGGTGGGTTTCGAATTTCTTCGTCGTCCGCATCCCAACCATGCTGACCATAGTCCGGCCAGGGCTCTCCTGACAAAGAGAGAGACTTTAGTGAATTCAGGATATCGCCAAAGGGCGAGTGCTGAAAGACGTCCGCGGCGGTGAACTCCATGATCGGAGCCCAATCGGGTTCGATCGGAAGGGGTGCGGAAGATTCGGAGTCCGGAACGGAGTCCGGCACCTTGGAGTCACGGGCCTTGCAAAGGACTAGGCTGGTATTCGGCTCTATCGCCATAGAGATTGCGGCTCCTGGGGCGGCGTCCAACCGTCCGTCCCCGACTGGCGCAGTCGGCTCCGAGCTAACGGTCGGAGCGGACACCTGAGCGGCGCTCTGGGCGCTGTCCGGCGGCAGAGCTAGATCATGCCCATCGTGACAGTGCGGCGCGCTCGGCCGTGGCTCGAATCCGTCGAAGATCAAGTCCCCGCGGATGTCGGCCGTGTAGTTTAAGCTTCCAAACCTGACCTGATGGCCAGGGGCGTAGCTTTCGATCTGCTCCAGATGGCCAAGCGAATTGGCCCGCAGTGCGAAGCCGCCGAATACGAAGATCTGTCCGGGGAGAAAAGTCTCACCCTGGACCGCGTCGTGGTTGACGATCGAAGAAGCCATCGGGCCTAAGGTTGACGACACAGAGGAACTCTCAATGAAAGCACCAATGTCGGTGTCAAAACCGGCGGATCTCGGGTAGGGGGTCCCGAACTGTGCGTCTAGGCGGATGGTAACAGGAGACAAGGGACACGATGTTTTTACCCAGGTTCGGGCCCTCTCGATGGAGGTAAAACCCTACTCCTGCTTGATTAATATTGATGATATGGGTAGTACAAGAGTTGATCTACCACGAGATCAGAGAGGCTAAACCCTAGAAGCTAGCCTATGGTATGATTGTTATTCGTCCTACGGACTAAAACTCTCCGGTTTATATAGACACCGGAGAGGGCTAGGGTTACATAGAGTCGGTTACAATGGGAGGAGATCTTCATATCATATCGCCAAGCTTGCCTTCCACGCCAAGGAAAGTCCCATGCGGACACGTGACGAAGTCTTCAATCTTGTATCTTCATAGTCCGGGAGTCCGGCCAAAGGTCATAGTCCGGCCATCCGGACACCCCCTAATCCAGGACTCCCTCAATGATCAACTCCAGAAATCTATGGGTGTTAGATTCATTACCATGTAATGCTAGATTATTGACTCTAGTGCAAGTGGGAGGCTGTTGGAATATGCCCTGGAGGCAATAATAAGTGGTTATATTATATCTCCTTGTTCATGATAATCGTTTATTATCCATGCTATAATTGTATTGACTAGAAACTCAAATACATGTCTGGATACATAGACAACAACATGTCCCTAGTAAGCCTCTACCGGACTAGCTCGTTGATCAAACATGGCTATGGTTTCCTAGCATTGGACGGACATGAGTTGTCATTTGATAACGGGATCACATCATTAGGACAAGACCCAAACTATGAACGTAGCATATGATCGTATCAAGTTTATTGCTATCGTTTTTCTACATGTCAAGTATATGTCCCTATGACCATGAGATCATGCAACTCACTGACACCGGAGGAGTGCCTTGTGTATACCAAACATCGCAACGTAACTGGGTGACTATAAAGGTGCTCTACAGGTATCTCCGAGGGTGTCTGCTGAGTTGGCATGGATCAAGACTGGGATTTGTCACTCCATATGACGAACAGGTATTTTAGGGCCCACTCGGTAATACAACATCACAATAAGCTTGCAAGCAATGTGACCAATGAGTTAGTCACAAGATCTTGTATTACGGAACGAGTAAAGAGACTTGCGGCAACGAGATTGAATTAGGTATCGAGATACCGATGATCGAATCTCGAGCAAGTAACATACCGATAGACAAAGGGAACTGCATACGGGATTAGCTAAATCCTTGACATCGTGGTTTGACCGATAATATCTTCGTAGAATATGTAGGAACCAATATGGGCATCCAGGTCCCGCTACTGGTTATTGACTGTAGAGGTGTCTCGGTCATGTCTGCATAGTTCTCGAACCCGCAGGGTCTACACAATTAACGTTTGGTGACGGTATAAGTATAGTGGAGTCATTATGGTGGTTACTGAAGGTTCTTCGGAGTCCCGGATGAGATCCCGGACATGACGAGGAACTCCGGAATGGTCCGGAGGTGAAGGTTGATATATTTGACGAATGGTATTGGAGTCCGGAATTGTTCTGGGGGTACCGGGTGATGACCAGCGTCATCGAAAGGGGTTTCGGGGGGCCCTGACAAGTGTTTGGGGGGCCCATGGGCAAGGGGAGGGGCAAACCAGCCCACTAAGGGGTTGAGCGCCCCCTCACCCCATCTTACGTAACGAGGAGGGTTGGGGCGCCCCCTAGGGCTTCCCACCTCCTGGCTTGGGAGGCAAGTCACCCTAGGGGAGATCCCATCTGCCCTGGCCGCCGCCCCCCTAGGGGAAACCCTAAGGGCGCCACCCCCTCCTCCCTTCCCCTATATATAGAGAGGCAGAGAGAGGACAGCCGCACCCCAAAGAGCACATCTCCACGCCACGGTGCTGCCTCTCCTCTCCCTCACATCCCTCTTCCTTTCCGTAGTGCTTAGCGAAGCTCTGCTGAGATTCCGCCACCACCACCGCCACCATGCCATCGTGCTACCGGAGGACTCGAGATACTACTTCACCATCGCTCGCTGGATCGAGGAGGTCAAGGCGTCATCAATCCCGTACATGTGTTGAATGTGGAGGTGCCGTCCGTTCAGCACTTGGATTGGGAGTTTGCAGGACGGATCGTGATTGGATCGCGAAGACGTTCGACTACATCAACCGCGTTTCTTAACGCTTCCGCTTAGCGATCTACAAGGGTATGTAGATCCAATCTCTGCTCTCGTAGATGGTCATCTCCTAGATTGGATATTGGTGAGCGTAGGAATTCTTTTGTTTCCCATGCAACATTCCCCAACAGGATGTTCATAGGGGGATTGGGCCACCATAGATTCTTGGTTGGCTGGGTGCTACTCTGCTAGATGTTTCACGTAGCAAGATGACACAATCAGGATTAAGTCAAAAAGCTAAATATATTGATGCTTTCCCGATGTTTTGTCTGAATTTATTCACCTGCATAATGTTGAGCTTCCCGTTGTAAATGAATTTGATGTACACGATTTAGTCTCTGCGTACTATTGTGGTTTATGTGATAAATTAATATGATGTACATTGCGTGAATAAAAACTTGTGGCATTTGTAGTATATTCTCCTACTTGTGAAGTTTGTGGTCAACAATTTACATAAACACAACATACTATTTATAATGTTCCTTATGTGCGAGGATCCACCGATGATCAAGTTAAGGAAAAATATCTGCTGGCAAAGGGATTGCGGGAAATCTATGCAAATTGCTTAAGGTTCAACAAAATTGTGAGACTCTTTATCTTCTTTCTTTTCTATCATGCCTTGTGAATTAAAGTAAAATTTAGGCATGCTCCAAGCCTCTAATAGTTCAACGGAGCAAAAACTTAAGCCATCCTTTTATACTATTACTATGTGCTTATGTCCTTATGTTGCTACCTGAAAATTGGTGAACATATATGCGATTTTGGCTTACATGCTTGTTTGTTAGCATAAATACTTAGGGGGTTTATGACATGATCTTTAGGATACAAGAAATGATTCAGAAGATGGATTTGAGCGAATTTCGTACTCCCTCCCACTTGCAGTTGCACCGCCTCACCCAGTTGCTCCCTCATCCCAAAAAGAGGTGGAGCGTAGGTAGCGGTCGTGAGCTCGCTGTCATGGGAGCTCACGAGATAGCTCTAGCGCGATTGGTCGTCAAAAATGGCATCAAAAGAATCTTTCAAAACGTCAAAAAATATAATTTGTTGCAGTACAATATTAAGATTGGTAATCAGGGCTGGCAGATGATCGCGAGAATGAAAATGGAAGGAAGAATGGTTGTGGAGAAAGATGACACTTTAATTATCTTCTTGCAAGGAGATACCCATCAATGGGACATGAAAATTGTTGATGGGGAAATCAGTGGGTCAATGAATGAGTTGGCCGATCTACAAATGGAAAACCCACATTTGGTTTTGGTTACCACACACATTTTTGAATCAGAATAATTTTTTAATCAATGTTTTTATTATTCCGTGCAACGCACGGGCATTCAGCTAGTACTATCTACATTCAAATGTTGTGTTTAGGCCCCCCCTCAGCACACACACTACATACTTCCTCTGTCAATCAATCTTCCCCTCCTAACCACCTTACAGAGCTATTGGTTTTCGAAACACACTCATTTTTTCTCTCAGTGTTTTGATCTCTAACTCTCTAAAATACACAACCCCCTTTCCCCACTCTGTGAACAAATGTATTTCTCTCACACACCCGCCATTGCACTCCATGTCGAGCTCTCTCCCTCCCTCCCACCCTCTCTTGCTAGATACACGCATTGCCTATCTAGACCCCCCCTCTCGCGCACACGCACGCACATTGTCTATATAGGTCACTCTGTCCAGACCGTCTCACTCTTTCGACCACACAGCGGC